>NC_050577.1:266103245-266428559 GCF_011100635.1 Trichosurus vulpecula
TTAGCAATAAGTGAAGGAGCATATCTTCTTATTTACACCAAAATTATAAAGCATTTAATTATATGAATCATTGGATTCATCCGGTCTTTATAAGTAGAACCACCTTTTTTTTCCTTTTTTTATTTGAAAAGTCTTTAGAATGCTAAGGAATGTTGATAAAAAAGATACAGAAAGAGTCATTAAATATGAAGTAAAAATGCCAAACCTTTTTCTGAGTTTCAAGTGTCTAAAATTTTTTTTTCAATCAATTGATATGCCTGGTCCTTCTTACATTAAAAAAAGTTGTCATAATACAGATTTACAGATTCAAATATGCATTTTTGTTTATATATAGAAATGTTAGTTTTTTGTCAAGTTCATCATAACAAATAAAAATTTTAAAAGATGAATAATTCTAAAAAGTAATAGACTGTTAAACACTTGAAAATGTCCAACCTCATAATATATAATAATAAATGCAAACTGAACAACTTTGGTGATACTTATCTTACATTCATCAAGTTGGCTAAAGTAATTAAAAGCATTAGACACTCAAATTGTTTAGGTTGTAGTTAAAGAGGTAGAATTTATTAAATGTCTCATTGCTAAATGCTGTAAGGGCCATTGTGTCAGATATAAGAGAACATCCATAAACAGCTTCTATATTAATTTAGCTGTCTTTTTGGGGGTCTGTGTTTCAGATTTCATTGGTGTAGGGAACATTCGGAAACTCCTACCATTACAGATTATCAACTACTCTGCAGCTTAGAATCTCACAGAGTTACCTCTGATACTGAGACGAGAGTGACTTGTTTTGGATCCCATGGCCAGTATTTATCAGAGAAGGCACCTAAACTCTGGTCTTCCTAATTCTTAGGCTTATTTTCTATATACTCCACCATGCACTCTCTGATGTATTTCCATTTAGAGTGTATTTTCTTTTCATTTGTTAATATTAATGGTTGTTGTACTCTTCATCTAGAGAGAGCTTGGTGAAAACACATTAGACTTGGCATGAGAGCTGGGTTTTGAATCTTGCCTACTACACACACTTAACAGCTTAAAAAGACCAAGGTCTCCCACTGCATGTGGGGCCATCTCCAGTGTCCTGATCTATATCTTGCCACTGGACCCAGATGGCTCCAGAGAAGAAAGTGAGGCTGGTGACTCTGCACAGCCCTCCTTCACTTAAATCCAATTCACTTACATGTCATGGTATCACTTCCCTGATGTCATGTTCTTCTTTGAGAACAAAGGACAAACAATTACAACTACTACTACTACTACTACTACTACTACTACTACTACTACTACTACTACTACTACTACTACTACCACCACCACTACTACGACTACTACTACAATTAATGGTTTTATGAGTATATTATGACTATGTCACACAGTTATACTGAGTCTCAGTGTATTTTCTGTCATGTAAAACTGGAAAAATGCCATCTATGGGGAAAAGCTGAAGGAAAATAATTATTTAACAGGAAGAACAGAAGAATATCTTAGTGTGTCAGGTTGTTTAAACCAAGGGCAAGGTAAGAACAGGGGCTTGAAGAAAATCTTTGGAGGCTGTTAAAGTGGATATAAATGCCCATCTTTTGAAACAGTTTCGATATTACATTTTTTTCTTAGGAGTTAGTCAAAGTTAAAAAAGTTTAAATTTTGTTTTACAACATTTAACAATTAAAAAATGAAAGATTATATAAAACTACTGAAATTTCATCTGACCATCTATGATAATTTTTGAAGTTACATAGTGCCATTTTCATGAGCAAAATATTCAATTTATGCTTTAATGACATCTTATTGGCATTTGAATTGAACTATTCATTCAGAAGGTCTGCACTCCATTAGCAAAGAGCTCTACTATTTAGTAAACTGGTCTGAAGAAATAGCTGGTGCCTTTAATTTTAACTAGTGGTGAGAAAAGGCATCAAAAACTCTCCTCCTGACATTATAGTTCAAGCAGATCACTCTACTATCAGTAATATCTTGAAGAGTTTGTTTTTCTCTTTAGCATTTGGTATTATAACAGACCAAAGTCATAATTAACCACCTTCTAATAATAATATCTTAAGCACCTTATCATATATCATCTCTTTGTTTTAGTAAAATATTTGTGTGGTTTCAATACACTTTAATGTACATTATAGGACTGTCTCATTATAACAGCCCCTTTAGGCAGAGGTATTTATTACTCGCTTTTATAGATAAGAAAACCAGAGACCTGTGGTTATAATTTGCCTAACATCTCCTGGTTTGTAACCATGAAAATTTTACCAAGACTTGGATAGGTTTGTTTCAATTTATACACCTTCAAACTCATTTTAAATGCTGTGTTTTCTACTTTGTTGTCTTCTCACATGTCTTTTTCTCCAGTGCTACTAACTGCACTGGGTCAGGCAATAATAAACATAAAATCTGTCTTTATGGCACCATGGATGAATAGCCTGTGTTTCCCATGTCTCATATCTATCTAGATATCTATCAAGATAATGTGTGTTCTATAGTTATATATATAATTCAATGTGAGTATATTTTACCAAATGGCTGTCACCTAGTAGGAATCTTAACTACATATTGGAGGAAATTGATTAAAGGATTTTTTTCATGATGCTTGTTAGGATGAGTGGGATGTGTGTATGCACACAAAAACTGAACTGCAAAATTGAAACTCATCATTTATAAAGCCAATGTGGGAAATTTGTTTTGCTTAGCTGTTCATATTTGTTAAAGAGTTTTATGGGTTTTTTTTCAATGTGAGAGGGAGAGAAAATAGATTTTTGTTCATTAAAAAAAAAAGAAATGAAACTTTTCATTTGGCCCTTAGCTGTTTACAGATGTATTAGATTTTGTTCAGAAGCATCTATTTTATATAATAGGATTATAGAGATGTATAATTTATATCTCCAGTTATAGTCATTTATTCAACAAATACTTCTTTGTAAAATACCTAGCATTTGCAAAACATTGCCAGATTCTCAGGGAGATAAAAAGATGCAAAACCATGTCCTTACCATCACTAGTTTCCAATCTAGTAGGAGAATGAGACATATACATGGCTAATAGATACACCAGAACATAAGAGCAGAAAAGAGGTTCAAACAGGATAATGTGCACTCTGGAAGAGTGAGACTGGAAAGATTACTTGAGACAGGTTCTAATAGATGATTAAGATTTCAAGGAGTCTTGGGAGAGACGGAAGGGAGGGTGGAAGGGAGGAATTCCAGGCACAGGGAACAGTGTACAGGTGCAGTTTGTGTTGTTGCTTGCTAATCTACAACTATTTCTTACTCCTGTGGCATCCTGCTGCCTTCTAGCTATCCAAAACCTTTATTGTTATGGTAATCATACAGAGGCAGCTAGGTGGTGTAGTGGAATGTTGGGCCAGAAGACCTGAGTTCAAATTCAGCCTCTGACACTAGCTGTGTGACCCTGGGCAAGTCACTTAACCCTGGTTACCTCAGTTTCCTCATCTGCAAAATGAGCTAGAGAAGAAAATGGCAAACCACTCCTGCATCTTTGCCAAGAAAACCCCAAAACTGGTCACAAAGAGTCAGAAACAACTAAAAATGACCAAATAATAAAAACCATATAGAGCTAACCTCCCCCTATCTTCTCAGGGTGTTATGAAAGAAGTAGACCTGTGGAGTTGGAGGACTTGAGTTAAAATCCTGCCTGTAACCTATGTGACCTTGAACAAGTCACTTCAGGCAGGACCTCAGTTTCTTCATCTGTGAAGTGAGTTTTGGACTAATTGGCTTCTGAAGTTCCTTTCAACTTTAGATCAATGACCCTATGATCCACTTTGCCCCCATGCAAAATGCTGTTTCCTGTCAAGTCAAGTGAAATTTATAAAGTCCCTACTATGTGCCAGGCACTGGATAGTCTCTTGGGATACAGAGAAAGGCCAAAAAAAAAAAAAAACCCAAGACAAATGAACAAAAAACAACTCCAGGAACTCCTAGTCTACTGGGGGAGACAACATGCAGACAGCTATGTACAAACGAGACACAGAATAAAGTGGAGAGCACTCAGAGGGAGGGCGATAACATCAAGGAGGACCACAAAGGCTTCTTGCAGAAGGTGACACATTGGCTGGGACTTGAAGGAAGCCAAGAGGCAAAGATGAAAAGTGAGAGAGTTCTAGGAGTGGGGGTAGCCAGTGAAAATGTCCTGAGCCTGGAAATGTAGACTGATCAGCAGGCTATCGCAATAGTCCACAGAGGAACCTTTTGTTACCCCATCTAAATCTGCAGTTATAAAGTCCCTTCCCTCTTCTGGCAGAGGACAATTTGTAGTGTCTCCCCCTTTCTCTAGTGAGCTCCATCCCCCATCTTCTGCCAAGAGACAAGATGGGGGAGAGGCAGGACCTGCCTTAAGTAAATCCTCCTCTATAATTCCAATAAAGTATTTTGTATATCTTCCCCCCACCCCCGTTTTGTAAAGTTAACTCTGTCAAATATTTATAGGTAGGTTCTTTCCTCATAGACTTTGTTTCCAATTACACAATTTCTGTAACATTTTTTCAGAATGGCTAAGGGTTCAATTCTACCTAAATTGACTTTGGTCAAGTTACTTCTCCCTTTTATATAATGAAAAGTTTGGACTTTATTTCTAAGAGTTCTTCTAGTTTTATTTCCTATGATCCAATGTTTTCTTATTGGTATAGCAATCCAGGAGAAGGAAGAATCAGTGCACCATTGAGTATCAGAACTGTAATTTACCTCTATCTAGTTCAACCCTTACTGAAATTATGACTCCTTACTATAACTTCCCTGCCCACAATTTTTCTGAAAATGGCTATATCATCTAATGTTGAGATATGGTTGATCTTAATCTAGGATCAGAAAAGTCCCCATGAAAGAAGGTAATTCTGACAAATTATGTTGTAACACGACTGGGGGCAGGGGAATAGGATTTATTTGGATTTTTTGTACCATTAAAGGTCACCTGTATCATGGATATTTGAATTTAGCAATTGTTTAATGATGTGTGTTTGCTAAGTGACTTGTAATGTTAAATTTTACGGTGGTGCCATAAGGAGTTTAAGGGTGGGGAGAGGAAGGGGAGTTGCAACAGTCTAATCTTTTTCTTTGTACTAGAATTCGCCATCCTTCATAGTAGGCCATATCCCCAAAATAGAGAGCTAGGGAGCAGACCAATGGGGCCTGGATTTATTGGAGGCTATGAATCACAAAGGTCTATGGGAATGAATAACACAAAACTGAATACATCTGAGAGATATAGATACTTATGTAACACAAGACATGACAAAATGATAAAACTGAGGGACAGCAGAGCTGGAATCTTTTAAAATTAGGGGTGAAGTGTGAGTGTGAGGTGATTAAAGAAATGGATAAATTAATTACCCATATTTTGTGCACATTTTCCTTTCTTATTCCTTCCATCACTGAGACTTAGCTCCTTCCTGATGACCATGCATCCCTGACTACCCTTTCTAGTATTGGTTACTCTTGAACATATACCCTTCCAAAATCATTGTTGGTAGTGGGGGGATTTGGACTATACTTGCTACCCATTGTCACTTTCCCTTTCCCACCATCACTCAGTAATCTCCTTTCCTTTGAGGTTCACGCTATCCAAATCTGTCACTCAATCCAGATCCTGGTGGCCTTTGCGTTATCAACCACTAGGACATTCTCCTTCCTTCCTGAATGAGTTTAGTACCTGGCTCAGTCTGCCCTCCCATTCCAACTCTTGTCCTCATACTAGACTTCAACATACATATTAATGTTCCTACAAATACCTAATTTCCTAATTTCTCAATATATTTAATTCCCAATATCTCCTCTGCTTCACCTCAGTTGTACACAGAGATGGCCATGCTCTTGATCTTACCATCACCTGCAATTGTTCAATTTCCAAGTTCTTGAACTCCAAAATTCCTTTATCTGCTCATACTCTTTTATCATGCTTTCTTTCTCTATGCCTTATGAACCCTAACCCTGTCCTTTGTCTTCACTGTAACCCTCTACCCCTTAGTCTCTTTCCTAGGCCATCACCTGACAATGGCCACACTCTCTTCCTTTCCATTCCTCACTCTCTGGACTTCACTCCTTCACTACCAGTCTTGCAAGTACCCTCCTTACAAACCTCCACTTTTTAGTTTCCCTTTATGTGTTGTCTTCCTTCATTAGAACATTACAGTATAAATCGTTTTCCTGGTTCCTTAATTTGTATTTTTTAAAATATGGTTACTGATAGTCTCTAATATTTAAATCCTCTCTTCATACACCCTTTGTTGAATAAAATTTTTGCTACCCTGTAAGTAAAGGATACATTTAACATTTTTGCTCTTCTGAATTTGTTTTGAGATTTTTATGCACCAGCATACATAATCAATTTTTATGAAGTTGTCATGCACAACTGAAAAGTATGTAAACCTCTGTTTCTTTTTAGTGGTGACCAGACATCCAACATATCTAACTCTCTTAACATTCTATTCAGGTTCTTAACCTCTTTCATGTTTATCTTTCTATCGGCATTGTCTAGATCTGTATGGGTCATGTTGAAGTCTCCCAAAATTATAGCTTTATTGTATATTTCTTTTTTTTTTTGATTTAAATTTTCAACAACATTTTATTTAATTGGAATATTAACAAATAACATCTTCAATATGATTTTCATCATTTGTGATGCAAAGATTGATGCATTTTGCAAGATTCACGTGAACTCAATGTAATAGCTCCACATTGCTATCAATTTTGGCACATTCACTTTTTATGCGTTATCAAGTGTGTTGAATCTATGATTTTCGTTAAGTACACCTTCTCTTTAGCAGACTGCAGAAAAAGAAGTCGCTGAACAACGCAGAGTTCATTGAAATGGTTAATGAGATGTTGATGAAATTTCCTATGTGTCCAGACTTTAGGGACACCCTGTATATTACATGCCAGAAATTCCACTAGCCACTGGCCCAGTTATCAATAACAAGAATTTATTTTTTCAAAGTTATGAAGTTTTTTTGGGAAAAACTTTGCATTCATTGCTTCCAACAACGTAGGAGATGGGTGGTATTTTTTTTTTAAATGCAATTTATTTATTTAACATATTTGGTTTTCAGCATTGATTTTCACAACATTTTGAATTACAAATTTTCTCCCCATTTCTACCCTCCCCCCCACTCCAAGATGGCTTATATTCTGGTTGCCCTGTTCCCCAGTCAGCCCTCCCCTCTATCACCCCCCTCCCCTCTCATCCCCTTTTCCCTTCCTTTCTTGTAGGGCAAGATAAATTTCTACGCCCCATTGCCTGTGTATCTTATTTTTTAATTGCATACAAAAACTTTTTTTGTTTTTGAACATCTGATTTTAAAACTTTGAGTCCCAAATTCTCTTCCCTCTTCCCGTCCCACCCACCCTCCCTAAGAAGTTGAGCAATTCAACCTAGGCCACACATGTATTATTATGTATAACCCTTCCACAATACTCATGTTGTGAAAGGCTAACTACATTTTGCTCCTTCCCAACCCATCCCGCTTTATTGAATTTTCTCCCTTGACCCTGTCCCCTTTCCAAAGTGTTTGTTTTGATTACCTCCACCCCCATCTGCCCTCCCCTCCATCATCCCCCCTGCCTTTTATTTTTTTTTTATCTTCCTCCCTCTTCTTTCCTGTGGGGTAAGATACCCAACTGAGTATGTATGGTATTCCCTCCTCAGGCCAAATCTGATGAGAGCAAGGTTCACTCATTCCCCCCTCACCTGCCCTCTCCCCTCCTCCCATAGAACTGCTTCCTCTTGCCACCTTTATGCAAGATAATCCACCCCATTCTATCTCTCCCTATCTCCCTCTCTCAGTATGTTACTCTCTCATCCCTTAATTTCATTTTATTTCTTTTAGATATCTTCCCTTCATCTTCAACTCACCCTGTGTCTGCTCTCTCTCTTTTACATATATATATATATAAACACATATATATATACACATACATACATATACACATAGATATATACATACATACACATTCACTTATATATATACATAAACATATATATACATATATACACATACATATACATACACATATATACATATATACATATATATACATATATACATATACATATATATATACATATATATATATGTGGATATTCCCTTCAACTACCCTAATACTGAGGTCTCATGAATCATACTCATCATCTTTCCATGTAAGAATGTAAACAAAACAGTTCAACTTTAGTAAGTCCCTTGCAATTTCCGTTTCTTGATTACCTTTTCATGCTTCTCTTGATTCTTGTGTTTGAAAGTCAAATTTTCTATTCAGTTCTGGTCTTTTCACTGAGAAAGCTTGAAAGTCCTCTATTTTATTGAAACTCCATATTTTGCCTTGGAACATGATACTCAGTTTTGCTGGGTAGGTGATTCTAGGTTTTAATCCTAGCTCCATTGACCTCCGGAATATCGCATTCCAAGCCCTTCGATCTCTTAATGTAGAAGCTGCCAGATCTTGGGTTATTCTGATTGGGTATCCACAATACTCAAATTGTTTCTTTCTGGCTGCTTGCAGTATTTTCTCCTTGATCTGGGAGCTCTGGAATTTGGCAACAATATTCCTAGGAGATTTCTTTTTGGGATCTATTTGAGGAGGTGATCGATGGATTCTTTCAATTTCTATTTTGCCCTGTGGCTCTAGAATATCAGGGCAGTTCTCCTTGATAATTTCCTGAAAGATGGTATCTAGGCTCTTTTTTTGATCATGGCTTTCAGGTAGTCCAATAATTTTTAAATTATCTCTCCTGGATCTATTTTCCAGGTCAGTGGTTTTTCCAAGGAGATATTTCACATTGTCTTCCATTTTTTCATTCCTCTGGTTCTGTTTTATAATATCCTGATTTCTCATAAAGTCACTAGCTTCCACTTGCTCCAATCTAATTTTTAAAGTAGTATTTTCTTCAGTGGTCTTTTGGACCTCCTTTTCCATTTGGCTAATTCTGCCTTTCAAGGCATTCTTCTCCTCATTGGCTTTTTGGAGCTCTTTTGCCATTTGAGTTAGTCTGTTTTTTAAGGTGTTGTTTTCTTCAGTGTATTTTTCAGTATTTTTTTGGGTCTCCTTTAGCAAGTCATTGACTTGTTTTTCATGGTTTTCTCGCATCCTTCTCATTTCTCTTCCCAATTTTTCCTCTACTTCTCTAACTTGCTTTTCCAAATCCTTTTTTAGCTCTTCCATGGCCTGGGACCAGTTCCTGTTTTTCTTGGAGGTTTCTGTTGTAGGCTCTTTGACTTTATTAATTTCTTCTGTCTATATGTTTTGGTCTTCTTTGTCAGCAAAAAAAGAATGCAAAGTCTGAGACTGAATCTGGGTGCGTTTTCGCTGCCTGGCCATATTCCCAGCCAACTAACTTGACCCTTGAGTTTTTCAGTGGGGTATGACTGCTTGTAGACTAAACAGTTCTATGTTCCACGTTTGGGGGGGAGGTGCCAGCTCTGCCACACCGGCACTGCTCCTTCCCCAAGAACCCCCAACCCGAACTGGGCTTAGATCTTCAGCAGGCTGTTGCACTCCTGCTCTGATCCGCCACTTAATTCCTCCCACCAGGTGGGCCTGGAGCCAGAAGTAACAACAGCTGTAGCTGCCCCACCTCCGCTGCCCCCGGGGCTGGAAGCCGAACCACGAACTCCTTCCACTCCCGCAGCTTTTCCCACTAACCTTCTCCGCAGTCTTTGGTGTTTGTGGGTCGAGGGGGTCTGGTAACTGCCGCAGCTCACATATTCAGGGCGCTAGGGCCCCCTCCGCCCGGCTTCTGGTCTGGATCGTCCACGCTGCTCAGGCTGGGCTCTGCTCCACTCCGTTCCCAGCTCCCAGCTCTGTGTGGGATAGACCTCACCCAGAGACCATCCAGGCTGTCCTGGGCTGGAGCCCTGCTTCCCTCTGCTGTTCTGTGGGTTCTGCCGTTCTAGAATTGGTTCAGAGCCATTTTTTATAGGTTTTTGGATGGACTCGGGTATGGAGCTCACTCTAGTCCGTGCTCACCAGCCGCCATCTTGGCTCCGCCCCCCTTTATTGTATATTTCTACCTGCAATTTGTTCAACTTTTCCTTTAAGTACTTAGATGCTATGCCATTCAGTACATATACATTAAGCATAACATACTTTCCTCATTTGTTTCTTAACCACATCTTTTATTCAGTGTTGTCTTACCTGAGCTCATTATTACTACCCCTGCTTTTTTTTTTAGTTCTTTTGACTCGAAATAAATTCTACTCTGGCTCCTCATTTTAACTCTACAAATGTTTCAAGTTTGCTTTTTGAAAGACCATATTATTAGACTTTGCTTTCTAATCTATTCTGCTATCTTCCTCTGTTATGGTTAAATTCATCCCATCCACATTCATAGTTTTGATTTGTTAAGTATTTCATAGACACCATTGAGTCCAACTTGTTCATTTTACAGATGAAGACACAACTGGAAAGCATCTGAAGCAGGATTTAAACCCAGGTCTTTCTGACTTAAAGTTCAGCATTTTACCAACATTTTCTCAGAAAAAAAACCTATTTTTTGCATTCCTTCTGGGGATTCTCCATAAGGGCTTAAGTGGCATAAGGAAATAAGGAGATGTATGTCCACTCCAGAGGGACCAAGACATTATTTTCGTCTAGTTAACACACTGGATGGTAGTATACTCAAGGACCTTGACAGCCTTGAATACTGGGCTGAATCTAATAAGATGAAATTCATCTGAAACAAATTAAAGCCTTTAACTTGGGAACAAAAAATCAACTCCACAGATTTAAGATCAGAAAAGCATGAATAGATAGCAGTTGTACTGGCAATTTTAGAGGGCTAAAAACCCAGCATAAGTCAGCAGTGTGATGTGGCAGCTAAGAAAGACCTGAGTGATCTCAGGCTACATTAAGTGAAATATAGATTCCAGGAATCTTGCTGTTTCTATCTTCACATTTCTTTATCTAACCACTTCTCTCTACTCATGTAGAGAGTTTAGACCTTACTTTAGGACACCATAGTTTGGGACTTCCTCATATCTTGTTTAAATTATTGCAAGAGCTTCCTAATTGGTTTTTCCTCCCTCAAGTTGTTCCCAAATCTAGTGCATCCTGTACACTGCTGCCAAAGTAATTTTCCTCAAGTGCAGATTTACCCATGTCACTACCATAATCAACCCCAGTGGCTTCCTTCTGCCTTCTTTATAGGATATAAACCCCTGTTTATCTCTCAAAGCCCTCCACAACCTGCCCCCAACATACCTTTCCAGTCTCATAGGACATCACTTTCCCTCCTACACTCTGAAATCCAGCCAAACTGGCCTCCTCTGTTCTTCACACAGAACAATCTTCTCCAGGTCTTTGCACAATAGTCCCTTATGTTTGAAATGTATTCCCTATTCACCTTACTTCATATAATCCTTTACGATAACATTTCAAACACCACCTTCTACATGAAGCTTTTTTTTATTCCCCCAACTGCTAATGCCCTCTTCTCAAATTACCTTTTATGTGTCTCCTTTGTATTTATTCTCTATTTATCCTGTTTACACTTACTTTTTCCCCCTTTGTTAAAATGTAAACTCCTTGCTCATGGTGACTAGTTGGAACAGTTCTTGGTACATATAGTGAACACTTAATAAACATTTATTAGTTGGCTGATTGACTACAACATTATAAAACAACTTTTTAAGACATAAGAATTCGGATCAATACAGTGACCAGACACAATTTCAGAAGTCAGATGACGATGGAGTTTGCTTCCCATCTTTGAAGAGAAAGGTGATAGAAAAGAAGTGCAGAATGAGACATAAATTTTCAAATATGCCTATTGAACATAAATGTTTAAAAGTGCCAATTTTATTTTGCTTGATTGTGTTTTTTTGTTTCCAGAAAGACCTTTTTTTGCTGAGAGAATTGGATGGAAGAGGGAGCCTAGTGATAGTGATGCCAAAAACATAAAGTATATCAATGAAATTTTAAAAAAATACTCATAAGAGAATAAGAGGAGGCTCAGAGGGAGAGAAACAGAACATGACAGCTTTGCAACTTAGGTGCCGACAGTCCACAGTCTCTGTTCTTTATATTTGGGAGGGCTGGCATTGTTGATATTTGCCAAGTTCAGAATAAGAAGAAATTAAAATCTAAATCTAAAAAATACGTACTTTATCTCCTTCATTCATTCTCTATTCCAGCCAAAATGACCTACTTTTTGTTCCCCAAATTCGGCTGTCCATTTTCTACTTCTTTATACAGGCCATTTTAGCTTCATTTAAGGCTCAACTCACGTGCAATCTCCCATGTGTGAAGCCTTTCCTAATCCTCCTAATTGTTGGTGTTCATGCTATTTATAAGTTATCACGTGAATTTTTTTTGTTGACATACATAAATTTTTCCCAAAAGGATGTAAACTCCTAGAGATCTGAGACTATTCCTCAGCACAAAGCACAGTGCTCTTTACATGCAGAAGATACCTAATAGATGTTTATTGAATTGTATTGGTTTGGATTAACGTTGGGCTGATGATAATTGGGTTTTCTTCTGGAGGAACAGTGGAGTGACACTGTCATATTAATGTCACATAAAATGGTACAGATACAAACATATGTCCAAAATTAGGGAGATGATGCTCTCCTACTCAGACCACATTTAGAGTATTGTCTTCAGTTCCCAGTCCAAACTTTACAAAGGAAAATGACAAATCAGGAAGCATCCATAGGAGGGTAATCAGGGTGGTGAAAGGTATGGACACCCTGCAAGAATTAGTTGAAAGAATTGGGGGCATCTGTTGTAGAGAAGTGAAAGCTTTTGGGACCATATGAGAACTGTTTCTGAATGGTAGACCTGCCATTAACTGGAAAGATTAGATGTATTTTGTTTGGCCCTGTTCGGAAGAACTGTGTGAGTCACAGAGAGGCAGAGTTAAGTTTGATAGAAGGAAAAGTTTTGTAACAATTAAAGCTATCCAATTGGAATATCCACATCACTGGAGGTCTTTGTGGTTACGGTACAAAGAAACTGGGTTTAGATTCAAAATCTATGTTCAAATCCTGGTTTTGTCCCTTGTTACATATGACTTTGGGCAAGTCACTTAAGGTCTAGGGGCCTCAGCTTCTTTGCTTGCAAAATTAGGGTGGTTGGATTACATGATCCCAAGGGTGCCCTCAACTCTCAGATTCTGTGTGAGCCTGTGAACTTTGGATATAATCTGATTAATCAATAAGCTTTTATTAAGTGCCTACTTTGTGCTAGGCTAGTTTACATTTTATTGGGGAAGACAAAATGTGCAAATATGAGCAATGTGTAAAATATATAAAAATAAATTATATAATTTGGGGAGACAGCAGCTTGGGGGATATGGAAACACAAAAGAAAGATGAAGCCAGAGTTGCATCTTGATGGAAACAAAGGATTCTAAGCAGACCAAATGAGAAAGGTTAAGTTTTAGTGGCTCAGGCAGGCAAGTTTTAGTGGTTCGGGTAGGCATCTTCTATGATAAATGGTCTCATCTTTGTGTATGTCCCGAGTGGCATTCCAATTTCTTTTTGACATGATTTTGAAACACTTCATAAACTTGTATCTTTCTTCACACCTTAGCCAGCATATCTAGTTAACCAATCATGTGTCATAAAGTCAGCACCAATATCTGGCCAGTGATCACACTGGTTGAGAGTAAGTGTGCTTGACTTTTGAGCAAATTACTTTGGTGTAGTACAACTGGGTGAAAGATATCCAATTCAGTGAAGGAGGTGGGCATTTCCAGGACCATGAGGCAACTGGTGGCCTTTCCATGAGTAACATTAATTATAGTCAATCTATGTCTCCATGAATTGTTGATAGATAAAAAAGCTTAGAAGTACCACCAGTTTGGAACTGGGCAATTTTCTTAAATAAATTTTAATTTCTATATTTTGTCTTTACATCATCTATATTTCCCAACGGATAGCTCCTCCACCCCTTTCAGAGAGAAGTCCCTTATAAAAATAAAAAGCAAAAACAGTTCAACAAAACTAACCAACACATGAAAATAGTCTAGTAATAAATGCAATTTTAAAATTCATGCTTCTAATTACCATATCTTTGTGTATTTATTTTTGAATTTGTGTATTTCCTTTTCCTAGAAATATTTCTCTTATGAGTTAGAATGTGAGTGGCATGAGGTAGAAATGAAAGAGAGAGTAGAATTAGCCATCTAGCTATGGTGTCAGTGCCAAAAGAAAAGGAAAAATAATTTGGCGGAGCATGTAATGTATCTTTGAGTTAACAAAACAGACTTAAGGGCAAGAATAGGTTAGATAGAATTCATATATTAGTAACTATCTGTAAAGTAATCAGGTGAAAGTGCTGGGTTCAAAAAGGGAAATGAACTAGTTTTATGAAAAAGCTGATGCCCAGAGAAACTATCTGAAATTAGTGAAACCTAAAACCCAAAATTAGATCATTTCTAATAGGAGGATGATACTGAGCCATGGATTCTTTGGACCTTTTCTACCTTCCTTTCTTTGTCACTTATCTTCTGAACTTCTCTCTTGTTTACCAGGTGGGCTCCCTATGACTTTTTCAAGTCTCCCATTGCAATGCCTCTTCTAGGCTAATCCCAAAGTGACCCATGACCACTAAATACTTTTCTTTCTCTTCCTTTGCCCCTCTCCTACTCATCAAACCATTTATTTCCATAGTCAAGCTGCACTCATGTAGATGTTATGACATATGTGTATACATATATACATATGTACATGCTATAGAATATACAGCTCATAACATATCTCTAATGCTATGAGACATGTATAGATAAATAAAAACACATATTAATGTCTTATAAATATATACATAAAATACAAATCTCAAATATTTTATATATAAAACATATATTGTATATATATGTATATATACATATCACCATATATGCATATATATCTATTAGCTTTTCTGCATGCTATGAGCAAAACCCAATAGGAAGCAACAAAAAGAGAAATTCCACTCAGAATATCAACAGAATATTTAAAATATTTGGGAATACACACAGGAACTATATATAAACAATTATAAAACAATCTATAGAAATAAATAATTGGGGAAATATTAATTTCTCATGGTTAGGCTATGCCAAGATGATAAAAATGATAATACTACATCAATTTCTTTACTTATTCCATGCCATTCCAAACTACCAAAGGATTACCTTATAGAATTAGAAAAAATAATAAGGAATTCATCTGGAAGAACAAAATCAAGAATCTCAGAGAAACAATGGGGTAGGGGAGTGGGGAAGTGGGATGGAAACAGGCCTAGCTATATTGGATCTCAAACTACAAAGTAATAATAATTGAAACTATTTGATATTACTTAAACCTAGTAAAGAGTGCTCAACAAAGTCCAAACTACTAGAGTAAGGGCTCACTATTCAACAAAAACTGCTAGGAAAGCAGTCTAATAGAAAATAGATTTAGATCAACAGTTCACATCATATACCAAACTCAGCTCCAAATGGAAATGTGATCTACATAAAAGTCATATAATAAATTAGAAGATCAGGGAAAAGAAACCACGGATAAGGAAAAAATTCAGAACCAAATAAGGGGTAGAGAGGATCACAAAAGAAAATAGCACAATTTTGATTACATAAAATTGAAAAGATGTTTTTACAAACAAAATCAATTCAGTTAAAATTAGAAACCATTAATTGAGGAGAAAAATCTTTCCAGCAAGCTTCTCTGTTAAAGGTTTGATTTCAAGGACATACAAGAAACTGATTTGAATATTTAAGAACAAGAGTCATTCCCCAAAACCAAATGGTCAAAGAATATTAACAGGTAGTCCTTAAAGAAATAAATTCAAGCTATCAACAGCCAAATGAAAAAATACTTCAGATTACTAATAATTAGAGAAATGCAAATTAAGTTGGCCGTGAGATTTCACTTCATAACAAAATCAGACTGGCAAAGGTGCCAAAAAGGAAAATGACAAATGCTAGAGAGGCTGTTGGAAGATAAGCAAACTAATATATTGTTTGTGGAGCTATAAATTATTTGATCCAGCCTTTCTGGAAAGCAATTTGGAACTATATGCAAAGTCACTGAAACATGAATACATCTGGACCCAACAATACCACTACTGGGCCTATAATCCCCAAAGAGATTAAAGAAGGAAAATGTCCATATGTACAAAAATATTTGTGGCAAATTCTATTTAATGCAGCAAAGAACCAAAAACTAAGTAGGTGCCCCTCAACTAGAGAAGAGCCAAATAAATTATTGCATATAAATGTCATGGAATATTATTTGCCAGTAAGAAATTATTAAAGGGATGGATTCGGGAAATCTGAGAAGATTTTTATGAGATGATACAGAGTGGAGTAAGAAGACAGTTATGCAATAATATCGCAAAGAAAAACAACTTTCAAATAATTTAGAAGTTTGATCAATAAAATGACCGACTAGGATTCCAGAAGACCAATGATAAAGAATGGTACCTCTTCCTGACAGAAAGGTGGTCTCAAAGTACAGAATGAGATATAGACATAGATAGCCTATGTGTGAATTTGTTTGGCTTGACACTGCATATTTGTTACCAGGGTTTTGTTATACCTTTTTCCTTTTTGAGGGAGTTCTTGAGGGGAGAGGGAAGCAATGGTATTATCCTCCCCCCAAAAAAGAAGAAAATCTTTGAAGCATTTTTAAAAATACATAGGAGCAAACAGAAGGAAGTTGAGAAATAAAAATAGACACACAGGACAGGCTTGAAAATAACATACTGAATTTATTAAATACTTAAGTAATGGAGGATTAGGACTGGCCAATGAGAGGCCAGTCCTTACGAATAAGTGCTCCATGCTCTACTTACTGATGCAATCCCCAAGCAGACTTCCGAACATATTGTTTTCTGTTCTGCTTACCACATGACATAGAGGAGCCTTTCATTTGGCTGCTCAACCTGAACTACTACAGCACTCCCCAGATAAAGGAGTCCTCTTGGTTTCCTGACCACATTCAAGTGAGGAGTGAAGGAAGCTGTAAGCTTCTAGGTAGGGAGAGAGGCCTCAAGTCTTTATCTCTCCACCCATGCCACTGCCATGTAGCCTGAGAGCTCATGGTTCTACATTACTTCTATCTCTGGGGTTTCTCTTTGCCGCTCAAGGAATATTAGACTAAGCTGCAACCTTGTGAGTTCTGAAAGGTAAGGAGAGCAATCCACCACAGGTTCAGGAGCTGGAATCCATGACAGATTTTGCAAACTGCCAAGCCTAATTGGAAGTGAGATCCTATGCACCCTGCTTGACTCAATACAGAAATGGATTAAAGACAGCCAAGGATCAACAGCAGATCATCCACTGGTTATGCCACAGTGAGAAGTGAACTTGGTAGGGTAATTGTTTTGTAGCAATTGCTCTAAGTCCACTCTTATCAGAAGAGAATGTGGCAAAGAATTGGGAGAAGTGTTTATGATTTCAATCTTACTGTATCTTCTCATTAAATATCCTTTTGTAAAAACTAATTGGTGTTAATTGGTTAGATGAAACTGGGGCATTGATCACTGGTGATTAATATTAGGGAAAACATACTATAATAGGGGCTTGAACCATTAGCATTAAAGACACCCTAAATCCCTTAGGAGTACCTCTAGGGCCCTAAGGGGGTGATGCAGTCTGATTTGAGGATTTGACTCCTCTGTGAATGGGAGATGGGATAAGAATTCTTAGAATTTATAAGGGCTACATTTAAAAGGAAGGGCCAGCTGTAAATAATTAAGATTCATAGTTCTTTGTACACTCATTATTTGCTCTACTTTGTAACACAGAAATGTTCAACTTATTTGGTGTCTGTTAAATTCAGAATAAAAAATTTAAAATAAAAAACTTAACATGTCTTTTAAAAGAGATTAAAAAAAGTCTATCAATAAAACATTCTGCAGTATATAGAAGAAAATAAAAAAGGACGCACTGCTAGTAGTGCTGTGAATTGGTCCAAATAGTCTGGAAAACCCTTTGGAACTATCCACCAAAGTCACTAAATTGCATAATATCCCTTAATCCAATAATACTAACTAAGTAGGTTTAGACTATAGTTATATCTGAAAGAGAACAAAGAAAGAGGGAAATGACCTATATGTACAAAAATAATTATAGCAGCACTTTTTGTTCTACAAAATAAATCGAAACAAACTAAATGCCCAAGAATTGGGGAATAGCTAAACAAATTATAGCATATGAATGATTTGGAATATTATTGTCCTGTAAAAAGAAACGAAAGGGACAGTCAGAGAAAGCTAGGAGAACTAAAAAGAACCAAGTATAATTCATATAATGATTAAAATGCTAGAAAAGAAAAAAACTATGAAAACCTTACAAATTGATCAATGCAATAATCTAAATTTCAGAAAACTGATTTTGAATCGTGCTTCCTCCCTCTTGATAGAGAGGTGATGGACTTTACGTAAAGACACAAACTCCAAATATATCCAGTGTGCAGATCCATTTTGCTTGACTTTACTTGTTATAAGAATGGGCTATAGAAGGGGCAATCAGAATACATGCCATCTTGGGGTACGGGGGTAGAGATGGGGAGAAAATTTGTAACTCAAAATCTCGTGGAAATGAATGTTAAAAACTAAAAATAAATTAAAAAAAAAAAGAATGGGCTTTTGTTTTTTGGAAAGGGAGATTTATGGTAGTTGGGTGAGAAGTAATAGTGAAATCAGAAAAAAAGCATCACTGAAACATTAAAAAATACACAAAAGAGTGCAGAAGGAAGTTAAGAAGGGGACACATACATGTAGGGCACTATTGGAGCTTTTCTAAATATAGTCTAGGTTTCACAGTCACATACAGTCCTCTTTTTCTGTTCTTTGTATGAGGAAATGTTCATGTTTCTCAAGTCAATAATAATAAAGAAAATGTTTCTAAAATATACAGGAGGCTGGCCACTCAGCCTAGTCCTTCTTAGCATGTAAAGAGAAGGGAAGGGAACACACATTTCTACAGCACCTTCTGTGTGCTAAGTATTTTTTACAGATATCCCATTTCATCCTCAAAACAATTGTGTGAAGCAGACGCCATTATTATCTCCATTTTACAGTTGAGGAAACTGAGGCAGAAGGTAAGTGACTTGTCCAGGGTTACATAGCTAGTAACTGGCTGAGTACACATCTGAACTCAGTTCTTCCTGACTCCAGGCCCAGCGCTCTATGTACCTAGCTGCCACTAAGTGGTCTACAAAGTACCACTGATGCAATTCCCTACATGAAAGAGGCTGGGGAGCTTATTTTGCAAAGAGCTGTGTGAAAATAATATGTAATGGGAGTGCGGGATAGACTTTGAACATGTTTAGACAATCTGTAACTAGTTCCAGTCTGCTAATCACATGGCAATAAGGAGCATCTCTGGCTGCAGTCGCATAGCTGGAACTGAGATACATTCAAAAGGCACAAGCCCACTGGGGCCTTACCCTTTTATTCAGATGACATCTTGCTTATTGACATTCTAGTGAGAGAAGAGAAACCATGCTGTAATGAGGTAAACCTCAAGTCCTGCTTATCTGAGACCAACATATGGTGTTAGTTCTTTGCCTTTGGGTTTATTCTTTTATTTTAGATGATGTAGATTAAAGATAGTGGAAATTGAGATAGTAAGAAGAGGAGTTAAGATGGTAGAGAAGTAGGAAAGCAGTACAGAGAGCTCCTCTCCCCCAAACTCCTCTGAACAGATCTAGAAACTGCACCAGAACACATACTGGTAGGAAATCAAAGACAAAGTCACAGTGAGTCATTGTTCCATCCCAGGTAAACAGAGAGAAAGGAAAGGTATAAGGTCACTGGGAAGGGGTCTGGCTGGGAACCAAGGGAGTATAACATACTCCAAAGCCCAGGGAAAAGCTGTGAAAGAGGAGGTTCCGAACCTATATTTGAGCACCAAGTACAGGGTGTGGGAACAGGTTCCAACTGGTAGCTTTGATATCTACTATTTAGCTCCAGGTCATAGTTCTAAGGAGGGGAACTGTATGCAGGGATAGTATAAGGAGCAGTAACAGATCCTGAGGAGTGTACCTAGCAAAGAACAAATTCAGTTGCAAGTAGCTGCTGTGTGGCTTAGACCCTAGAAGCACTGTCAATCTTAGTTCCAGTTTCTAACCCAGTTTGAAGGTTGCAGAGAAATAACCAGGGCAGAAATCCCAAACTAAAAGAGAATCTGCAGTTCTATTAATTTGAATTAGCAGACCTTCCCAGCTGACTGGTGTGAATGAGTCTAGCAGCATCTACTGTTGCTCAGCTTCAAATCCAAACCAGAAATTTGAAGAGCTCAGACCAAAAATATGACTTTGCCCTGGATCAGATCACTTTGGGAGCACTAAAAGCTTACAGGTCTCTAGCCTGAGTTGTCCTGAGAGTCTGAAATAACACAACACTCAAAACCTCAAGAATAACACAACACTCAATACCTCCCACCAGGCCCAGCCCAGATATTTCCTTCAGAAGTATTCAAAGTGTAGCTCTAAAAGAAAGTCTAAAATTGGGGTACAGACTGGAATAATATGCAAATAAGAAATGAATACCACCATAAAAAGCTATCATGGTGACAGGGACACTCAAGACACAAAACCAGAAAAGGGGAATGACTCCAAAACACCTACAAAGAATCAAAGAAAAACACAGCTTGGGCAAAAATTTAACTAGAAGTCCTGGAAGAGATGAAGCAACAGGGTTTTTTTTAAGAGTTTAAAATGCTTTTCATAAATGAAATGAGAATTCTAGGAGGAAAAAACTGGAAAAAGGAAAGGAAAGGGAATAAGCATTTATATAGTCCCTACTATATGCCAGACACTAGGCTAAGCACTTTTTACAATTCTCTTTTGGTCCTCACAACAACTCCGGGAGATAGGTACTATTACCATCCCCATTTTATAGTTGAGGAAACTGAGGTAAATAGAGGTTAAGTGACCTGCCTAGGGTCATAAAGCTAGTAAATGTCTGAGACCAGATTTGAACTCTGGTATTCCTGATTCCAGGCCCAGAGCTCCCTATCTACTGTGCCATGAACTGAAAAGAAATGAGAGCTACAGAAGAAAGAACTGGAAAGGGCATCAACACCTTGGCAAAAGAGATACAAAATCTTGCCCAAGCAACAAACTCTTAAATATTAGAATGAGCCAAAGATAAGCTAATGGCTCCATGAGACAACAAGGAATATCAAAACAAAACCAAAAGACTGAAAAAAAATGGAAGAAAATATAAAGTATTCCATAGAATACTGACCTAGAAAACAGATGGAGAAGAGCTAATTTAAGAATCATTAGACAACCTGAACATCACAACCAAAAAAAGAACCTAAATGTCATATTTCAAGAAATCATAAAAGAAAATTGCCTAGACTTCTTTAGAACCAGAAGGTAAAACAGAAATAGAAAGAATCCACTGTTCACCTCCTAAAAGAAACCTAGAAATGAAAACTACCAGGAACATTATAGCCAAAATCCATGGCTTCCAGCTCAAAGGAAAATACTGTTAAGTAGCCAGAAAAAAAGGATGCAAGTACCAAAGAGCCACCATCAGGTTCACACAAGATTTAGCAGCCACTACTTATAAAAGAGCAGAAAGCTGGAAATAGTATATTCCAAAAGGCAAAGGATATAGGTTTACAACCAAGAATTATCCTGCAAAACTGAAATATAATCCAACAGGGTTGGGAAAATGGGCCTTTAAAGAGGACTTCCAAGCATTCTTGATAAAAAGACTAGAGCTGCATAAAAACTCTTAAGTTCAAACCCAAGAATCACAAGAAACAAAGGTAAAAAATGAGCAAACAAATACAAAAGACTAAACGAGAACAAACTGTTTACATTCTAATATGGGGAGATAACTATGTGTGTCCCTTCAGAACCCATCATCATGGATCATAAGCAAAACAAATTTTAACTAGGCATACACAAAACATTTGTAGCTCTTTTTGAGGTGGCAAAGGGAATCTGAGGGTGGTATGCATAAACCAGGGAATGGGTAAACAAGTTATGGTATATAAATGTGATGGAACATTATTGCACTAAAAGAAATAATGAAAGGGAGGGTTTCAGAGAAACTTGGGAAAACTTATGTGAACTGATACATAGGGAAGCGAATGGAACCGAGAGAACAATTTATAGGCCAATAACAATATAGTAAAGACAAAAAGTTTTGAAAGAATTAGGAACTCTGATAAAGGTAATGACCAAACACAATTCTAGAGGACTGATGATGAAATAGGCTACATACATACTGATAGAGAAGTGAAGGACTCAAGGGTAAAGAATGAGATATATATTTTTTGGACATGGGCAATGCAGATTGTCATTGTCGTTGTTTTGACTACACATCTGTAACATGGTTTTTGTCTTTCTTTCATTGTCAATCTGGGGTAGAGAGAAGGGAGAAAAGGAAGATTTTTACTGACTAAAAAAATAAAATATAATATTTTTTAAAATGGAGATAAAATCTTGATTCTGAGTTTTGAGAGGTCCAGAAAGCCTTGCATGCCAAGGTTTTGCAGCCAATCCAGTGATGATTCCTGAGGAAAGAAAAGCAACCTTTAGATCCCAGCCTAATGGTTGCTGAGGCACTCTTTCAGAAGAGATGTGATGGTGGGAACAATGTTATATAGAAACTGAGCTAAGTCTGAGGCCACTCTCCCCAGAAACTAAGGTGGTATAGAGGAAAAATGTAAACTCCCCTAATGGCAGGAAGTATTTATACTACTTCTTTCTATATCTTTGAAGTAAATAATCTTTTAATGTTAACTTGATTAAATGGAACTGGAGGAACACACCGGAATGGGGCTCTAATCAACAGCGCTAGAGAAGACATACCCCAACCCTTCAAGATAACCCTAGAACCCTGAGTGGGGAGGGGAGATGTAGCTAGTCTTTCTTTGGGACAGTGAGCCCAGAAAGTACTTACTATAATCTACTAGGGCTCCTTAGTGCACAAAAGAGGGGGAGTGTAGGGTGGAACTGGGACATTGGAAGGTGATGGCTAATGTGATCGAATATGTGGAAAAGTAGCTTCTGCCTAAGCTTGCCTAGGACTCTGAGTAAAACCACAGGGCAGTATAATGACATTTCCTTTCCAGAAGCAATTTTATGGTACTGTTGATTTGACTATCATTCCCTGAGGAAAAAAGTAGAAGGGAGGCACAGAAGGCAAGTCTCTAGTGGGCCACGATGGCAGGGGTTGGAGATTGAAAGGACCCGAAGTCTGGGGCCTGGCTGTTTATAGTAAGGTGAGGAGACGTTAATTAATTCCCCTTCTAACCATCATTCAGGGGCAACTCTGGCCCTGGACCAGCTCCAAGGTTGAATCAATTATTTCCTCCTCAATGGAGGAATAGGGATTCCAGAGGGTCTCTTGCTCTGGTCTGGTGACCGGTCACCTGCTATGGATACAGAAGGGTAGCAGAGCAGATGTAAAAGTATACCTGGTCCTGACTTGATGGTCAATGGCAAGGACTGGATGGGCCTGAGCCTGGGGTTACAAGTAACCCAGGGAACAGTGCTGAGGTACACGGCACAGTCATTCTTAAGCTACAATCTTTCCAATAATGACATGTATCCAAGAGATGGTATAAAAGATATTATTGAGAACATGCAGAAAACTAGTAAAGGAGGTAATTATGTAGCAAAAATGTCACAAGTAGACATCCTGAGTGATGTATCTCTAGTTCAGGCCATCATGACATCTTACCTGAACCCCTGTAATAGCAGGTTAATTGGTCTCCTTGTTTCTAGTCATTCCCCTCTCTACCCATCCTACAAACATCTGTCAAACTGATATTCCTTATGCACAGGTCTAACTATGTCACTCCCCTGCTCAAGAAACTGTAGTGGCTCTCTAATATCTAAGAAAAAATACAAACTCTTTTGGCAGTCAAAACTCTTCACAATCCGGCTCCAGACTTATTTTCCTTTACTTTCCCTCACAAAATCTAAATTCCAGCTAAACTGCCTACCTCAAGTCTCCCTGTACGTTATACTCTATCTGCTATCTATATGCTGTTACCCATACCTTGAATGCTATCCATCTCCATGCCTTAGAATCTCTAGTTCCCTTCAAGACTCAGCTTTGCTGACACCCCATTTATTAGCATTCCCTCCACAAATCACATTGTATTTGCTTATCTGTGTACATGCTGCAGCCCCTCAACGGCCCCTGCCCCAACCCCAAAAGAATGGAAGCACCTTGAGAATAGGGTCTGGTTTTTTGTCTTTGTAACCTCAGTGGGCCTTGCATGTGGTAAGTTCTTAGATGCTTATTGAACTGAATGGAAAAAAGAAAACTCATAATGAACTATTTCTGTAGTATATTCATAGACTATCTATGGAAAATTTATGTTAAAAGATATGTAAGAATCTCAAATGGTGAAAAGATGTCTTGGAGTACCCACAGCAATGAAATCAGGGATCCACCAAAGTGCCACTTTCAAATGATTGGGCGGGGGGCAATATATCAGGATAAATCTCTTTCACTAAGTTAAATGGTAGACTCCATGGATATCCTTGAACTCCTTGAAATAGTTCTCTTTTCTAGCTGATTTTAAGCTTCGACAAAGTCAAGAGCTCTGGATGATGTATAATTCTGCCCATCAATAAGAATACACATGGTGGAGGAGGGAGTGAGAATTACCTAAAATATGAAATTCAATTTCCACAAAAGTCCTAATCTGATATCTCATTATGAGACATTCTAAATTCTAAAAGATTATGCCAATGGAGCAAAAACCGTAGTTGGTCCTATCAAGCTGGAAAGGTTTAGAGTATAGGCTTAGTGAGAAGCATTCTAAAAGGTTAATCCCAAGAATGACCACAGGGTAATGACTTTTTTAGCCATAGCAACTTTTCAAGACTTTCTGGTTCACAGAAGTGTCATGACCTATACTGATGAAGTAAGTACTCACATCATTGGTAGGTTTTTTAAAAAAAACAATTTATTTTTCCCCAATTACATGTAAAAACCCAATTTTCAAAATTCATTTTTTAAAATTGTGAGTTCTAAATTCTCTCCCTACTTTCTTCCCCTCACCCCCTCCCTGAAAGGGTGGCAATCTGATATAGGTTATATACACGATGTTAAAGGTAATTTAAATACTGGTGGTAAATCTTTCACTTGAGCTAAAGAACACCCCAAAATTGAAACAAAGTAACCTCAAGAGTTCCTGTGAAGCTAAACAAATCCATTCTCAAAATGTATGAATCAATGAATGAGTGAAAAAGAAGTTATCTATTAAGTGTTTACTTTGTGCCAGTACCATAAAATCAAGTCTCCAATCCCATACCCCTAAAGAACGCATCCCTGTTGGACTCAGAGTAAATATTGAGACATATTTTTTGGACATGGCCAATATGGGAATTTATTTTGCTCTGACTATGTATTTGTAACAGGAGTTTTGTTTGTCTGTTTGCTTTCTCAATAAAGGGGAAAAGTCAGATTTGAAAATAAGATAAAATGTAATTTAAAAAAAAGAATGTTATTACGATCTGGTTTAGGCTTCGAGAAACCATAAAATCTATAGCCTATATGGCCACCACCCCCTCTAAACCATGCAATTATAAGCACAATAAAAGACTGATCCAATAATATACTTTGTAAGACACAAGAAAGGGGTTTTTAATTTACTAAAGCTTTCTTTTCAGCTGAATGTCCAGTTTAGTAGGCCATTTCAAGTTAAAACCAAGGAAACAATGTCACACCTACAAGCTTGAAACCACCTGGAAATTAAAAGTTTGAATCACATCTTAATACTACTCTTATACCCTGGAGGGGTTCAGTCACTGTACCATTCTCCTAACTCATATAAAAGCAAAGATAGAGAGAAGGATAAACAGAGATCTAGTTCAAAGGTGAACATAGGGTTGGAGCTGGCTCTGAACTGTTTCTGAATGCAAAGAACTGTTTCATCCTACAAAGAATGAGGATAAATTTTCCTTATAACAATAATCTACTATATATATAGAAGTATTGGAGTGGGCATGGGGTTGAGGATAACTTTTTAACCTTTACATAAATTTGAAAATGTATGGACAAACAACCAAAAAGACACCTCATTTCCTTTTTTACAGGGTTAACAGACCAGTAACTGAACAAGGAGATGCCATGAACATAATATATCTGGATTTCAGCAAAACATTTGAAAGTCTCCATCCAATATATTTATATACAAAATGGAGAGATGTGGATTAGTTGACAGTAAGTTGAGTTTGGAACTGGCTGAATGACTGGAACCCAAGAGTACTGATTAATGGATCAATATCAACATGAAGGTAGGTCTCTAATATAGTGCCAGAAATCTTTCTTTGGCCCTGTTCTGTTCAACATATTAAAATCATGACAATAGAGCATAGCTCCTTGATGGTAGGAAGGTTCATTTTTGTCTTTATAAACCCAGAATCTAAAAGATTAGCTACTTTAAAGTCAATGGCACTGAATTAAATGAGATAGCAGATCAGTGTGCTCTGGTGGAAAGAGTACAGATTTGGAGTGAGTAGATCTGGTCTCACTGGTTCCCACTCTGCCACCTGGCATCTGTGGGACGTCTGAGAAGCCATTTAATCTGGGCTTCAGCTTCCCCATCCCCACCCCCATATATTACTGGTCCATAGTAGGGCTACAACTCAAAGCTAGATCTTCAGATCCCAAGTTCAAGCAACCTGTCTTGGGGAGAGAGGGGGAGGAAGAGAAAGGGAGGGGGCAAGGAAGGGAGGGATGTGCTTCTTGCCCTTCAGTCAGATGCCTTTGGTTATTATCCTCTAGGCATGCTTAAAGGATACAAAGCTAGAGGGATGACTGATAGATTAGATGACAGAACTGAAATCAGAAAAGATCATTTGATCATAGATCTCGAGCTAGCAGGGGTCATGGAGATCACCTAGTTCAATCCCCCATTTTACAGATGAGGAACCTGAGGTCCAGAGACATTTTAAGTGACTTGCCTAAGAGCATACAAGTAGTAAGTGGCACATTTGAACTCAGGCACAAGTTCAACATTTAGATCTCAACAGCATTGGAATGGTGGACTGAAGGGAACACAAAATTTAATAGAGTTAAATATAAAGTCTTGCACTTGGTTTAAATAAGTTGTAACAAGTACAGGAGGAAGAATATACAGTAAAAAAGAAAAGCAATAATAAAAGCCAGTAGTTTCTATGAAAAAGATCCAGGGTTTCTAGTAGACTGAAAGATCAGTAAAGGATAGTAATATGATGTGGAAGCCAAAAAGGTTAAAGAGATCTTATTCTGCATGAGTACAGAGTGTCCAGACTAATGGAGGTGACAGCCCAGTTGTACTCTAGTAACTAGCTGTCCTCAAGTATATGAAGAGTTTTCATGCGGAACAGGAACTGTTAATTTACTTCTACTTGGCCCCAGAGGGGAAAATTATGAACAAAGAGTTGAAATTACAGGAAGTCAGATTATGACTCTGTATACTGAAAAATTGACTAACAATATGAGTTGTCCCAAATTAGAATGGCTACCTCAGGATGTTCCCTGTCACAGGAAATCAAAATAAGGATGATTCTAACTTCTAGGTGAGTTTCTGTTTCTTTGGAAAGGACCTGTGACTTCATTGGTGTAGGAAATTCCCACTAAATAAATTTCCTCTACCACAGCATAGAATGTACTTGTTACCTGCTCTGCAACTTAAGAGCAGTTAAGTGACACTTGCCCAGGGTCACACAGTCAATATGTATCACATGCAGTACTTGAAACCTAATCTTTGTGACCCTATGATTGGTGTTCTTTATTCACTCTCTAGGTGCAGCTTATTATTGTAAATTTATACAGCATCTTTCTCTTGAGAAGATCAAAGCATTTCACAGATAAATTCACAATTACAGTATTGGGAAGGACCTTAGTGGCCATCTAGGTCAACCCATAACACACAATTCCTCTCTTTACAACATTCGTCAAACAAGGAAAGTGAAGGTTTATATTCTCAAAGATGCAGAACTGAGGCAAGGACACGATGACCTCCACCAAAATCAGGCCTTAAGATTTAGGGCTCTCTAAAAAGTCTTCCACAAATCCTTTCCTTGATAGGAACCAAATCCTCTGGCAGATGGGGTGGGAGAGGCCTACCAGCTGTACCCAAAAGAGCTGAGGCTTAGGTGTACACCATAATCAACACATTTAAAAATATTCCTACCATAAACAAGGCAAAGAGGCAGGACTACCGCACACTCTCCCCCAAATCCCTTCCACACAAAGACCTCGGGCTGCCATTTTGAGACTTCTTTTCCCCTTCAAGACGGCCCTTAGCATTTTTAACCTGCTTTCACTATATAAAAACGTCAAGGAGAGATAGGTTGAAGCATACACTCATTTGCCTCGACCTTAAATTCCCCTCCTTTCCATTTCCACTAAGCCCTACTAACTCAGGGACAACTCGACCATTTACCCTGATGGGACCACCTGAACATAGCCCATGCTCAGGGTCTGGGGATGGTGTGGGAGGGTCTTTCCTTTGGGGACATTTTGCAGTGATACAGAATGAATGAGCCCGTACTTCTCTGCTCAAAGAAGCTCCCTCCTCCCCATTCTTACCGGGGCACACGGGGGACGGTCAGCTGACCCTCAAACACCCTCCCTAGCTGCACCCTCACAATCAGCCTGGTGAGGTGGGTGGGGCCGGTGTTACGATGCCCTCTTGTACAGGTGAGGACACTGAATCAGCTCCAGAGGTGACACGACTGCATCTCTCCCCCGCCCCCATCTATGACTGGTCCGAAGGAGGGTCACGACCCAGAGTCAGATCTTCGAGCAACCTGACTTGGGAGGAGGGGGTGAGGAAGAGTAAGGGAGAGGGGTGGGCTTCCCACCCTTCAGTTACGAGGGTCGGTCTTACCCACCGCCCCCTGGCTGTAACTTCCCAGAGGGCTGGCACAGAAAATCGCCAGCTTGGTCATCTCAGTATCCCCCCCCAGAAAGTGGTCGAGAAGACGTGGAACGAACCGGTGACCTCACCCGCATTTCCCGCTCCAGGGCCTCGCGGCTCCCCTCCGCGGGTGACCTCCATCATCCCTTCCTCTTCCTGGAGCCTGAGCGCCGGCTCGCGCCTCGCGCCCTCGGGTTTTCCCACGCTCCGGCAGCGCGAGGTGCGAGCTGCGCAGACCGCTGCGCACGCGCAGAATCGTGGGGCTAGGGCGGGGGGCAGAGTGGGGAGGAACTTGGAGAGCCAGAAGAGAAGCGGTTCTTCAGCAGGACCCCCTCCTCCCAGCCTCTGTCCCATTACTGGGCCGTCTCACCTTTTCCCCACGCCCACCCTAATTCCCTCCCTCTACTCGCTCATTGGACTCGACCCTTGCCCATCCCGCCCCTCGCTCTTGCTCCAACCCCCCCCCTTCCTCACTCCTCCCTCCCCCCATTCCTCAATCTTTGAACGTACTTAGGGTCACAGTGGGGGGATTGACACGCACCGCTGTTGGAGGCTCCTGAAAAGAGGCAGGACTCTCCCCTTTCCCGCCGCCTCCCGCAGCTGTCCCTTCCGAACCTCACCTATACCTGCACCTCTCCACCACCCTCCCCTCCCAGCCCCACCCCAACCAGCTCCCTCCTAGGCTCGCTCGCCAGACCGACTGCTGGAGGCGCGAGGATGCGCTCCCTGCGAGCTCTCCGGGGAGCTCTGCACGGGCCAAGTGGACAGCCTCCCGGGCGGAGAGGATGGGGTCCCTTGGCCCAGGGACCCCTCCTTGTTGGAAACGTTCGCCACCATCTGAATGAAGCCGCCGCCGCGGCGCAAGCCAGAGAGATGCTGAACAGCCACCAGCCGCAGCATCAGAAGGAACAGTAAGGCGGGAGGAGGCGGGAGGCAGGAGGGGTTGCCCTCGTGCGACAGCGCCCCAAGCTCCAGCGTCTTCCCTCCCTCCTCCTCTGCAAAGCGCTCTGCTCTCTCCCCTCTTCTCCACGTCCCCCCCCCCCCCACTTCTGATCTCTCCACTCCCGCCGCGCCACACCGTGATGCCCTTGCCTTGGGATTTGGGGGTTTGGGTCCGGCCCACCTGGGCTATCCTGCGGAATCCTTCGGGACGAGGGTTGAGTCATATTGACCCCCCGGAATGTACATTTGCAAGGTGCGTAGGTGGGCCGAGCACTGCCCTGGAGTCTCGGGGCACAAGCCTATTTCCCACCCCTCCCTAATTCTACTTCATTCTCCCTTCCCACCTTTCCTTCCCGATCCCAACCTAGTGTAACCTGGGGTGTTTAGGCTTAGTTGGAAGCCCGGGTTACACCAATATATATGTTGTTGTCTATTCTATAATGCCGGATGCGGGTCGTTTGGTATTTACATGTAGAGTACACTTCTAGTTAAATATTTGCACGTAGAGGATGGGGTGGGGCAATGTTTCGGCAATATTTCCTCCAGTGTCTATCTAGCTTTTTGTCCGATATGTGTGTGTTTAGATATATGATATATGTATATACATATACTTAAATGTGTATGTACGTGTGTATGTCTTTGCCTTCACTGTGTTACGTGGTCTGAGTGAATCGGGAGTGATGGGGTTTGTTATTGCTGCATTAGCTCAAGCCTAGGAGAGTATGCGTGTGTGTGTGTGTGTGTGTGTGTGTGTGTGTGTGTGTGTTTTAGACAGCAGCTGGGTCATAAATTAAGTTTACGGAATAGGATAGATTTTTTATGTGAGTACTTAAAGGGGAAGTTTCTTTGTACTTCACAGTCTTGTGAGGATAGAATAAAATAATATTTGAAAAGCACAGAGCCTAGCACATAGTAGTCACTTAATAAATGCTGGTTCACTTCCTGCCCTCCCTCCCTCCCCCCTGCAGCGTAATTAATTCACTGAGAATTAGATTTCCCCAGCTCAAAGGCAGCCAGCAAGCCAGACTAGGATCTTGTTTGCTTATGTGTAGGTACATGTGTGCTGGCCTTTCTCCCTTACCCCAAATGTCCCCATTCTCTGGGAGTCTGCGTGATTCTGCACTTTTCTTCCCTGCTGAACAAATTTTGCTAGTGCTAAACCTCCCAGTCCAGTTTATCTCTTCCTCCTTCCTCTCTAGGCTTGGGATGCCAGACAGAGGTAGGATGGGAAAAGTCAGGATTCTCAAAGACTTCTACATACACACTAACATATATATATATGTATATATATATGTATGTATATATATATGCACACAGACATACATATATACACATACACATATGTGTGTGTATATATATAGATATAGATATAGATATAGAAATAAACGCACATCAGCCCTCTCTTTTGACTCTGGGTCAAGCTCCAGAAATAGATATAAATTCCACCCAAAGTCTGCATTGTAGAGAAGGGACAGGAAAAAAAGGATTCCTCCCTCTTGATGTTTATTTCATAAAAAACAAAGGGTAAAGATATCCTTCCTGAAATTTTTACATGAGTCCCCCAGTATTTAAACTTATACCACAAGTGCCACATATCAAAGATTAAGAAATCTACCCCACTTCTTCCCAGTATACCAGGGAGTATCCCTAGCGTATTGGATCATAAACATGAATGGGTTTGTTTCAGTCTTTGTGACTCCCATATGGGGTTTTCTTGGCAAAAATACTGGAGTGGTTTGCCATGTGGTTTGCCATTTCCTTTTCCAGTGGGTTAAGGCAAAAGAGGTTAAGTGACTTGCCCAGGGTCACACAAGGTAGTACGTGTCTAAGGCTGGATTTGAACTCAGGTCTTCCTGAATCCAGGCCCGGTGGTTCTATTCACTGAGCTACCTTGCTGTCCTCCCTGAATGGGTAGAGGAAGATGAAAAAAACATTGTTTTATTGCCCCTCTTCTCTGAGGAGATAGAAGTACTTAAATTTTAAAGAATGAGCCTCCTCAGTATTCTCTTGTGCCCCTCTTTCCCTCTCAACATAAAAAAGCAATAAGATAAGGAAACTAGTCATCAAAGAGTTAGCTTTCCAACATCCTACGGGAATAGAAACCGATGATACCCCAAGTTCAGCTCCCTCTTCCACAAAAATGTGCTCTGGGAATGGGAAAGGAATGGCAATACAAGATTTAACTGTCTTTCAATATTGTCCTGGGACGTGTGCCCTCTGAGTGTTGAATGTTGGTCCAGACCAGGAAGGAGTGACACTGAAGCTGGGGGCTCCCAGATGGAGACATGGGAGAGGAGGAAAGCCGTCCCCTCTGGGCCCCAAAGGTATATCAACTTTGTGCCTTTCTTCTGCTCCCCAGCCATAAATACCACCTTGCCAGAACTATTTGTATGCTCTTATTCCCTTGGAGTACCCTTCAGAATTGAGGTCAACTTTCTTCTCCATTCCCCTATCGACTCCCATACTTTCCCTTCCCTCATTGAGGGCTAGCCATACCCTTCTAACCTGGACTCTTCCCAGAATCAGGCTTGGCCATTAGAGATAGGGAACCATTCCTCTTTGCCCTTTCTTTTTAGCCAGTGCCTGTCCTGTGTCCCAATCCTGAAAGATATTGATTCCAAGTGACTGTTGGAGTTGAAAGGCATCTGATAAACTTATCCCTTGGAGGGTTACCTCAAGGTATTCCCTCTCCCAGGGGTATTAGGGATACAGGCTCTTTAATAAGAGATATCTGAAGACTAGAAGATCTTCAAGAACCAAAAAAACAAACCCACAAACCTCTAATGGTGGAATTGTAGGCACTGTGACAAAAATAGGAGACATGGGTGGGGGAGGGGGACCTTCCTTCATATCTGAAATGTAGCCTTTGCATTTCTACTTATAAGACAGTCTTTAACCTCTGCTCCTAGAAGAATCGGGAAAGAAGTCTAGAGAATGCATCTGAGACCTCTGATCTCTCCCCTTATCCACACCCCCAAACAGTGATTCATCAGAGAGTGGCATGCTGTCCCGCCTGGGTGACCTGCTCTTCTACACCATTGCTGAAGGACAAGAAAGGATCGCCATCCATAAGTTCACTGCTGTGAGCTATTCTGCAGCTTCCCCTACTTAGCTCCCCAGGTTTCTGAAGGAGTAGGAGAAAAAAAGGGCAGCATGTATGCAAAACTGCTGTTGGGAACCTATAATACATGAGGTTAAGTAACTAGTGGTATAAAAACTCCTAAGTTAATAGGGGCCATCTTATCCCTGTCTCAGGCGTGTCTATTGACCTTCCAAGTCAATCTAGGATAGTTTCCAAGGGAATACCCTCTGATCTTGGCTCTTTGAACTATGAACCAGTGAATTCGAACCAAGTACAGAAGTTATTATTTTTCTCTATGAGAGAGACCAGTACTTTCTTTCATAAATTATAGAATCTTAGAGTTTAAAGGAACCTGTTTCAGAAGTGCTTTGTCCAAAGCATGAATCAGTCCCCTCTATAGCATCCCCAGAAAGCCATATGGATTCTGTCCAGCCTCTTATCTGAAGACCTCCAATTTTAGGAAACTCACTGAGTATCTATTCTATTCTTCCTTAGCTTGAGGTGAAATCTACCTCCCTCCAACTCCTACCAATTGGTCCTTCTTCTATTAGTAAAAGGCTGAGACCAGGAAAAGAACACCACTGTGTTTCAGTACTCATAGTTAAATAGGGGCTGGCAAGATGTTGGGTTAGGAAAGGATAGAGAGAGCTCATCCCAGAGTTCATAGAGCCATCTCTTTCCCCTGAAGGCACTGAAAGCCACCGGGTTGCAGACATCAGATCCCCGGCTCCGGGACTGTATGAGCCAGATGCGGCGGATGGTTCAAGAATCCAGCAGTGGGGGTCTCTTAGACCGTGATCTCTTTAGGAAGTAAGAGCCTGAGTACAAAAGCACTTCTTTCACTTCTGTCTAAAAATTACAAATTCATAGGATATTAAAACTGGAAGAGATTTTAGAGATCACGTCATGCAATCTATTTTTATAGATGAGGAAATTGTGGCCCAGAGAACCTGTGATTCACCCAAGGTCTCACAGGTAGTTAGGGTCAAGCTCTAACCCACCTCTTATCTTACTGTTTCCTTCCCCCAACCCTGAAGGGTCCTGGAGAGTGGGTGGTGTAATATTTTAACTTCATCCCCCTGATTCAGTTGTGATTGTGTGGTCCAGATGTGTGAGCAGCAACATTGTGCTCCTGACCCAGGCGTTCCGAAAGAAGTTTGTCATTCCTGACTTTGAGGAATTCACAGACCATGTGGATCGCATCTTTGAGGAGACCAAAGAACGCACAGGAGGCAAGGTGAGGAACAGGGCAGTAAAGAGAAAGGAAACATGCTCTGGGGTGGAGTATACTTTATTCTCTAAGGTCTTCCATGGCTATGGAAGAGGATTGTGAATGAATCCCAATGATTGGGAGCCAAATGACAGCGTTCCCTCTCCCCCACCAAAAAAACGGTTTCCAGTTCAATAAAGTTCCTCAGGTTCCCAGGTGGGAAAGCAAGGAAGAAGACCAACTACTATAAGGATTTGGCCATTTGATTGAAGTGGATATCAAAAGGAAACTGTTGGAAGATAATGTATATACATCTATATCTAAAGGAATCTATTTCCAAGGACTTCCCTTTTTGTGCTTATAGATAGAGCTAATGTCCAAGCAGTTCTTTCACATGCTTAGGGACTATAAAAAGAGGGAATCCTCCAAAATACATAACAAAGGACTTTGGGCTGGGGGTGGGGACATGTAGAAAGCCACAATTTGTAAACTTGTATTTGAAAAGCTGAAAAATTTGAAGGCTGAAAGTCTTCAACTGCAATTGGATCACTACTTATTGGGAACATTGTCAAGGGGATTCCTATTGAACTAGATGACCTCTGAGATACCTTCCAACCCGGTGATTATGTGAAATTTTAACTTAGGTCATCAATTGTCCTGCCACCCTTTACTTTAACACCTCTCTCTCTCCCTCTCCCTTTCCCTCTCCCTCCCCCTACCTCCTCTCCTTTCTCTCCCCTCTCTTTGCTTTCTTTCTTCTCTCTCTCCCCACAGGTGGCAGCCTACATTCCCCAACTAGCCAAGTCAGATCCTGATCTATGGGGTGTCTCACTATGCACAGTGGATGGACAAAGGTGAGGATGCTGGGTAAGAGGGAAGAGTAGGCAGGGAGGGAAGAGTTGCAGGACTAAGGCCACCCTTTTCATAGCTTTTCTCTATCTATAGGCACTCAGTAGGACAAACTAAGATCCCCTTCTGTCTACAGTCCTGTGTGAAGCCTCTCACTTACGCCATATCTGTCAGCAACCTGGGCACTGAGTATGTGCATAAATACGTGGGCAAAGAGCCCAGTGGTCTACGTTACAATAAGCTTTCCCTCAATGAAGAAGGTGAGAGCTGCCATAACTCAGACCAAAGCATAGGCTGCTACTTTTCTGCTTTTCCTTTTTGCTTTCCATCAGTCTTAACCCCCTCTTCACGTGCTTCTCTACCCCTTCTTTTAGTTCAGTATTCTCCACCTTCCCAGGAAAATGGTCTGTGAGTTTCAGACTGACCAATAGAATGAGAGGACTGAGGGCAATAGAAGGTGGGAAGCAGTCATGTCCCAGAACCCCCACTGATAGAGCCTTGGGTGGATTGTGTCTCCCCAGGAATCCCTCATAATCCAATGGTAAATGCTGGTGCCATTGTTGTGAGTTCCCTGATAAAGGTAAGGGTCCTGACCTCAGGCCAAAAATACTGCCAGAACTATTCATCTTTCAAGTGTCTCTGGCTCTGTATTCCCCATTTTCCTCTGAGGCAAAGTGTAACACTGTTCTGCCTTAGCCAGATCTTCAAATAAACTTACACCTAATGCTGATTCACCAGAGGGGACAGGGAGACAGTGTAAGGATCCTGCTCTTACCATCTCTTTGGAAAAGTCTCAGTAGAATGGGTACATTCCCTGCCCTAGCATAATGCCTTGGGTCCTTAGAGAAAAGGCTCCAGCTACCTCCCTGATCCCAAAGGCTAAGTGCCAAGACCAGGGGGAGGACAGCACCTTTCTGTGCTGATTGGCCACATCAGGGTGACGGAGTAGACAGGAGAAAGGGTGAATGGCCGGAACGCAAGCAGCTATTACAGTCACCTGGAACTGCTGAGTTGGCCTTGGGCAGGGGTATCAGACTGGCCCACCACCTGTAGGCCTCCCAGGCCTTGAGCAATAACCCTGAGGGCAGCGACACCCTGGGAGCCAATCACAGCCCCTGTTGAAGAAGGTGGTACCAGATTGCCCTCCCCCCACTGCTAGGGTATAGGAGCCTGTGTTTTTGATCCTCTAAGCAGCACGTTGGTGTGGGGAAGTGGGAGATGGGTCTGGTCCCCTCATTATTGCTCAGTGCTGGCCGCTCTGGGTCATGTGTCCAGATGTTAATCCCTACTTTCATTCCTACCATGTCTCCATCAAGATCAATCCTCTTCCCCCTACCAGATCCCTCTGTGTCTACCATAGGGTCATCACCTCATCCTTTCCCCTTTGCTGATATATATATCTTTTTGCAGATGGACTGCAATAAAGCAGAGAAGTTTGATTTTGTAAGTTTCCTTGCTGCCACATGAAATGTTCCCAGTAGCCAATGCACCAGCCCAGATAATGACCCTCATTCTCTGAGGTGTGGGAAACTACTAGGCTTTGCCTTGAATTGGGGAGCCCTTTGAAGTTCCTGAGCTCTATAGCCAAACTGGGATTAATGTTAAGTGGTTCAGAAGACCTTGTCAGCTTGGTCTTTGTCAAGGTAGAGGTTTTCATTACTTAGGTCGAATATTTTTCCTGATAACTCTTATTATCTTCTAGGTGTTGCAGTATCTAAACAAAATGGCGGGAAATGAATATATGGGTTTCAGCAATGCTACGTAAGACTCCATGAGAGATTTTTAAGACTCCGTAAGAGATTTTTTGGGCGAAAGGGGAAATCTAAGGGTGTTTTGGGGCATCTGCTGCCCCTATTCTATAACCTAACATTAGTGCTTCATTTCACTAAGGTATAGCTTTTTTTTTTTTTTTCAGTAGATAATGGATTGAGGTTGATAATGATTAGGACACTGCGTGGGCTCCATCCCTGCCCTGGATGTTTCCTAGTCTAGTCAACCTGGAATAGATTGTAGGAAGGCTTTCTATGGCCTACACTGTAAAGCAAGACCCTTCCCTGCTCAGGGTCAGTTTAGTAGGCTATCTAGAATATGATTTCCCCCCATCCAGAGAAAATATTTCCTCTTTTTATGACCTACTCCAAACTTGAGGCTAACTAGTTTTTGCTGCAGGTTCCAGTCGGAAAAGGAAACTGGGGATCGGAATTATGCCATTGGCTACTATCTCAAGGAGAAGAAGGTAAGAGAGGACACTGAAGGGAGTGAGTAGAAATTCTGTTGGAACTAGAGGGGCAGGAGGCAGCTAGGTGGTGCAATGGATAGAGTGCTGGCCCTGGAATCAGGAGGACTTGAGTTCAAATATGGCCTCAGACCCTAGCTGGGTGACCCTGGGCAAGTCACTTAACTCCAACTGCTTCCTCCCCTTCCCCCTCAAAAGAAAAGAAACTAGAGGGCAAGAAGCTTATCTGGTGTTAAGGAATTTGGACTGAAAAGCCATGATTTCTGTTGATTAAATGGTGCCAACCTAAAGCAGTTAATGCATTTTTCTGTTTTTCCCCTGCAGTGTTTTCCTAAGGGAGTTGACATGATGGCTGCATTGGACCTCTATTTCCAGGTAAATAAAACACATTTCAGCTCCGAGCCTTCTGAGTGGGAACTAGAGACAAAATACTCTCCATGCTGAAAGGGATGTCTTGTAGGGAAGGCTTTTCTCATATCAGGCTCCCCATCCAAAATGAAAGTAGTGGCGGGTTACACAACATCCTCCACCATATCCCTTGTTTCCCTAGCTGTGTTCAGTGGAGGTGACATGTGAATCGGGCAGCGTCATGGCAGCCACACTCGCCAACGGCGGAATCTGCCCTATCACGGGCGAGAGCGTGCTGAGTGCTGAAGCTGTTCGCAACACCCTCAGCCTCATGCATTCCTGTGGCATGTATGACTTCTCTGGACAGTTTGCCTTCCATGTAAGTCTACTTGGGCTACCCACATTTCCTGTCAAGAGATATTCAGGCTGATCTTGGTTCTTTTCTTCCAGTCAAAAGATCAGGCTATTAAGCAAGAGCCTTTGGGGATGGAGGGGAGGGGGAAGAAGGACCTAAATGTAGAAGGAAGCTATTAATTGGCTGGCCAGATTAGCAGCATTATAGAGGAGATGTACATGTAAGGAAAATCATAGGTTAATTAAGAGAATGTTGAAAAAAATATTCTCAGGAGCCTGAACAGCACCTTGGCTGACCACTCAAGTGGGAGAGCCTAAGAGTCAGGCATGTGGCCTCTCCCACAGTGGTTACATGGCCAAGTTCTGTACAGTGCACATGTTCAGTTCCATCTTTGGCCCTCCAGGTGGGCCTTCCAGCCAAGTCTGCAGTGTCAGGAGCCATCCTGCTTGTGGTACCTAACGTCATGGGGTTGATGTGCCTGTCACCTCCATTAGATAAGGTGGGGAACAGCCACAGGGGAATCAGCTTCTGCCAGGTAAGTTGTACCTTTAGGATCCAATCCAAATCAAATATTTGTTGAGTACCTAATATATGTTACTTTCCATGTCTCCCTTTGGCTGTGACTGTAGAAGCTGGTATCTCTCTTCAACTTCCACAACTATGACAATTTGCGGCACTGTGCTAAGAAGCTGGACCCTCGACGTGAAGGAGGAGAAGTACGGGTAAGAAAAATCATGGTTGGCTGTAGAAATATTCCTAAAATAGACCATTCCTAAAACCTTAAGCAGCAAGCACCCATGACTGCTCATCTAAGTGGGCCTGGATGCATTAGGGCTGTGCATGTGGCACCACTGTCCTTTGGTAACTGATTGTTTTCTCCCCAGAACAAGACTGTGGTGAACCTGCTTTTTGCTGCCTACAGTGGAGATGTTTCAGCTCTTCGAAGGTAGTGTCACCTAAAAATAAAAACTTGGGCTCGTAGATGAAGAGCTAGAAGAGCTTTAGTGACTAATCCAGCTCCCTGTTGTGTTATAGATGAAAACAATGAAGCCCAGGGAGGTTGTGACTTAACTGAGGTCACACAGGGAGTGTGGCAGCTGGGATTGGCATCTGGGTCTTCTGGACTCCTGTAGAGCCAGTGCCTGCTGCCACCTACAGAAGGGTGCTGTTGGATAGAATTGGGAGGCTAAAAGCAGGGCCCTGTGAATGAGGACACACCCAGCAAATCTGAGGACTGGTATTTCTGGATATCATCCTGCTCCCACTCTTACTTGGGAGTATCAGGTTCACGTGGGCACAGAACCAACAAGGCCCCTGGCAGAGCTGGAGCACTTCAGGCATGGCAGAGACCCTCTTCCTTATTTTCTTCCACGCTTCTCCGAGTACCAACCCTGTTTCAGAAGGGACACTGCTGGTGACATCAGAACTGAAGGACACCAGCAACCCTTGTGCAATTGCTCCTAGGTTTGCCCTATCAGCCATGGACATGGAACAGAAGGACTATGACTCCCGCACAGCACTACATGTCGCTGCAGCAGAAGGTATCTGAAAGATCAACAAGGGCTCCAGACCATAAAAGCCCACCTGTTGGTGTATTCCATCTACTCACCATCACATCCCATTCCTTAACCTCTCAGGGTTACCAGAAACAGAGAATGAGCCAGCCTCCATTAGAGTACACGGATGCATTCATCCAAATTGAGTACTATTTCCTGGTCACTACTGGGGACACAATGCCAAATTAGGACCCCTGACTACAATGTACAGTATAGCTAGAATTATTCCCTACTGTTTAAAGGAGTAAGGGGATATGAAAAGAACTTTTTTTTTCCCTCCTTGCACCCAACCCTTCATTAAGGGTCAAGGGAGGCTAAAGGGTTCAGAGTTGTCAAAAGGCTTCCAAGCCTGGACCCTCTTTGTACCCCTAGGACACCTGGAGGTTGTCAAGTTCCTGGTGGAAGCCTGCAAAGTAAATCCTTTTGTGAAGGACAGGTGAGTAGGAGGAACCAGTAGGTGGGACTTCCCCTTGTCCCTTTTTATTGCTACCCAATTCCCCACTTGTCTGATTATTGCCCTCTCCTTCACAGGTGGGGCAATATTCCCCTGGATGATGCTGTGCAGTTCAACCATCTGGAAGTGGTCAAACTGCTGCAGGATTACCAGGACTCCTACACTTTGTCTGAGACTCAGGCTGAGGCAGCGGCTGAAGCCCTGTCTAAGGAAAACCTGGAGAGCATGGTGTAACAGGGACTATCCCCGCCCTTAAACAAGAATCAACAGGAATGAAGTCTACTTGGCTTCAGTGAGGGAAGAGGGGAAGTCAGCTTGATGTCTTAGGCCAGAGCCTATTAGAGGAGTTATCACACTGTCCCCAGTCCCTTCGCCTCCCCCACATCATGAGCCAGATCCACGCCCCCACTTTTTCAGACAAAGCCCAAAGAGGGGCCCTGGTGGCCACTGCCAGTTTTTGAATTGGGTTTTGGCCAGAAGGCTTGGGTTTCTGCATGGTGCAAGTAAGTACTTTGACTGAATTAGCATCCCCAGGGGTTTACCTAGGTTTCTTCTTAGATACAGCCAGTTCTCATTTAAGTAAGTGAACCTTTCCACAGACCTCCTTCTCCCTACCTCTCCTTCCCTTAGAGCTCTTAGAGGCTTGCACCTCCCTACCCCACCCCCAGCCAGAGTGGCATCAGTGCCTACAGTGGAGGACCCCTGGCACACATCCCTGCCACTGCTTGCTGGGAGCCTGAGCCACAGGGCTGGCAGGAGTTGAATTTGCATAATACAAGAACTATCTGTATTCTGTTTCTTCTCCCTGACTTCATGTCTGAAGAAACATATTAAAGAGAGGAAGAATGCACTGATGAGAAGCCTTGGGTTGTTACACCTCTCTTATAAGTATATACCAAGGAGAAATGGGGAAAGCTGAGAAGCCTGGTTTCAAGGAGGCTGAAGTGTACTATACGCCCTTCAGCCAGGATATAACGCTGCTAATAGTTCTTTTATAGATAGAGAAAGTATTTTGTGATCAAATAAAATTTTAATTACACAAATCACTATTTTTGTTAAACCCAGCCCTCTCCCTTTCTCCTTTGATGAGGGGTGTTTAGCCACCAGCACTACAATAGGAAGGGCCAGATTGTGTACAGAATGTATATTTATACAGTAATAGCCACTATATATACTTCAAACCTTGCTTTATAGGTTCTCCTTTCTTCTAGGAAAAGGCAAAGATCACATTCTTCTAATTAGGGGGTGAAGGGGACAATGGGTCCATGACCCAAAGAATACTATTTGTCGTATCATTTGACTAAAACTGAAAATTTTCAAGTGTCTCTGCCAAACATGAGTTAGGGGAGTCCTCCTGCCCAGCAGCCCCTTTACAAAATCCTCAAAGGAAGGAACGCCAATTCCCAGTACCAATGACTTAGCTAATCCCTAAGTTTTCTCCGTTGTCCTCCACAATTGTAACTGACTGATTGGATGTAGGAATCTGGACAGGCAGAAAGACTCATGGATGTTCCCAGTTGGAGCTGTGTGGGGCTAACAGGTTATGTGGTTCTGAGGTTGTTGGGGTCAGGGCCATGTTCTCAGGCTACAGCACACTGAGTCAATAAAGCACTTGTGAATGAGTTAAAAGTCCAGACTCTATGTACTACACAAAGAAAGGATAATGACACATTGACAACTTTGCCATTCCTCTAGCCACAAGTAGAAAGGGCTCATTCTGGAGAAGTTTGGTAGAACCCCCAAACACAAAACCAGGAGAATCCAAATATGGGCAGAGTGGGAAAGGGTCACCTTGGTTTATCTCTCATGTAGAATTATAGTAACAAAGAAAAGTAGAACTGTGGGGCAAACTTTCAGAATGCGTAAAATCTAAGACTAATTAGTGGCCCAATGGGAGGTACAGGTATCATTCTCTATGGTCCCCACCAAAATCAGACTCATGTGTCTGGCAGAATTGGGAGCTGTCTCTTCAACCTTCATAGGGAATATTAGAAAGAATGACAGAAGGATTTAAGATATTGCACAAGTGCCCAATAGTACTGGCTGAGTAAGTATGAGGTCTAGAATAAACTAGGCTAGACATATAAAAGGGCCCACCCAGGGGCTTCAGTGCAAGGCTCTAGTCAAGCCATCCTAGATTCCTTCAGGCACATCAAGCCCTGAGTGAGTCAGCAGTTCCCCATCCCAAAGGGCAAAGGCAGGTATCACTGGGCCCCGGAACTGTGTCCTTAAAGTGTATAGCACAGCAGGCCGGCTCACATCCACCAGGCTCAGTCTCTGCGCCTCATACTCCAGCAGCAGCCCCACCTTCTCAGGCTGGCCAACGCCTGTTATGGGGGCACTCTCATTGGCCAGCATGGCATGCCACTTCCGGTGAGCATAGGTGAACACCCAGGAATGCTCATCCACACCAATACAACAATCCCGTGGTATGTCTACATCCGCCACACCTATTCGGAAATGCTGAGATTTCTTGACTGTTACCTCCCAATAGTGCCGACCACTGGTGACCGCAGTGTTACCCAGCACCACAGCCCACTCCTTAAAGCGTTCCACGTTGAGGGCCACTTTGGTGGGCTCCAGCCCCACCATGCCATACTTAACACCGGTCTCCCCCTTGAAGAGTGCAAGGCTGGTATGAGCCGTCTTTTCTTCTAGCTTGAAACTGATAGCTGTGGAGCAAACCAGAGAAAGACAATGAAAATGAGACTGGGAGAGGAACTCTCAAGCCCAAGAGGGGAGGTGCCCCAAAAAGAAGAGCCTGGGGGGGTGGTTAGAAAGGGAGGTGATATTTGGAGGTCTGGGTCCTGGTTGGGAGTAGCAAAGGGGTGGCAGAGTAATATTGGGGGTGGCGTACTAGCTGGGGGCTGGAGAGGGATGGTGGGGCGACATTTGGAGGTCTGGGTCCTGGCTGAGAGTGGGAAAGGGGTGGCAGAGTGACATGAGGGGTGGCGTACTTGCTGGAGGCGGGATGGTGGGGTGACATTTTGTCTGGGTCCTAGCTGGGAGAGGGGTGGGCAGGATGAAATTCGGGGATGTGGGTCCCGGCTTGGAGCAGGAGGGATACTGGGATAACATTTGGAAGTCCGGGTCCCAGCTGGGGTGACGGGTTACATTCACGGGTCCTGGATCCTGGATGGGAATGGAAGAGGGGTGGCAGGGTGACACTGGTGGGGGCCAGATCTGGATATTTGCTGGGCGCGGGGAAAGGGTGGTGGGATGACGTTCGGGGTGTAGGTCCCGACTGGGAGAGAGGTGATATTCAGGGATCTGGGTCCTGGCTGGCAAGAAAAGGGGTGTCCCCAGAGTCCGAGACAAACAGACTTATTTCCCTGGACCCCCTACAGCTGTGGAAACACTAGAATTACCCCAGCTGTACGGAGAGGGGGCCAGGGTCGGAGAGACTGGGCCACCTGCGCGGGGGGCAGGGGGCAGGGACAAAAGCGTCCCCCTGACCGAAGCTGGAGGGCGGGAAAAGGGACGGACCGGGGAGCAAGTGTTCGGGGGGAAAAAGCCTCCGGAAGTAGGCAGGAGGTCCCCTGGGGGGCCAGCGGAGAACCCCTACCTCTCCGGGTGGCAGCGGCCGTGGCCCCCAACGACTCGGCTCTACAGCGACGCAGCACACGCGCTATGGGCAGCGCCATCTTGTGCCCGAGCTATCTGGACACGCCCCTCACGCCGGGACGCCGCCATCTCCGCTTCTTGGTCACGGGATCCGGAGAGGCTACGGCGCGGCGTGATGACGTCACAGGGTCTGAGAGGCCCCTGAAGATTGGGTGTGGCCTGAGGAGGTGGTCATTTGCGTGTTGTTCCCATGCTCCTCCTCCCTTCCTGGCCTTTAGGGGCTTCTACCCGCCCCCTGCCTGGGGCTATGAGGTCTGAAGCACTTTGCCAGCCATAGACCCCTCTGAAAGAGGTGTTGGTGGTGTTCGGTTGTGTCCTACCGTCTGAGACCCCATTTGGGGTTTTCTTGGCAAAGATTGGTTCTGCCCTTTCCTTCTCCAGCTTATTTTACAAGTTAGGAAACTGAGGCAAACAGGGTGAAGTGACTTGCCCAGGGTCACGCAGCTAAGAAGTGTCGGAGGCCAGATTTGACTCAACAAGGAGTCTTCTTCACTCCAGGCCTAGCGCTCTATCCATTGCACCACCTCGGTGCCCTTAGCAGTCCTTAAGAGTGTGGCTGCACAGACTACTTTGAACCTGGAGTTGTCCTGCCCCAGAAGACCCAACAATTGTGTATGAGTTGGGGAGAGTATAGCCCAGAGAAGGCACCATGTAAACTTAGACCGCTAAATAAAGCTAAACTTATGGAGGTCTCAAATGCAGGTGTAGAAGGATTAAATTGTATGTACCACCTATGGAGCATATGTGGGAAGAGACCTGTGGGGACCAGACAATGTCCCAATTTCTTGGGACTAGTGTGGTCACGCAATGAAGGGCTTGTTGGTTTGGGATGAACTAGCAAATCTTGGATAGTCCCTGGGTCATTCCCCACCCCTACTGATAGCTGCAAAGCACAGGTGACCAATCATCCTGAAATAGACATTTCTAGCCAGGGGTCAGGTGTTCCTGGGTCCCTCTGAGCTGGCTGTACTATGGAAAATGTCACCTAAAACTACTGAAGAGCTTCCTGAAAGAGCAGAGAGTGACCAGCAAACAGGAGGGGCCACCCTCCTGGCCTAGCTTGCCAGAAGATAGGGCCATGAGGGAAACAACCCAGAACCAAGTGAACATGAAATGTCTGTTTAGCAGTCCTACAAAGTGGTTCATATTTTAATTGAGAGAATAACATTAGTTATACTGTTAAGCATTTCTTTTGTATAAAGGAAATACTATTTGCCCTATAGCTTATCTACATTATCCATCTAGTATCTTTCTACTCTCTTTTGGGGTAACCTGAAACATGAGACAAATCTAAACTTCTGGTGTTCTAGAGCAAGAGTTCAAGAAAAAAGCTCACTTCAATTCATCCTCACTACCCTCTCCACCTCAGTGAGCTCTAGTAGCTTCTTATTACTTCCAGGATCAAATAGAAAGCCCTCTGTTTGGCATTTAGAGCCCTTCATAACCTGACCCCTTGCCACCTCTCAAAGAGGACCAAGATGACATCACTATGTTGGGGTCAAGGTACAGGGTGAACAACTAATCAGACCGATATGACCTTGGAAGGCTCTACCACAGGTCAGACACAAATAGTCCATATGAACATTTGGAGTAGAGATGTCTCTAAGTTTGCACGTCTCATATTTCTTTTGAGCTACTGCAATCCTGCCTCACTTATAGATCACAGCACCTTCTTTAATGCAGGCGTGCCATGCTGGGTGGCCCTTTGCCAGGGTCTTCCATATCTCACAATCAATTCCAAAGTTCTCCAGAGAAATCTTGAGTGTCCTTGTACCACTTCTTTTGACCTCCAACTGAGCACTTGTGTGAGTTCTCCATAAAATCGTCTTTTTACACAAATTACCCTTGGCATTCGAGCAATGTTGCCAGCCCACTGGAGTTGCACTCTCTGTAGGAGAGTTTGAAAACTTGGCAGTTCAGCTCAAGAAAGGACCTCAGTGTCTTGTACCTTATCTTGCCAGGTGATCTTCAGAATTTTCCAAAGACAATTCAAATGGAAGTGATTTAGTTTCCTGAAATGGCACTGGTAGACTGTCCAGGTTTCACAGGTATGTAACAATGAGGTCAGCACAACAGCTCTGTAAACCTTCAGTTTCGTAGGCAGCCTCTTCTCTCCCGTGCTTTCTTTTGGAACCTCCCAAACACTGAGCTAGCTCTGGCAATGTGTGTGTCAACCTCATCATCTATGTGTACATCTCAGGAAAGTATACTGCCAAGGTAAGTGAACTTATCCACAGCCTTCAAAATGTCTCCATTTGCTGTAACCAGTGGTTCTACATATGGACGGTGTGGTGCTGACTGGTGGAGAACCTGTTTTCTTGGTGTTAATTATTAGGCCAAAATTAGCACAAGCAGCAGAGAATCGATCCATACTCTGTTGCATCTCAGCCTCAGAGGCTGCTATAAGCGCACAGTCATCTGCAAACAAAAAGTTATACAACGAAATTTCCCTCCACTTTTGCCTTGGCTCATAGCATTTTCAAGTTTTTTCAGAAATTTACCCAGTGCAATAGCTGACCTTGATGTATCCTCGTTGAAGGCATCTGACAACATCACAGAAAACATCCTAAAAATCAGCACGGGAGTAAGCACACAGCCACGCTTCACTCCATTGGTGACTGAAAGTATGAGAGCATTGTCCATCACCTAGAACCCAGGCAAGCATGTCATCATAAAACTGATGAAAAATACTGATGAACTCCGGGCAACCAAATTTTGCCACAAGTCCTCACAACGGACAGTATCAAAAGCCTTTGTTAGATCAATGAATGTTGTGTACAGAATTCTATTCTGCTCCTGGCATTTCTGCTAGAGTTGTCAAGCAACAAACACCATACTGACCATTCCTTGGCCCCTTCTGAAGCCACGCTGTCTCTCAGGTAGATGACCATCTTCCAGGTGAAGGATAAATCTATTTAGGAAGACCAGCAAGAATCTTGCCAGTAATGACTAAGAGAGAAGATGCCTCCATGATTGTCACAGGACAGCCTATTTCCCTTTCCTTTATAGAGATGAACAGTGGAGGCATCCTTGAACTCCTGGGGGATAACCCTCCTCTTGCCATATAACCCAGAAAATTACAGTCAGCTTTTGTATGAGCAGTGGACCTCCTACCTTATAAATCTCAGATGTAATAGAATCAGCACCAGACACTTTGCTACACAAGAGGAGCCTAATGGCATTCAAAACCTCTTCTTCAGTTGGAAGTTTGGTGAGAGAAAGAGAGAGAGAGAGAGAGAGTGACTTCAACCTGAGGTATTCAGGCGGTGGCTCAGCATTGTTTGATAATGGTCTGCTGAGAATACTATGGAACTGTTTAGCTCATGTCTCCAAAATCATGTCCTTATCAGCCCAATCAATGTGGCTCCATCAGCACTGAGTAGCTGAGATACAGCACAGGTCTTTGGCCAATAAATAGTTTTCACGGCATCATAAAAGTGCTTTGGATTGTTACTATCAGCATAAAACTGAATTTCATCTGCCTTCTTACTGAGCCAAGAATCCTGCATCTCTCTAACTTTCACTTGTAGTTTACTTTTTTTTTTAAAGAGCCATAATTTATTGAGAGCGCATCCTCCCCCAACTCCACATATGGTGCCCTGCCCTCCCAGCCCCACTCCTCATGTCCAACTCCTTGGTCACTTCTGGTGTTCGTAGAACTTCTTTGCAATTTCCAAGGAGATAGATAGGGGAGGTGGGGATGAGTGTTTCTCAATGAGCCCATCAGTCTACTGTAACTTTCTTCTTCAAATTTGGTGAAATGAGCAGGCAATTCAAGTTTCTCATACAGTTCCTTCACTTAGGCAACCTCTGGATCTTTCTGTCCATAACTCTCCTCCAACATCTTTCTTTGCTCAGATGATGCCAGCTGAAGGCACTTCACCACCAGCCAGCTATATTTGTTGTCCTAGATATCAGTACCAATCTTGCCAGTCACACTAAGGTCACCAAAAAGGTCAAAGGTAATTATCCTGAATTTGAAAAAATTCCCCCATCTCCAGAAGGATGTTCTTGGCATTGGTGTGTGCTTTCTCCCCGTCTATGCCTGCCATGAACATAGCAGCAGCAAATGTTAAGTAGAAGGAGTAGAAAGCTCTTTATTTGACAATGATTTTATATCTCTGCTCAGTGAATCTGGTAAGATCAACCTTGCCCTGAGGGGCTGTGATAAGATCAAGGGTTTGGCCAGTCTCAGTCTGATCAGTAGGAAGAGTTCAGTGGGATTCAAGTAATAGGGCTGCCCAGGGCAGTAATGCTTCAAGAAGTGGTAGTACAGGCTTCCAATAACATGGCATCATTGATGGCATCCAAGCCAATGCCAGTCTTCTTATACTAGCATGGCTGTCCCCAGCTGGTGAGATATAAAATCATTGTCAAATAAAGAGCTTTCTACTCCTTCTACTTAACATTTGCTGTTACTAGGAAGAAAGCCTGGAGCTGCTCCGCACACCAGCCCACTGTTAGTGCTGTCTATAGACTGTCAGCATCCTACTTTCAGGGTTTCACCAGCTCTGAGAATACCATGAGCACTGACAAGCCTCAGTTGTATTTTCCCCCAAGGACATTGTACTCTAGGACCTCCTTGGGCCTGGCTATGGCATCTCCCACCTCAGGATGCCCCATCCCATCTTCTATCAGGATCTTTACAATCTGGGAGAAATGGTGGATGAAGTCTTGCTTCTCTTAGGCAAAATCTGATTTCTGATCTCTGTTCATTCTGGTGTCTGGATGAAGCCACAGCCCTCTCTGCGGGCTGGGGGGCTGCACTCTACTTTTGATGGAATTAAATGCTGCCTTCTTAGAGACAGATGAACTATCCTGCTGGTAAAGCCTGTAGAGTTCCCATTTTTTTGTTTAGCAGCTTCTGAATTTCCCCATCATTTTTGTCAAACCATTCTTGATGGTTTTTAGGTGTCCTAACCCAGATGAGTAAATGCAGTACTGTACAACCAAATCTCTGAAAGCTTCCTACTCTTTTTCTGCTCCACCGTTGCCAACCTTATGTTGGTTCAGCTTTCCCTTCAAATTAGCACAGAACTGTTCTTGCTGGGAGAGGTGCCCTAATCTGTTGACATTAAGTCCTCTGGTAGTTGTTTTGCCTTGGGGCCTGCACTTTTGTTGTACTGAAGCTGATACGCATTTTTCTGGAGTGGTTGCAGTAATGGGGAATGCTATGAGGCTGGCAAAAGTTTTGCGATCAGAACTAATCTAGTCAACAAATTTGTGTGCCTCCCAAAAGGAGTGAATGACAGGCTCATAACAATGTGATTGCCCCTTTCAGGAAAGTGCCATGCTAACATTATCAATGTATATACTCCCACTATGTATGTTTCAACCACAGAGTGAGATCTCCACCTGCCTTGGGAAGTAGGTCAGGGTTGGGTGAAGCAATTTTTAGGATACCTTTTCTAGCTCCTTCCTCAAACCAGGAGGTGAGCAATGTAGTCCATAAAAAAGCCTGCTCAGACACCCAGGGGGCTGTGAATCCCACTACTGCTTTAGTCCAGTAAGAACACAGCTCCAAGTGTGTCCCAGCTCCCAGTGTATCCGCACCTGCTGTTTCTGTCACTTGCCACAGGACTTTGAGGTAGGTAAAAATAGCAAAATGGGATGGGTGGTGTCTTTTGACTTGTGCATAAATTTTATTTAAGTGAGGTAGAGCTGTGCAAAGTTGTCAGCCTCACTCTTTCTTCCAGAAGTGGTGAGACAAAAGTCAAGATGACTGGTGAAAGCTCAGGATGCAGTGCATGACCTTCACATCTTCAATGTCTAATCAAACTCTAAGTGCTCCATAGCACATGCTTCAGTTGCCTTCATGGCTATTGCAACAAATTGTTCTCACCCATCCATTCCACCAGAGGAAGTCTTCACATGCTTGGGGTAGACACCCACCTAACTCACCAATGGGTTTGAGAACCTTCAGTTACCCTCAACCTTGTTTGGCCCGTCTGCCTAAATAGCTTGCTGGGGTATGGCCACTGAGCATGCTACAGTTTCTTGGAGCTACAAGTGAGAGTCGAGTTAATCAAGTAGACCCCAAAGAGGGAAAGCAGCCCTGGAAAGGGCTTAGCAGCAGCTCACACCATGAATAAGAAGAGAATTTCATACCAATGGATTTGGGGACTCCAGTTACATCAACTTTCTCTCCAAGTTCAAAGATAATCTAGCAAGTACACTCAGGACTATACTTAGAAATTACTCCAAAATTCAAAACTCTAATCAACTAATCAACTCAAGCCTCTATTTTTCTCCTGGATGGGCTTCCCCCCTGAATCTCAAACCCTCAGATCCATAAAATTAGATAATCCACTATTAAAGGATATATAATTTACTTGCCGAATCAAACAGAATAGAAAAATACAAATCAATATTAAAGCAACGCATAGCAGGCTGCAGTGGGGTTGCAGCTAAGGTTGAAGTCTCCTTTCCGCCTTATCCCTTCCCTCAACCACTCTTAGGGGGTCAGAAGAAAAGAGATTTATATTTAAACCTTGGGTAAAAATTGCCCCACCACTATGGGGAAGAAGGAAGAAATAAGTTGTGGACTGTACTATGTTTATTCTTACCAAACAAAGCTGCTAGCTAAGCCTGATTTGCTTTCTATCCCTCTGCCTGGCTCTAATTTACTCCTTCACCCGTCTACTCTCATCTCACTTGTCTCCCCTCTTCTATACCCATTCCTCAAAGCATCTTCAGTTCCCTTTTTTTTTTTTTGCTTGGCAATTGGGGTTAAGTGACTTGCCCAAGGTCACACAGCTAGTACATGTGTCAAGTGTCTGAGGATGGATTTGAACTCAGGTCCTCCTGACTCCAGGGCTGATGCTCTACTCACTGCGCCACCCAGCTGCCCCCAGTTCACTTGTTTTATCTAGTTTCAGTCACAGTAGAAAGAGTGTCCCTCCAGCATCTCCTTCTGGGGGCGGAGCCAAGATGGCAGCATGAATGCATTTCCTTCTGTGCTCAGCAGGAAAGGCATGGAAACTGTAGGGACATAGTCTCTTCTCTCTTTCTTCTTGCTAATGTATGGCCCCAAAACACTTGGGCAGAAGTTCCCTTCAAGTTCACCAGAACTGAAAACCTGGGGCTCTCTAGTGCATCTACATACATTATTTTCCACCAAGTCTCTCTACCCTATGGTCTTCTACCATCTTTGTGAAAACATTTTGGGAAAGTGTAAGTGGGAGATAGTCTTAGCTGGGGTTATACAAAATTATTTCATTAGATCCCTGTGTACTTTCCACCACTCTAAACCGCTGTAAAGCAACCAAGCAATGAAAATGGTGAAGAATCATCCTAGAAAGATGGCATGATGATATCTCAGCATGTTGCACAGCCCAAAACTTCATCCACAAGAGGCAGATCAGCTATCAGTAATCAGACAGGCAGGCGAGTCTAAGCTTAGGGAATATTCCACCTACCCCTGTGGAACCCAGGCTCTGGTAGGACTTTCCCCACACTACTTCTGTTCTGCCTGTTTAGATGCAGTCAAGGTGACCTATCCTGCAAATCTGAGTTTAATCATACAGGACAAAAGATGAATGCTCAATTACAAAAGTTTTAAACATTTTTAGAAAGAAAACCAGAACTGAAGAGATTATTTGTCTCTTGAATATTCTAAACAACAGAACTACAGGAGGGGATAAATGCAGCAGGCAAGGACAGCAACAGCAATGGAATGCAACAGAAAGAACGGTAAGAGACTTTTTCCTAAAAGTACACAAAGAAACTGAAAAGCTTCTGCACAGACAACATTAATGCATCTAGGATAAGAAGGGAAATGGTCAGATGGGGGGGGGGAATATTTATATCAAATTTTTATGATAAGGATTTGGTTTCTAAGACACATAAACAATAAATATATGTCTATGTCTATGTATGTGTGTGTGTGTGTGTGTGTGTGTGTGTGTGTGTGTGAATAATAGCCATTCTCCACTAAATAGTCAAAGGATAGGAATAAACAGTTCTCAAAAGAACTACAAAGTAAAAATGCTCCAAATTGCTAAGAATAAGAGAAGTGCAAATCAAAATAACACTAAGGTTTTACCTTACACCCTGCAAATTGGCAAAAAATGACCAAAAATATCAAGTCAATTTTGGAGGGGTTGTAGAAAGATAGGCACGCTAATATATTGTTGGTGGAGTCATGAAATGGGCATAAACATTTTGGAAAACAATTTAGAATTATGCAAATAAAATGAATAAAATGTCCATATCCTTTGATCTAGAGGCTCCATTAAACAGCTTATACCCCAAGAAAGCCATGGATAAGAAGTCCCCATATGCTTCAAAATATTTATAGTAGCATTTTTTGTGATAGCTAAGAATTATAAATAAAGTAGGTGCCCATCATTTGGGGGATGGCTAAACAAATTGTGGGCATCTGCATGTAATGGAATATTACCATATACTAAGAAATTATATATGTGATAAATACAAAGGAACATGGAAAGATCTACATGAACTGATGCACAGTCAAGTAAGCAGAGAGCAAGAAAATAATATACACGATGACTACAACAATGGAAATGGAAAGAAAAATGACATATCAAAAAAAAACAAAAGTAAATATGACAAAATTATAAAGATCAAGTGGGACTGAAATGGAAAGGTATGAAAAGACACCCTCCCCCATATACCTCTTTTGTGTACGTGGGAGGTCTCATAAGTGTTACACATTATGCTTTTTTTTTTTTTTTGAACTTTTTCAATGTATTGATCAGTTGTGCTAACTTTTTTTCCTATCTCCAAAAAATATTATTTGTCATATGAGATGGATCTCTGGGAAGAGGAGGGGAACTGATACATGGGATACTATAGTGGTGGAAGAAATAGAAATATCAATAAAATGTATTAAAAACAAAGAAAAAGAAAATAATTCTGACCTTGCAGACACCCCAACCCCCACCCCTGCTAGAAAGGTCTCAGTCCCACCCCACCCCCCACCCCTGCCAAGAATCCATGGACCACACTTTGAGAATTGCTGACAGAGTTGTTATTCTTAGTTCCAAGTAATCACGGGGAAGCTTGGAACATAAAGGATAGACCTTGCTTCTGGCCATGTGTGACTCACTGATGATTGGCTTGCACTGTGAGATGACAAAGAGTCCCCCTTTTTTTTGCCATGGAGCCAGATAAGCTGGTGACTCAGTAGATGTGATAAAGGGAATAAACAGAAGTTTAGAATAACTGCCTGACATTTCCACGTAGATGTCTGGGTTACCTCAGATTTACATAATGATGTCTACATGTGGTGAGGCCTCATGTGTAGTGAGGGCAGTCCCCTCACATGTGTCATGAATCTGTCATTGTGCAGCTCAAAGAGAGGCAAAATGGCCATCTCTAGCCTCTCTTCCCTCTAACCTTCTCCAAGGGAGACTTTAATTTCTGCCAGAGGGAGGGGTGCAGGAAGATAAGGCCAGAGGCTGCCGCTGTGCTCACCTTGGAGTGGGTACCAGTGTAGAATTATATCTACCTGATTCATAACACTTAACATGTCCAAAATGGAATGGAACTCATTCTCCTGCCCCATCCCTATATCACTACTAACAGTTCAACCATTCTCTCAGTCAGGCTCCAAAATTCTGACTCTTTTTTTCCTCTCCCTTATCAAGCTCCCTCCTCCCCACCCCCCCAATACACTCTACCACCAAGTCTTGTCAATTCTTTCTTAATAATTTTTCTTCCTTTCCATTCTAAGTACTCCTTACCCTTCCCCCAATGCAACTCCTTATTAGATTACAGGTGGCCTATTTCAATTTTTCTTGTTCATAATTGCTTTCTCTACTTCTCATCTCTGCCTCTTCCAGTCTAGTCTATATTTGATCGTGTCAAGTGGTTCACCGTGGCCCTGCCTCTCTTTTCAAGTTAATTTCCTCATCTCCCTCCCAGCCAAACGTTTGGGGGCAACCATTAAACTGGCTTGCTCAGGGTTTCCTAAAAGGCTTTTCCACCCCGGTATGTTTGCTTGTGGTGTTTTCTCTCTCTACCTGTCCTTCAAATTTTAAGCTCCTGGCCACCTTTTTTCTATGTAAGACTTCCCTACTCCATCTAGAAGTCACCTGGGCTTTCAGAAAAGAGCAGAATATTTCCTGTGAAGAGAACAGCATTAGTCAAAGTGGGAATGAGCAGGATTCATTTGAGAGACAAGGAAGAAACTGACCTGACAAGTAAAGGCTCCTTGTTGTGAGGTACAAAGGGACATACATGTGAATGGGTAAAAGTGGGCCCAAATTATTATTATTATCATTAATAATAACTACTCACATTTATGGAGCACTGTAAATTTTATAAAACACTTTTCTTATACCCAGGGAAGTAAGTGGTTTGAGTATTTTTACCATTCCCATTTTTTAGATGAAAAAACTGACCCTCAGGCTTTCTTGCCATTTTGCCCTTAAAACTGTGACCTTGGGGTAGGGAAGGGACAGAGGGATGGCAGGGATGGTTCGTGCTAGAAACCATGGACAGAGGACTGAGATCAGAACAAGGGCTATAGCAAAGCTTAGAACTGGGTACAGTTTATCCTAAGCCTGGCCGGCACTGGGAGGTAAATTCAGACGGTGGCTAATAGAATATAGTTTAGTGGATTAGATTGGAAACTTCATTAGCTGGTGAGGAGGCCAGGATTCATATTCTGTTCTTCCCCTCCCCCATCCTGTTTTCCCTTTGCTTTCACCTGTTTCAGTCTAGGACTCAGGGCTAGATTCTGGACATCAGCAACCACATCCCTTTCCACAAGCTGGGAGCATGAGAGGGAGTTATGGGGTTAGGGTTGGTGTTATGCCCATCTGGGGGCACTGAAAAATTTTTCCATTGCATCTTTATATGTTAAATTAACAACATGACTTCAGAAAGTTCATTACCTGTTTGCTATGTATGGAGTAAAAGTGTTCAGGATGCCTCTGATCAACCAATTCTCCTCTACACATTACAATCAGAATGTTAGGGGTAGACAACAAAGACAAGGAGGTATTAGAGTTCTAAAGGAAGTGCAGAGAAGAGTTTACACTTACTCCTTTAGAAGGTGTAAAGAAGTCTTCAGTCAAGCTTGATAGAATTAGAAGGGCAGCTTCTTATTAGCTGGCCTTTACAAAGCTTTTTAAGCACCACACCGACAGAGGGTGGACTCGAAAAGAGACAGTCGATGGAGGGAGCTTTGAAGAGAGTGACCCTTGGCAGCAGAAAAGAGAGCCAACCACAAGTTCAAGAATAAGCATGTCAGAAGGTAGAGGTATGGAGCCAAGAAGAAGCCCAGGAAGGCCTGCTGAGTAATATTAAAGGAATGCTATACTAAAGAGGGAATAGCATGAGGATATCATGAGAAGGAAAGGACATCAGAGCCCCATAGTACCCTTGGCATGTGTTGCCTTAATCACATATATTCCCTACATTTGTGTTCACTATCAGTGTGCTCTATGTATGGGCCTACTATTCCCACTGACGCTGTGTGTATATGTGGGAGTGCATCCCAGGTTAAGGGGGGGAATGATTTGTAGCAAACTTCCTAGTAGGCCATCTTAGTAAATGCCTTGTTCTGAACTAATTATGTCTGTTGGCTGCCTAGTAAAAATAAGTAGATTGGAGGGGGCTCATGAACTAGAGATTTAAGAGTTTATCAGACCATAGGGTACCTTTGAACCAACTACCCACCTAAGAGACTCAACTTTTGTGTATGAGTTGGGGGAGGGGTAGCTCCCAAAGGGAATGCCACATATAAATAAAGAATAGGGATTCTTGTCACTTGTTTTCTATGGCCTATGAGATGAGAATGAATTTTACATTTCTAAATACAATAAAATTTTATTTCAAAATGTAAAAAAGCGATTAGAGGGGGGCGGAGCCAAGATGGCGGCTGGTAAGCAGGGACTAGCGTGAGCTCCCCGCCGAGTCCCTCCAAAAACCTATAAAAAATGGCTCTGAACCAATTCTAGAATGGCAGAACCCACAGAACAGCAGAGGGAAGCAGGGCTCCAGCCCAGGACAGCCTGGATGGTCTCTGGGTGAGGTCTATCCCACACGGAGCTCAGAGCTGGGAGCTGGGAGCTGGGAACGGAGTGGAGCAGAGCCCAGCCTGAGCGGCGTGGACCATCCAGACCAGAAGCTGGGCGGAGGGGGCCCTAGCGCCCTGAATATGTGAGCTGCGGCAGTTACGAGACTTCTCAACCCACAAACACCAAAGACTGCGGAGAAGGTTAGTGGGAAAAGCTGCTGGAGTGGAAGGAGTTCGTGGTTCGGCTTCCAGCCCCGGGGGCAGCGGAGGTGGGGCAGCTACAGCTGTTGTTACGTCTGGCTCCAGGCCCACCTGGTGGGAGGAATTAAGTGGCGGATCAGAGCAGGAGTGCAACAGCCTGCCGAAGATCGAAGCCCAGTTTGGGTTGGGGGTCCTTGGGGAAGGAGCGGTGCAGGTCTGACAGAGCTGGCACCTCCCCCCCAAACGTGGAACATAGAACTCGTTAGTCTACAAGCAGTCATACCCCACTGAAAAACTCAAGGGTCAAGTTAGTGGGTTGGGAATATGGCCAGGCAGCGAAAACGCGCCCAGATTCAGTCTCAGACTTTGGATTCTTTCTTTGGTGACAAAGAAGACCAAAACATACAGCCTAAAGAAGACAACAAAGTCATAGAGCCTACAACAAAAGCCCCAAGAAAAACATGAACTGGCCTCAGGCCATAGAAGAACTCAAAAAGGATTTGGAAAAGCAAGTTAGAGAAGTAGAGGAAAAATTGGGAAGAGAAATGAGAAGGATGCGAGAAAACCATGAAAAACAAGTCAATGACTTGCTAAAGGAGACTCAAAAAAATACTGAAAAATACACTGAAGAAAACAACACCTTAAAAAACAGACTAACTCAAATGGCAAAAGAGCTCCAAAAAGCCAATGAGGAGAAGAATGCCTTGAAAGGCAGAATTAGCCAAATGGAAAAGGAAGTCCAAAAGACCACTGAAGAAAATACTACTTTAAAAATTAGATTGGAGCAAGTGGAAGCTAGTGACTTTATGAGAAATCAGGATATTATAAAACAGAACCAGAGGAATGAAAAAATGGAAGACAATGTGAAATATCTCCTTGGAAAAACCACTGACCTGGAAAATAGATCCAGGAGAGATAATTTAAAAATTGTTGGACTACCTGAAAGCCATGATCAAAAAAAGAGCCTAGATACCATCTTTCAAGAAATTATCAAGGAGAACTGCCCTGATATTCTAGAGCCACAGAGCAAAATAGAAATTGAAAGAATCCATCGATCGCCTCCTCAAATAGATCCCAAAAAAGAAATCTCCTAGGAATATTGTCGCCAAATTCCAGAGCTCCCAGATCAAGGAGAAAATACTGCAAGCAGCTAGAAAGAAACAATTTGAGTATTGTGGAAACCCAATCAGAATAACCCAAGATCTGGCAGCTTCTACATTAAGAGATCGAAGGGCTTGGAATGCGATATTCCGGAGGTCAATGGAGCTAGGATTAAAACCCAGAATCACCTACCCAGCAAAACTGAGTATCATGTTCCAAGGCAAAATATGGAGTTTCAATAAAATAGAGGACTTTCAAGCTTTCTCAGTGAAAAGACCAGAACTGAATAGAAAATTTGACTTTCAAACACAAGAATCAAGAGAAGCATGAAAAGGTAATCAAGAAACGGAAATTGCAAGCGACTTACTAAAGTTGAACTGTTTTGTTGACATTCCTACATGGAAAGATGATGTGTATGATTCATGAGACCTCAGTATTAGGGTAGTTGAAGGGAATATGCATATATATATATATATATGTTTATGTATATATATATATATATATAGGTGAATGTGTATGTATGTATATATCTATGTGTATATGTATGTATGTGTATGCATGTGTATATATATATGCGTTTATATATATGTGTGTATATATATATGTATATATATATATGTAAAAGAGAGAGAGCAGACACAGGGTGAGTTGAAGATGAAGGGAAGATATCTAAAAGAAATAAAATGAAATTAAGGGATGAGAGAGCAACATACTGAGAGAGGGAGATAGGGAGAGATAGAATGGGGTGGATTATCTCACATAAAGGTGGCAAGAGGAAGCAGTTCTGTGGGAGCAGGGGAGAGGGCAGGTGAGGGGGGAATGAGTGAACCTTGCTCTCATCAGATTTGGCCTGAGGAGGGAATACCATACATACTCAGTTGGGTATCTTACCCCACAGGAAAGAAGAGGGAGGAAGATAAAAAAAAAATAAAAGGGGGGGGATGATGGAGGGGAGGGCAGATGGGGGTGGAGGTAATCAAAACAAACACTTTGGAAAGGGGGCATGGCCAAGGGAGAAAATTCAATAAAGCGGAATGGGTTGGGAAGGAGCAAAACATAGTTAGTCTTTCACAACATGAGTATTGTGGAAGGGTTATACATAATGATACATGTGTGGCCTAGGTTGAATTGCTCGACTTCTTAAGGAGGGTGGGTGGGAAGAGAAGAGGGGAGAGAATTTGGAACTCAAAGTTTTAAAATCAGATGTTCAAAAACAAAAAAAGTTTTTGCATGTGTTAAACCTGAAAATTTGGTTGAAGGAAACAACAGAGGTGATAGAAAATCCATGTTGTTTATTATTTCCCCTTAAAGCATAGCGGAGCTAGCTTACTTGTACGTACAAGGAGTCAGAGTATAAACTCTGGCTGCCTGAACAAAGCAATGAGAAAACTTATATACGTTATTTTAGCAGAGCTAGCAAGCCTGTATGACCTCATTTTTATGACCCCCATGTATATTTAACCATGATACAAGAAGAGGATTTTCCTTAATGAAATAGATTGTAAATACAACAAATTAGATAGTTGTCAAAGTGTCAATTGGATTTGCAACCCCAGGATCTCTGTGTTTAATTGGCCATTAACATTCCACAACATAGTATATGCCCATAAAATATTAAGATAAGGAAAAGTCACATAATTCAAGATAGTGTCTGGGGTCAAGGTTTTCACCCTTAATGGCCATGGACAGAGCAAGAAATGCTCCATCTGGATTTGTTGATACAAGATAGAGATATCTCTGAGCTTACTCAGAGAACAAAGAGACTGTTAGGATCAGGCTTTTCTTCTGGTTAAGTAGGTCAGGCCCTGAGTCTTATTGAAATTACAAAAATGATATAAAATAGTATAATATTTTCCACATTTCCTCCTTTTGGTCAAAGGTAAGCTGAAAGCTTCACCTGAAGACCAATTAAGGTATGGAAAAACCTCTATCTTCCTCAGGGGTAAAGTTGTAAAACATCCTTATCTAGGTGGATTCAGGTTTTTTTTCTCTTTCAGTGTTTGGACATCCCCAGAGATGCACAGTAATTATAAACTACTTGTAAACAAGCAGGGGGAGCAAGTTGCAAGGGGGATCAGTAGGGAGCACAATGGGGAAACTAGAGCACCTAAGTAAAATAAGCTAAAGACACCAAAGGTACAAGTAAACAGTCTTGGGAATGCAACGGACTCAGAAAGGGAAAGAGCAGTTTTTCGTTCAGGTTCTGGTCCGGGCTCTTGGGAAGGTTGCCTGTGTCCGATGCTGTCCCCTTCAGGCTCTTTGAAACCGGAGGGCAAGGTGTCCTATGGGCTCAGATGTCCACTCAGGAGCACAGGCAATCATCAGATATGATAGAAGGATCAAGGAGTCCATATCCACAAGTTGGCAGCTGTAGAAGTAGTCAGATCTGACAGGAGCTCCCAGAACACATTAGATAACCAAGAAAACTTAAACATGAACCATACAAAGTAATGCAATCATTATTAACAATGTTGAACATCATAAACTTCCTTGTATCCCAGTAACACAGTACATATAGCATCATAAACTTTTAGTCATGCCATGTCTCTTTGATGGCATTTACAAAATAATCCACAAACCATTCTTAACAAAACTAAAAATGTTTCTGATTTAATTCTAGCAATTAATTGCACAATTTGTATACAAAGTAACTTTAAATCCAAGTTACGTATTTCCAATGTCCATTTAAAGCAACAAAATTTTTTTTTTTCAGATGCCTGATTGTAGTTATCTGGTTCCTAGATAGTAAAAGAGAGTTCTGCTTCTCTGGTTCAGATCTAGAAATCCTCAGACAATTCTAACTTAATATAACTTAATCACTTAAATTTGGCTCTCCTTTTAACTTCAGAGTATTTCAGTTCATATATCATCTACTGTTTCTAACCTTACCTAAATTTTGTACCTGGTATAAGAGTCCTTTAAAATATAAAGGTCCGGGGGGCGGAGCCAAGATGGCGGCTGGTAAGCACGGACTAGAGTGAGCTCCGTACCCGAGTCCCTCCAAAAACCTATAAAAAATGGCTCTGAACCAATTCTAGAACGGCAGAACCCACAGAACAGCAGAGGGAAGCAGGGCTCCAGCCCAGGACAGCCTGGATGGTCTCTGGGTGAGGTCTATTCCACACGGAGCTGGGACAGAGTGGAGCAGAGCCCAGCCTGAGCAGCGTGGACGATCTAGACCAGAAGCCGGGCGGAGGGGGCCCTAGCGCCCTGAATATGTGAGCTGCGGCAGTTACCAGACCCCCCTCGACCCACAAACACCAAAGACTGCGGAGAAGGTTAGTGGGAAAAGCTGCGGGAGTAGAAAGAGTTCGTGGTTCGGCTTCCAGCCCCGGGGGCAGCGGAGGTGGGGCAGCTACAGCTGTTGTTACTTCCAGCTCCAGGCCCACCTGGTGGGAGGAATTAAGTGGCGGATCAGAGCAGGAGTGCAACAGCCTGCTGAAGATCTAAGCCCAGCCTGGACTGGGGGTTCTTGGGGAAGGAGGAGTGCGGCTCTGACAGAGCTGGCACCTCCCCCCCAAACGTAGAACATAGAACTCGTTAGTCTACAAGCAGTCATACCCCACTGAAAAACTCAAGGGTCAAGTTAGTGGGTTGGGAATATGGCCAGGCAGCGAAAACGCGCCCAGATTCAGTCTCAGACTTTGGATTCTTTCTTTGGTGACAAAGAAGACCAAAACATACAGCCTAAAGAAGACAACAAAGTCATAGAGCCTACAACCAAAGCCTCCAAGAAAAACATGAACTGGCCCCAGGCCATAGAAGAACTCAAAAGGGATTTGGAAAAGCAAGTTAGAGAAGTAGAGGAAAAATTGGGAAGAGAAATGAGAAGGATGCGAGAAAACCATGAAAAACAAGTCAATGACTTGCTAAAGGAGACCCAAAAAAATACTGAAAAATACACTGAAGAAAACAACACCTTAAAAAACAGACTAACTCAAATGGCAAAAGAGCTCCAAAAAGCCAATGAGGAGAAGAATGCCTTGAAAGGCAGAATTAGCCAAATGGAAAAGGAGGTCCAAAAGACCACTGAAGAAAATACTACTTTAAAAATTAGATTGGAGCAAGTGGAAGCTAGTGACTTTATGAGAAATTGAGATATTATAAAACAGAACCAAAGGAATGAAAAAATGGAAGACAATGTGAAATATCTCCTTGGAAAAACCACTGACCTGGAAAATAGATCCAGGAGAGATAATTTAAAAATTGTTGGACTACCTGAAAGCCATGATCAAAAAAAGAGCCTAGATACCATCTTTCAAGAAATTATCAAGGAGAACTGCCCTAATATTCTAGAGCCACAGGGCAAAATAGAAATTGAAAGAATCCATCGATCGCCTCCTCAAATAGATCCCAAAAAGAAATCTCCTAGGAATATTGTCGCCAAATTCCAGAGCTCCCAGATCAAGGAGAAAATACTGCAAGCAGCTAGAAAGAAACAATTTGAGTATTGTGGAAACCCAATCAGAATAACCCAAGATCTGGCAGCTTCTACATTAAGAGATGGAAGGGCTTGGAATGCGATATTCCGAAGGTCAATGGAGCTAGGATTAAAACCTAGAATCACCTACCCAGCAAAACTGAGTATCATGTTCCAAGGCAAAATATGGATTTTCAATAAAATAGAGGACTTTCAAGCTTTCTCAATGAAAAGACCAGAACTGAATAGAAAATTTGACTTTCAAACACAAGAATCAAGAGAAGCATGAAAAGGTAATCAAGAAACGGAAATTGCAAGCGACTTACTAAAGTTGAACTGTTTTGTTGACATTCCTACATGGAAAGATGATGTGTATGATTCATGAGACCTCAGTATTAGGGTAGTTGAAGGGAATATGCATATATATGTATATGTTTATGTATATACATAGGAGAATATATATGTATGTATATATCTATGTGTATATGTATGTATGTGTATATATATATATATGTCTGTTTATATATATATATATGTAAAAGAGAGAGAGCAGACACAGGGTGAGTTGAAGATGAAGGGAAGATATCTAAAAGAAATAAAATGAAATTAAGGGATGAGAGAGTAACATACTGAGAGAGGGAGATAGGGAGAGATAGAATGGGGTGGATTATCTTGCATAAAGGTGGCAAGAGGAAGCAGTTCTATGGGAGGAGGGGAGAGGGCAGGTGAGGGGGGAATGAGTGAACCTTGCTCTCATCAGATTTGGCCTGAGGGGGAATACCATACATACTCAGTTGGGTATCTTACCCCACAGGAAAGAAGAGGGAGGAAGATAAAAAAAAAAAATAAAAGGTGGGGGGTGATGGAGGGGAGGGCAGATGGGGGTGGAGGTAATCAAAACAAACACTTCGGAAAGGGGACAGGGTCAAGGGAGAAAATTCAATAAAGGGGGATGGGTTGGGAAGGAGCAAAATGTAGTTAGCCTTTCACAACATGAGTATTGTGGAAGGGTTATACATAATAATACATGTGTGGCCTAGGTTGAATTGCTCAACTTCTTAGAGAGGGTGGGTGGGAAGGGAAGAGGGAAGAGAATTTGGAACTCAAAGTTTTCAAATCAGATGTTCAAAAACAAAAAAACTTTTTGTATGCAACTAAAAAATAAGATACACAGGCAATGGGGCGTAGAAATTTATCTTGCCCTACAAGAAAGGAAGGGAAAAGGGGATGAGAGGGGAGGGGGGTGATAGAGGGGAGGGCTGACTGGGGAACAGGGCAACCAGAATATAAGCCATCTTGGAGTGGGGGGGAGGGTAGAAATGGGGAGAAAATTTGTAATTCAAACTGTTGTGAAAATCAATGCTGAAAACCAAATATGTTAAATAAATAAATAAAAGATTGGGATGGTAATAGCAAAAAAAAAAAAAAATATATATATATATATATATATATATATATATGTCCAAGCATAAATTGAATTCATCTTCCTTTTAAAATCATCAGACAGATACCTTAATAAAGGAGATACAATTTCACCTGTACCACTATCTTATACAATTTTCTTGTACAAAAATCCACATTTAAGATCTTACTACCAAAACACACTAATTAACTTGAATTTCCATGACTGATAAATTTTGGAGCCAATCATACACATCTGTATATAATTCTTAGAGGAATCAATTTGGTCCTATTGCCTTTTCCTCTCAAAATTTGCTATCCTATTTAATTAGACATTTATCACATTACATCTTTGCTTTATTACTTTGTCTAATCATTTCCTCCTTTTGGAGGATGTTATCTCTATATCCTTCTGATCTTTATTTGGTCATGAACATAGGTTAAAATTGTAAGCTATTCATTCCTGTATCCTATTATAATAACTCAGAGATATTCCAATATTCATCTATTACCTAATAGATTTAGCATTGTGCTTACAAAACTTTCTTGATAATATAAATTTGCTATGAAAGGAAAGAGAGACAATATCATATATCTTAACAGAAGGAAAGAATTTCCTTAGTTCTGTTTGATTCCAGGCATGAGTCATATCTGTTAGCCAATCATATAGCCATTAGAGGCTGAAAGCAGGGCTTAGGAGTAACCAGGTGGGGATTTTCCTTTTCAGAAAGGAAATCGCAGAATTGGGAAATAGAGTCAGGAAGATCCTACCTAGGTTGTGTCCAAGGTCATCTTCAAGACTTTCTCCCAGGCATAGATATCCACCTTTAAGAATTCTCAGTCTGTAATGCCTGCCATTCCACTACTGGCTTCATGTGACCTATATCTGTAATCAGAGCTTAAAACAATATTAAATTGCAGTCCCATGAAATCTTAAATAGCAAATAAATATCCTTCAGATAGGACTGTCTCAAATTTCATTGAGCTAATAATTATCAAATCGAATCAAGCTGCATAACTTTTCTGTCTTCTAAAATACTTTCTCACACTTTCAACTTAACTTAAACCATTTGAAACTATCATTCTCGGGACAGGAGAGGCTTAGCTAACTCCCATTTGTCCCCAAACTTTCTTATCCTATTTTCCTATTTTCCCTCAACCTTATTTTACTTTCCAAATCAGTCTTCTTTACATTTCAACCATAAGACAAAACAACTCATAAGTTAATACTTCTACTGACATAACTGTGTATACTGGAATCCCATTCCAGCTTGCTTAAACAAACAAAAGAGGTTAATGACTGACCTCACAAGTGGATGGATTTGTCCCTGTTAATTCCTTCTGGAGGAAAAAAAGGAACACTTCAGGAATTGAGTCTTATACACATTTTTAAGCAATAACTCTCGCTTAAAATCACAAAAACATTTTCCAAAATACTTCTAGAATTGTTTGCCTAAACTGAAGATGTCTCTGATTTAGTCGCAGTAATTAATTACACTATTTGTGTCAATACCCAATTGCTCTTATATCACTTCACAACATCTAAGAACTCTATTTCACATAAATACAGTACAACTTTAAAATCCCAGTCTTAGTCCACGGGATAATGATTCAACCCTACATCATAAAACTTCTCTTCCCTTTCTAATTATTCTCATTAACACTTTAGAAACCATATTTTCTTTCATTTGGCTATACAAGAGTACCAATATAACCAGTCATTTGATTAAAACAACAAGATTTTACATATTTGCATTTATCCAATTTCCCATTTTTTTTAAAAAAAAAAAACAACTTCTTTCACAATGGTAACAGATTCTGGCAGATAACTTCCCTTTTGTCACTACCTGCTTATTTCTGATTAAAGAGATCTGCCACATCATCTCCCACTGAGGGTGGGTTCTTTCCCATCAGATGGCAAGCTTCACTAACAAGAACTGTATCCTTAAGACCTACATCCTCCTCAAAACCCAGTCTTATCCTAAAAACGCATCACTTTTGCTGACTTTAAAAAGCCAGGTTGTTTTTTTTTAGGCTTCTGACCCCTACTGTTCTTTCTTTCAGTAAAAACTCAAATCCCAGTAATTTTTGCCCCTCCCCTTTCCTTCCCTTCTGACAGGTGGGCTAAGGTGAATCTTCTTATCTAAACTAAGGGCGGGGGGGGGGGGGGGGGGGGAGTAAGGAATTCAAACTGTCGTTTCCAACCTCCTTACTCAAAAAAGAACCTTGAATAAGACATTGAATGGGCGCTTCTATAGATGAGCATTAATTCTAATAATTCTAATTAGGTTCTCACCCAGAAACTCCGAGAACTCACAATAGGTTTGGACTGCAACAAATTGGCTTACATGTGGAAATCCAGCGGGCCTTCTAAAATTATACAAAAAGATTTTACAGAACATTTTCCAAAAATATTTTCCTTAAAGCAAATTAACCCTTAAATGCTGGAATTCATTAACTAAGTTGGTACCAAATGTCCTCATTCTCAAATATTGCACAGAATTCCTGGATATTACAAGTTCCTTAGTCAAAAAGTGTTATAATGTGGAAGACACTTAGTTTGTAAAAATTACATAGCCAATTAATTAGCCTTATCACAATAATAACTTTTACCAGGACTTTAAAAACTTTCTCCATAAGAATTCCTCTACACAGAAAACCACACAAGATTGATAAGAATTCATGACTAGATGGTTTCAAAAGTTCTTGTTCCAGTTAATAATCTCAATTTCTTAATTAACTACGATTCTTAATCTAACAACATCCAGATTATAAGAGGAATTATTCTCTAACAGCACAGGTAATGCGATGTTAACCAATTTGTATATAATAACTAACTTAGAAATAAGTATACCACAAGCAATTATCATGTATCTAAGACTTGAAACAGATTCCAATTAATTACCAATCTAGTGATCATAACTGAGTTGGATAAGCAAATCAAATCTGATTCCTAACCACTGGTGGTAACATTTTAATTTCTAAGGCCCAATACTCTTAGCATTGTAAAAGATTACCACATTTTTCAATATTGCTGTTACATCTGTTTGTCAAATTACACAATTTAGAAATGTAACAGCGCCCTAAACATAATTATGCATTTTAAAACTTGAAACAACCCATTTATCAGTTAGGTGAACATATTTCTAAATCTGCATGCACAGAGAATCTTTCATCTCATCATTTGAAACTATAACTTTAAATCACCAGATATATTCTCATAATAGAAAACTTTTTCACACAGAAACTCTGTTCTCATGGTTAAATATCAGTATTATTAATTATTTACTTGTTATAACCACATATAACAGTTCCAAATTTTATCACATCCCTTTAAAAACCCAATTCACATATATCAAAATCAAAATCAGCTTAAAATTGCTATAATATCATTTCTTACCACACAATAGTCTTCTCATATTCCACAATCTAAGAGAATTTTGGGAACACAATGAAAGTTTAGAAACACAGAAACAATAATTTTCAGATGACGTCTATTGCATTTCCAGATTACCACATATAGAAATTATTCAGCTTATTACTTTTGGTATTTAAAAACCACTTCAAAAGTTAACAATTACATTAAATCAGAGAGAGATAATAATAACATTGTATCTAACATATACCAGACTTTATGTTACGCATTTTACAATCATTATCATTTTGATCCCGTAACAACCATCATTATTACTTTCCCTTTAAAACTCAGGAAACAGGTCAAACAGAGATTAAAATACAGTTTTGCAGTTGGAACAAGAAGTGTAAAGTTACCTAGAGAAGTTACCTAGAGCAGAAGCTAGTATCCCAGTGGTGACAATTCTGGGAGTCAGAAAGTCCAAATCCATCTACCTTGCCCTTCCCCCACAACTGCAGAAGTTACTGAGCCTAGGGCAGTTTGCAGCTGCTGGGGACAGAGTGGGCAGAATGCATAGGACCTGGGTGACAATTCCAAACTTTGCCAAAAAGAATGGGCTACAAAGGTACCCAGGGGCACAGGACTGTCAGAATACTGTCAGTCTGTGAATTTCTGTCCTTCTCCTCCTTTTGCCAGGTGGGGAAAGGTGATTTAAGTTTTCCCTACAGTTCTCCTGCATTCTCTTCTCCTAATCTGATTTGGGAGGAAAGGAGTTTGTTTAGCTGCTCTAACTTTTACGGCAGCTCTGGCTCGGTCAGAGACAGGACAATGGTGAAAGATCTCAATGATTGTAACTCAAGTAACTTCACCTAAGTGATCAGCAAGAGTGAGCTCCTGGAGGGATTTTACAGTCTCAGGAGTTCTGTCCCAAAATCCAACTAACCAATTTCCAAACTTTTAATGCATAATCAATCCCAGAATCTGCTAAAATGTTTCAGCTCTATTTTTTTCTTCAAGTTCGGCTGGCCAGGCCAAACATTGAAAAAGGAAATAGAGTCTCTGTTTCCCTAACTGCAGCCTTAGAATTCTCTGTCTACCTGCGTTTCAGATTTTACCCGGTATAGACATTTCACAGCACACGCTCTCACACAGACTAGTTAACAGACGATTAACAAAACAAATACAGAACAAATACAGACTGAGCTCAGAGTTCAAACAACAGAGAATTAGAAGCTTTCATGAGTTAGCTATTAGCACCCCTATGGTCTTTGGGGAAGCCTTGGCGTTCCTGATTTTTCTGACTCTCCATATCCTATCCCTCAGGAAGGGGGAAAGGGGAGATGGAGGAGGACTAGGACAGGTAAAGGAAGGCGAGGAGTAAGGATAAAATGCATTTATCCTCCCCATAATCAGAGCCTTCAAGGGAAGGAAGCAGGAATAGGGCAGAAGGCAAATACAGAGCCCTTAAAGGAAAGGGGGAAAGGGGGGGGGAAGAGAGAGAGGAGGCAACGGTAGCAGAACAGAGTTACCTCCCTCAGGATCAGAGCCCTTCCTGGGAGGCAGAAGGGGAGGGAAAAAGCAAAGTGCAGTTTTTCTCCCCAGGACCAGAGCCTCCAAGGGAAGGAAGGGAGGGAGTGGAGGAACAGTTGGACTTCTAATTCTAGTTTTTGACTGATCCATAGTTAATTTTCTAGATCAATCAGTGTTTCCAGGGGATCTATGTGCGTTTGACCGCAGATCTGTGTTTTACCACAGATTTGATCCCTGCCCCCAGAGCTAGCTTAAAGGGAATTTCCAGACTTCAACTAATTTTGTGGGAGTTCTTTTTGGAAGCTGGGAAGAGAGACAACTTACCCCACCTTGTCAAGGCCAAAATTCCAGGAAAAATTAATCCTATGGCGCCCAAAAGCGTTGGCAAGGTTGGGCTGCGTTGTCCCGTTTCCATCATTTCCATCCGAGTCACGGCACCATAACTGTTAAACCTGAAAATTTGGTTGAAGGAAACAACAGAGCTAGGTGATAGAAAATCCATGTTGTTTATTATTTCCCCTTAAAGCATAGCGGAGCTAGCTTACTTGTACGTACAAGGAGTCAGAGTATAAACTCTGGCTGCCTGAACAAAGCAATGAGAAAACTTATATACGTTATTTTAGCAGAGCTAGCAAGCCTGTATGACCTCATTTTTATGACCCCCATGTATATTTAACCATGATACAAGAAGAGGATTTTCCTTAATGAAATAGATTGTAAATACAACAAATTAGATAGTTGTCAAAGTGTCAATTGGATTTGCAACCCCAGGATCTCTGTGTTTAATTGGCCATTAACATTCCACAACATAGTATATGCCCATAAAATATTAAGATAAGGAAAAGTCACATAATTCAAGATAGTGTCTGGGGTCAAGGTTTTCACCCTTAATGGCCATGGACAGAGCAAGAAATGCTCCATCTGGATTTGTTGATACAAGATAGAGATATCTCTGAGCTTACTCAGAGAACAAAGAGACTGTTAGGATCAGGCTTTTCTTCTGGTTAAGTAGGTCAGGCCCTGAGTCTTATTGAAATTACAAAAATGATATAAAATAGTATAATATTTTCCACACATGCAACTAAAAAATAAGATACACAGGCAATGGGGCGTAGAAATTTATCTTGCCCTACAAGAAAGGAAGGGAAAAGGGGATGAGAGGGGAGGGGGGTGATAGAGGGGAGGGCTGACTGGGGAACAGGGCAACCAGAATATAAGCCATCTTGGAGTGGGGGGGGAGGGTAGAAATGGGGAGAAAATTTGTAATTCAAACTGTTGTGAAAATCAATGCTGAAAACCAAATATGTTAAATAAATAAATTTAAATTAAAAAAATGTAAAAAAGCATTTTTAGGTTTCAAGACCTACAAAAATAGGCAGCAGAGTATTTGGCCTATAGACCATAATTTGCAGATCAATCCCCGATAGAGAGGAATATATGGTTTTGTGGTGTTAGGCAGCTAGGTGGTGCAGTGGACTTAGAGTGGGGGACTTGAAGTCAGGAAGACCTAAATTCAAACTGGCTTCAGATACTCACTAGCTGTGCCACCCTGGGCAAATCAATCAACTTCTCTGTGCCTCAGTTTCCTCATTTGTAAAATGATGGAAATAAAACAATGGCATCTACCTCACAGAGTTGTGAAAATCAAATGAGTTAACATACATAAATCACTTTATTAGCTTTAAAAGTGCTATATAAAGGCTAGCTGTATCTATATGTCTGAAAGGGACCTTAAAAACCATTTAATCTTTAGCAAATGAAGAACTGTGGCCCAGAGAGGTAATAGCTATTTGCCCAAGGTCAAACAGCACAGCCAGTATTTAAAGCTAGGCCTTCTGACTCCAAGTACAGCATCATTTCCAGGTACCAGGCTGCCTCCTAAGAGTTTGCTGCCTGAGGCAGTTTCTAAACTCTTATGGCTAACCTTGTCAGAATAGGGGATTACCTTGAGGGGATTATATCAATAGGAAATGGTGGTAGTTTATGCCAATTTCTGTTACTTTATGAAAATTGAGCTAAGAAATTTCTCAGATCAGGGAATGGGGACCCTAGAGCTACAGGTTTTCCTGTTTTTTATAATTCTGAGCAAAAAGATTAGTCTAGAATTTGTAGCTCAGCAAAAGTTTGAAGGGTTTTTGTTCAGACATTTGAAGCCATGTGGCTTTGGTGGGTAGAAAAAAACATATGCTTGTGAGAGGACTTCCTACACATATGTCAAAAAAACTGACATCAGTGGGATGGTGGATGGAGAATGGTGCCACCTGGTGAGAAACTTTTTTATTACACTATCTTAATAGCTAAAGTGATACCAAACCTTTCTATAAGCTTACAGAAGGAAGTACTCCAAATGGGGTAGGCTGCTTGTGCTCCTATAATATCCCAATTATCACATTGGCAGCCCCGCCAAGTGCATTCACAGTGTACATACAGATCACATGATATTGTTAAAATGTTCTTATTCCTAGGATGAAAAAACTTCCTATTTCTATACTTATTCTTTACCTCACCAGCCTTCGCGACCATCATCTGGGGAAGCAATTCTTGTGGAGAAGGGGTTTGCTATTCCCACCAACTACCAATCAACTGCCACTCTCAAGGCAGGCAAGTCAGCCTAGTTGAAGTAGCAGGGCACCCTGAGGAAAAGACAGGAGGCAGCATGTGTCAAGCAAGTTAAAAGACCACCACCACTTTGACTACATCTTTTCTTGGACACTGATGGAGAGAGCCCAGTATCATGAACACAAGAGATTTGGGAATAGCAGTGTTCCTCATTACCATCTGCTTTGCTGTTGTACCCTATGGACCAGGAAATCTTTCCATTTGACTTGTAGCTGAAACCTTCAGTATGTATTGTCTTCCCCATTAGAGTGTAAGCTCCTTGAGGGAAGGGATGTCTTACTTCTCTATTTGTATCTCCAGCTTTTAGTACAGTGCTTTGTACCTAGTAAGTGCTTAATAAATGCTTCATTCATTCATTTATTTCTTGAGTTTTGACAACCATTTAATTCAAATTTTAATTGTAATTGCATTCAGCAAATCAATAACTCAAAAACAATAAAACATGCTCTAATGTGTAACAAATAACAATGGTAAAACAGATATTTGTATATAATCAGCACTATGCAGTAGCTATATAGCTACTATATCAAAGTAACATACTCAGAGCCATGTAAATGCAAATATCAATAACTGCGCAGTACACACCAATAATGAGCACACAAAAAAATCAAATACTATCCAGGAAGTCTATTCTACATGCAAATCAGCAGCACCATTACAAACTGTATGTAGCTTACTGGATTACTAACCAAGAACATTCAAAAGCACAATATATTTGTCATCCTATAAAGTATAGTCAACCTGATAGAGGTGTTGTACCAGAAGCGAGCGAGACATACCACAGAGTATAAGTTTTAAGTGGAGAATTTATTAGCCGGCGGCCATTGGGGTACAGCACCACAAATCAATGGCAAATGTGTTAGGGTGATGGCTTGGCTTATATAGGATATGGGGGTACAGAGTGGGGGGAAAAACAGGAACAAAGGTCCTGGCTGATCAAAAGATTCAGTCAGGTTATCGTACTAGCGGGATAATCTCATTTACATTCCTTGGTGGAGTCACGGAGTCCCAGGGATATCTCCCAGGAAGGATCTGTCAAGTTATCTCTCAGTGGGATGGTCCTATCTATTGAGATTCCTTGGTGGAGTCATGGAGTCCCAGAGGGTTTGCTAAATGCCAAAGATATCTGAGTCCATTCTTTCTGGGGGGGCTTGTCAGTAGCTAGGGGTTACTCAGGGGTTCCTAATTTTCCTTGTATTACAGAGGAAGTCCCAAAAAGAGAACTTTTTTTCCTAAAAATATATTAAAAATCTGAAGAGAAAACAAAGTTTCCAGAAAAATTAACAAAAATTAAAAATAACATTATGTTGGTCATGTCATTCATAACCTACTCAAAACCAAAACCAAAATATATCAGGCAAGAGGGAGGTTGTATTTGCACTTAGTATGTATCTCAAGTGACACCTGGACTGTTGCAACAGCAACAGCAGCCCATGTGGCTCCTTTAACACAGGAAGGTAGTGTATGGCTTTATTAATTACTCGGTAAAGGAATATAATATTTGGTTTGTCCACCAGATGGAGCTATACTTACCAAAAGGCCAAGTTAAGCAATTTATCACCAGCCAAATGGCTTCATCAGCTGTGTCTCAGTAAATAGAAATAAGTCTTCCGCTCTACATGCCAGCCTAGCAACCCGCCAAGCTCCGGGGCTTTAGCTATCAGGTTAAAACCCACAGTGGCTAGATTCTGAATCTAAACTAAGGGATGACCCATCAATATACATCTATTAAGTGACGCCATGTACAAAGAGGAAATGCTAACCACTGGGGAAATAATTCAAACAGATAAGAGGCGATGCACGGGCACTGGTTACATATAATAAAGAGCATTTTGATAAATAAAACAAGAAAAAATTCTAATGAAAGAGACCTAGAGATTTTAGTGGGCTAAAATTGCGATATGCACTAACAATGTTATACATTTATAGTGTAGTTATACAAGTTGGAGACTTGTATCTACTACTTATCATATTAAAACCGGTTCATTTATTCCTATGCTTTTAAATACAAAAAGATGTTGTATTTTGTAAAAAGCCTTTTCTGTATCTATTGACATAATCATTTAATTTGTGTTGTTTTGTTATTAATATGTTCCATTATATCATAATTTTCCTAATAATATTGAACTAGCTCTGCATTCTTGGTACAAATCTAACTTGGTCATAGTGTATAATCTTTTTAATATGCTGCGGTAGTCTCTTTGCTAATATTTTATTTAATACTTTTGCATCAATGTTCATACACATGTACATACATATGAATGAAGGTAGAGGGGCAGCTAGGTGGCGCAGTGAGTAGGGCACCAGCCCTGGAGTCAGGAGAACCTGAGTTCAAATCCGGCCTCAGACACTTGACACACTTACTAGCTGTGTGACCTTGAGCAAGTCACTAAACCCCAATTGCCCTGCCTTCCCCATTCAAAAAAAAAGAAAAAGAATAAAAAAGGATCATGAATGAAGATAGAGAGAATCCATGCAATTGTTCTGATTAGGTCCACTACAGATTCATGTTTCATAAAGCAACTGGGCCCTCATTGCAATCCTACTAGACCTCCCTTATCAATTCACTGTCCCACTCTCCTCAGTGGTTCTTCCAAACCTTTTCATCCCTCCTCAAGCCTCCCTTGGTTCTTCCTCCCCCCACTCTCTCATTTGAGAACCTTGCTTCATATTTTATAGAAACTATTGAAGTCATTTGTTGTGAATTCCCTCCTCTCCCCTCTTTCCCAACTCCTATCATTCAAGTACCTTCTGCCATTTTCCCCATCACCTGTCTTACATGGTGAAGTGGCCTTACTCCTTACCAGGGCTAATCCCATTCCATCTAGTCTCTTCCAATAGATGGCTTCCTCTTTCATCCCTATTCTTTCTTTCATTTATTTTCTCTCTCTCTCTCCTTCCCCCGCTCCTTTCCTACTGCCCACAAACATGCCCATGTCTTCTCCATCCTGAAAAAAAACCCTCACTTGATCCTTCTATCCCCTCACTATTAGTCCTAGATTTCTTCCACCCTTTATAGCTAAACTCCCTGAAAAGACCATCTATAATAGTTGCTTCCACTTTCTCTCTTCTCACTTTCTCCTTAACCCCTTACAATCTGGCTTCTCACCTGATCATTCCATTGAAACTGCTTTCTCCAAAGTTACCAATGATCTCTTAGTTTACAAATCCAGTGACCTTTTCTCAATCCTTGTTATCTCTGACCTCTCTGAAGCCTTTGTCACTGTTGATCACCCTTTCCTCCTTGATACTCTATTCTCTACATTTTTGGGACACCATTATCTCCTTGTTCTCCTCCTACCTATCTGACTGCTCCTTCTCTGTCTACTTTGTTGCATCTTCCTTCAGATCAGAGAAAGAATAGTTATGAACAAAATAAACTTTAGAGGACTGATAATAAAGTAGGGATTAAAATAGAAAAAAAGTATAAGAACTAGAGATTGTAGATTAGACTTAGTGAAAAGGGGCAGGGGAAGAGAATAAGTATTTATATGGCCCCTGCTATGTGCCAGCCTACTGTGTAAGTGCTTTATAAATATTATCTCATGTGATCTTTACAACAGCCCTGCCAGGTAGGTACTATTATTATCCCCATTTTATAGTTGAGGAAACTGAAGAAAACCTCTGTTTGTGACTTATCCAGGGCTACACAGCTACCAAGTATCTGAGGCCAGATTTGATCTCAGATCTTATTGACTACTGGCCCACTGCAACATCTACTTCACCACCTAACTGTCAGACTATTTCAGTTATAGACTATTAGTGTTGATAGAGATCCTTTCTTTTTCTCTATCCCCTTCTTCTTTACTAGAGGGGTGAGATAGAGAAAAACATAAAAGGACATGAGGGTAGGGAAAATATACAAATAACAATCATAATCCTGAACTTAAACAGAATTAATTTACCCATAAAATGCAGGAGGGTAGCAAAGGATAAAAAAAAAGAACCAAACAATATCTTTTCACAAGAAACACACCTGAAATGTAAAGATTCACACAGTGTCTACAATGATGTTTCAAGTAAATTTTTAAAAGCAAGACTTCATTATTTAGGTAAGGTTTTTCATCTTCTTTTCTTTTTTTTTTTAAGAGGGGGGAAGTCAGGGCAACAGAGGTTAAGTGTTTTTTTAGAGGGGGGAAGGCAGGGCAATTGGGGTTAAGTGACTTGCCCAAGGTCACACAGCTAGTAAGTGTGTCAAGTGTCTGAGGCCAGATTTGAACTCAGATCCTCCTGACTCTAGGGGCAGTGCTCTACTCACTGCACCTCCTAGCTGCCCCTCCATCTTCTTTTCTAAGTTATTTGTTCTCCTCATGATTGTTTCCTTTTGTTTTGATTTCAATTTCTTTTTTTTTTTATCTCTTAGTTCCTTTTTCCCCCAGGTCATTTTTGCTGCCAAACTGGTGACTCCACCTCCCTCAGCTTCCTCTGCCCTCTGACTGGAGGGCTGGAGGGTAGAGTACCAAACTCCTCCCAGTGCCTTCCTTTATAGAGGGTAGAAACTGGACCTTTTGGCTCACTCCACTCTGCATCTTCTTTAAAGAAAAAGATTCCCCTGTGCTGAGTCCTGGTGTCTCTCCTCATCCTTGTTTTCCTGCTTCCCTTTGTATGTCATTTCCCCCCACACACACATTAAATTGTAAGATCTTTGAGAGTAGGGACTATGTTTCTTTTTATTAGTTTTATCACCAGAATTTAGCACAATAGATGCTTAATAAATGTTTATCAGATCAGATTAGATTTACATAGCCTTAGGAAAATGGAAATATTTCAAATATTCAAATTTTCTGCATAATTAAAGCTTACCATTTCAAGTACTAATTTTTAAAAATTTTAACCATTTTAGATGGAAATCTTTCTACAAATATATTGTTTACTTCCTTGATTTATTGAACAGAATATACCTGAACTTTTCTTCATGACTCAGAATAATAATCATGGTAAACCTCAGTGATTATACTATGCTACAATAATATAGGGATAATAACAGGAACATTTCCAAGATATATAAGGTTATTTGTCTCTATACAAAAAATGCTTTTTCATTTCTTCTATCCGCTTCTTATAGTATATGTATATTTTCCTTTGTTGTCACTTTATGCTGTTTTTAGGGTTCCTACCACCAAGACCCCCTTTCCTTCCTTTCCAATCTGTTCAAGACTGAAAATACATACATAAAATACACACACGCATGCACGCACGCACACATGCATGCCCACATCACCAAGGTGGTTAAAACTGCATCCCAAATAAGTAAGTGTTATTAGTGAGGGATGAAGCACCTTTCCAATGAATGAAGTGCGTAAACCCTATGGATCTTACACCTATTTTGCCTTCTCAAAAGCTTCCCCCACCCTCCACCCCCACCCCTTTTTCTGGCTTACTAGCAGGTTGTCAGTGTTTCAGGTTGTTGAGTTTGTCACATAAGCAATCAGTCTTCAAATAGGAGAGTTGTTATTATATCCACATGGACAAAGCAACATTAGCTGGCCAGGATGTGGAAATATCCTTATTATATATTGTTCTTCTTCTTCAGTCATGTCCAACTCTTTGTGACTCCACAGACCAGGTGCTGCCTTTTGACTGAGTCCAGGTTTTACAGAACAAATCCTTTTATTAAGGGGATTTGTTCTGTGAAGTTTGGATTCAGTCAAAAGACCACACCCAAGGACCTAGAAAGCCACATGGCCTTGAGGCCACAGGTTCCCCACCCCTGCCATGCACCATACTATTTATGGGATTTTCTTGTCAAAGATAGTGGAGGGCTTTGCCATTTCCTTTTGCAGTGGATTAAGGCAAGGGGAGGTTAAATGATTTGCTTAGGGTTGTACAGCTAGTAAGTATCTGAGGCCAGATTAGAACCCAGGTCTTCCTGACTCCAGACTCAACACTCTGTCCACTGAGCCATCTAGCTGCCCTACCTGCTCACTATTTAGAAGTGTACATTATGATGGTCAGAGTCAGAGACAATAAACACTTATTAAACACCTAAAATGTATTGGATATACAAAGACAGACAAAAAACAGTCCCTACCCTCAAGGAGCTCCCAATCTAATGGTATCCACTAAATTGAGGTTCTGTGTGCTCCCAACTCCTAGAGTTTTCACTGGCTCCCTACATGTCTAGAACACTCTCTCCTCTTGCCTCTGCCTCCTGGCTTCTCTACCTTCTTTCAAGGGTTACCTAAAGTCCCACCTTCTGCAAGAAGTCTTTCCCAGTCCCCCTTAATCTTCTTCCTTTCCTTCTGAGATCACCCCCAATCTATCCTCTTATATAGCTTGTATACAAAGTTGTTGGCATGTTGTCTTCTCCCACTAGATTGAGTTCCTTGTGAACAGGAACTATTTGCCTTTCTTTGTATCCCTAACATTTAGCACAGTGCCTAACATGTAGTAGGCACTTAAATACTAGTTGACTGACTGACTGATCCTTAAAGTTTATCAAATGATGTCAGACTGATAACAAAAATCAATGGTTTCCTTTGTATGCCTATGTGTTTTATTTTATATATTTAAAAGCATTGTTTGGAGTAGAGGTCTATAGGCTTCAACAGATTGCCAGAGAGGTCCAGGATATGCAAAAAGCCTAAGAATCCTTGCTTCATTGGCTTTCACACTTTTTTCTCTTCCTTTGGAGATCTAGTAGGTACAAATTCCTGAGCTACTGCAAATGTGTTTGGAGGCTCAGCCCAAGGCTGAGGAAAAGGTTGGGGCTTGAACTTAGCTGCTGCCATAGATGAAATAATTCCAGGGGGTAGTAGCAGGGTTTGATTATGGAGCTGGAGCTGGAGCTGATGATAGGACTGAAGTGGCCGTTGCTCCCCACCCCCCCCCCAAGTTCTTCTCATCAACTTTGTATTCTTGAGAGCAAGATCATTGTTGAGGATTTTGCCTGCCTAAATTAATTTTTTGGCCTACTACTGGGAAGATATACATCCCTTTTTCAGGTTCAGTTTTCCTTTTCAGTGCCTTGACCATTTCCTTCAGGTCTCCCAGATGTCAAGGCTGCTCTGGGATCTGGTTGGCTTTCAGGCCCACTGGTAGGGTAGTAACTTGTAGGTAGGGTTAGTCATGGTCACCCTGTAGAACAGCCTCTCCATGAGGGGCTTGGACCTAAGATGCTTGTCCCTAGGCTTGCCTTCTCCTTAAGGCACAGAGTCCCTGGGAAGTCCTCAGAAGCCTCAGGCAGATATTAGAGGCCTTGAGTGCATCCAGTAGCCCATCAAGGCTGCTTACCACCATCATGACTTGTTTAGACATTCACCTGCCTCTCTTCATGTGCTTCTCCTCATCCGTGGCACTTCTTCATTGTATTTCCTCTCTCTCTCTCTTTTTCCTGTTTAATAGCCTTTTCCATCATTTGACCCCCTATATCATTAAGGCAGAATTCATGACTTCAAAAATAACCATGAATATGCCTGAATGGTCCAGAATTGCAGGATATAATGAATTCTGTAAGTAGAAGGCAGAGGAGTTAAAGCATTTATTGAAACTCAAAAGTAGCAGACCCACAGACCAGTGTCCCCAGTTCGACATCCTGGCAAGAACCTTACAAGACCAGTATGCCCATCTCACCATAGTGACCAGAAGGCCACAGAAAAACATTATGTCAGCAAGCCAAGCCACACTGGTACTTCCCACCCCCACCCAATGCCAGGGCTTTCCAGCAAGAAGACCACCCACTGGCCTCAAGCCCCTGCTCAGCACTCTCCAGTTTCCACGAGGGTCAGTCCTGCTTTTTTGTAGCACCTGCCACCATCGCCTCCAGCTGCAATCTCCAAGCTGTGTTCCAGCTAGCTGACTGCCTCCTCTCTCCTTCAGTTCTTAACTTCTCTCACCAACTGCCTCACCAACTGCCTCTTAGCTCTGCTCCAACTGTTCAGCAAGCTCCTCCCACCACAGGCTTCATGTCATCACATGGACCAGAACTCAGGCGCCTACCATTGGCTCCAGTCCTAGCCACTCCCCCCAGGACCCTGAGAGCCCCGCCCCCAAAGCCCACTCAAATGGGTGGGGAAGATCTTCCCATTCACTGATTGCCTTTATTTTTGGCCCCAAGATCTTTCACGTCCATTACACAGGTCAATGAAAAACTGGTGTCAATAATACCATAACAATAAAAATCTTGGGGTAAGGAATGAAGGTCTCATTTTCCATAGCTTCTTGCTGAAATTGGACGTAGAGCTGTCCCTGCCCCAAGAGTCTCATTCCAGAGGTCAGTTCTTTAGCAAGCTGGCAGGAATTCCAGGAATGCTAGGTGCTTAGGCAGTCATCTGAAAGTGTAGGGTACTTAAGCCTAAAGGAGACAGAACTAGCAACCAGGTTAACCAAAACAAAGTACAAAAGAGTAGGCAAGTTTGGGCTGTTATACTTCCAATAAAATCTTCCCCGTTCTGGTTGAGACTCCAATTATACAAAAATTCGATCTCATAGCCTAACTCAAGTAGGAAATGTTTCTTTTCAAAGGGAACGCAATAAGGAAACTAATTCAGAAGAGTCCCATCCTGGATGGACACTAAGATTGCCCTCCAGGCCTTTTCCCCAGATACAAATTTTCATTTGTTAATCACACAAGATCACCTTCCCTCTGAGTAGCTTGTGGCATTTATCTGCATCAGCTGTACTTCTGGAGTCCATGAATCTATTATAGCCCTATTCACGTAAAATATATGGTTCAGGGGTACGATTTGGTAATATCTTCCCCTGAATAGACAACTGTTACAGTGTTGTCCTTCCCATGGGCTATGACTTCTGCAGCCTTTGGAATATCATCCAGCTTCCATTTCACCCATACCTTAGCTCCCAATTTTATTCCATCAGTACAACCAAAGCCTTCCCTTCCTCTGAGAGTTATTTTGGAAGGAGGGTCAGTTTTCACAAAGGGTATTTTTTCACAGGGGATAATAATCACTTGGACTATCCTATCATTTCTACAAAATTGTACAGGTTTTTTACCCAAATTCTGGAGTGTCACAACAATTTCTCTTTGATAGTTAGAATCTATCACTCCAGCCAATACATGTACTCCTTGAGCTGCTAATCCTGGTTTAGGTAATATCCATCCAAAATGATTCCTGGGGATTCTCATACATATCCCAGTGGAGGTTTTCCTTATCTCTTTCCTATTCAACTAAAATTCTCTATACAATGTAAATCATGTCCTGCTGAACCAGGTGTTCCTGGGCACAGTGGTAGGACATCTTCCCTCACAGTCCAAAATTCAAAGTTTTGGATCTCACATGTTTGCTGTTTTCTAATCTGCAGATTTGGAGTCATCATTCTGGCTAGAGGTATACTCCCTCCTAAGGGCCTACTATTCAAATTACATAAGGCAATAGACAAATTATCCTTCCAATGTCGATATGAATTATTAGAGCTTAATTTTCTTAGCTGTTCTTTCAACAATCCATTCATTCTTTCAATTAGCCCAGATGCTTGTGGGTAATATGGAATATGATATATCCACTGCATATTATTCAATACACAATATCTTTTCATTTCATTACCCTTGAAATGTGACCCATTGTCACTTTGAATCTGCATCAGGGTTCCATAGTATAAACTTACAATATCTAGGGTTTTACAGGTGTTTTTCGCATTCTTATAAGGACGAGCCACTAGTACACCTGAATAGGTGTCAACACATGTACATATATATATTTACATCCCTTATCTTGGGGTGCTGGTCCAATATAATCTATCTGCCAAATTTGGGCTGGAACTTTTTCCCTTGCTATTTCTCCAGTTACTATCCTAGGAACAGTTCATTCTTTTTCTAATTGGCATATACAACACTCCTCTCTTATTTGTTTTAACAATGCATAAGCGATACTAATACCTTGATCCTGTGCCCATCGATGGGTGGCCTGGACCCCTAAATGGCCGGCGGTCTGGTGGACCCATTTTGCTAAGGCTGGGTCATCAGTTGGAGGTGGAGTAGGGACAATACGTTCAGTAACAATCTTTGCTAGCCAATCTGCATGTGCATTGTACTCATGTTCTGGTGTGGTCAGGGTCTTGTGAGCATCAATGTGAAAAACTGACAAACTCGTAACCAGAGACATATCGCATATATCTTCCCATAACTCTTTACCCCAAACTTGTTTGCCATGAATCTCCCAATTCTGATTCCTCCACATAGGCATCCGTGTAGCTAACCCATTAGCTACCGCCCATGAGTCAGTAAATATATGACACTGTCCTCCTTTCTCTGTTTTGATGGCTTGATGCACTGCCATCAGTTTGGCATATTGGCTGCTTCCACCTATCTCAGAACTTTCCAGAGTTCACCTAGTACAGGGGTTATAGGCTACTGCTTTCCAACGTCTCTTGTGTCCCAAATATTTTGCTGTCCCATCAGTAAACCAAGCATGTTTCTTCTGTTCCTCAGTTAGTCCATCATATCCATTATTCCATTTCACCAAGGATTGTACCAACTGTTGCTTAGGTTCAGGGGCTTTTTCATTCCCCTCAGTGTCAATGTTTGTTACAGATTCATGTAGAGCAGAAACTCAACTTTTGCCTGCTCTCAACCTATTCTGAATATACCACTTCCATTTGATTATGCTCGCCTCTTGCACATGTCCAATTCTGTGGGAAGCTGGGTTACTCATTACCCAAGTCATAATTGGAATTCCAGGCCTTAATACCACTTCATGACCCAGAGTTAGTTGCTCAGTTTCTACCAAAGCCCAATATGCAGCTAATAGCTGCTTTTCAAAAGGTGTATTTTGCATTCCAGACGAAGGTAGTTTCCTTGACCAAAATCCTAAAGGTACACTTCGGCTTTGTTGCTTTTGCCACAAACTCCAGTTCACATAGTCATCTTGCACAGTTACTTGTAATTCCACTGGCCCATTTTGCATAGGCCATAAATCCAGGGCTAATTGTATAGCAGCCTTTGCTTCCTCAAAAGCTCTACTTTGTTCAAGTCCCCAATCAAATTCGTATTTCTTCCTGGTGACTTTATACAAGGGTTTCAAAATCTGTCCCAAGTACGGGATGTGGTGTCTCCAATAACCAAATAGCCCTACAAACTTTTGGGCCTCTTTCTTGTTAGTAGGGGTAGGAAAATCTTGGATTTTTTGTCAAACTTGTGGAAGAATTTCTTGCAGTCCTTTATTCCACTGTATCCCCCCAAAATTCACAGTTTGAGCTGACCCTTGAACCTTTGAGGGGTTAATTTCCCATCCTTTGCTTTTCATATGGTCAATTAATAGTGTCAAACTCTTCTCCACTTCTTTTATATTTTCTCCCTGTATTATGATGTCATCTATGTAGTGGGTAAGCTGTACACCGGTTAACTTTAATTCATCTAAATGCTCAGCTACAATCCTGTGGCAAATAGTTGGGCTATGAAGATATCCTTGTGGCAGGTGTGTAAATGTATACTGTCAGCCTTGCCAAGTAAAAGCAAACTATTCTCATTGCTTGAGGTCTATTGGGATTGTAAAGAAGGCATTGGCCAAATCAATAACTGCATACCAAGTCCCTTCATGTTTCTGTATTCTCTCTATTAAAGTAACAGGGTCTGGAACAGCAGCATATAGGGGAGGAGTCACTTTGTTCAACTGTCTATAATCTACTGTAATCCTCCACGTTCCATCTGACTTTTGAACTGGCCAGACAGGGTTGTTCCATTGAGTAGTTGTAGGGACTAACACTCCCGCTTCAACACATTCTTTTATAGTACTGGAAATTTCATCTTGCCCACCTGGCACATGATATTGCCTCAAAGTAATTACTTCAGAAGGTTCGGGCAAAGTGATTGGATCCATCTTTATTTTCCCCAATAAGACTATATTAACACCTATTTTCCTCACAGCAAATTGGTATTTCCCTTCAGGTAAATTCAAGGTCATACTGTTCAATACATCTATCCCAATGATATATTCAGGAATCGGCACAATAACCACAGCATATTCTTTCTTGGGCAACTGTCCAATTTTCACCATCAATTTAACTTGTCTGGCTGATATTTCAACCCCTTCTAATCCTGTGATGGTAATAGGAGTTCCATGGCTGAACTTGTCTGGATTTCCATATATAAGGGTGGCCTCTGCCCCAGTATCTGTTAATGCCCAAGTTACTGTACTTGACCCATTTTTCCAATATATGGTCAAGTTAATGTGGGGTCTGCAATCCAGCCTGTGTATTTCCTTAATTTGGACTGGAGCTTGGCCTGTTTCCTAGTATTCCCTAACATGTGACTCACTTGGGTGTGAGGGTTCAGGGTCTGTAGCCCCTACAGGAGCAGTTCTTATTTCCCTATTTTGTCTGTTATCAAGTCCTTTATCTCGGTACATTCTGTACAGTTCATTGGTTGGAATGCCATCTATCATTTCAAAGTCTACCCCTGCTCTCAATGGAGCAGTGAACATTTCTTTTCCAGTCACTCTATTTTGGTGCCAAATTCGCTGGCTATTCACTCTCCTCTCTCAGGGAGATCTATCCCTTCCCCAGTCTCCTAAGTCACTCAACTGTAAAATCTTATCTATCACCACCAAAAGACAGCTCCCTATTTCCCCAAGTAACAGAGTCAAAATTAGGTGTTCATAAGCAGGAGGAGCTGTCCTGACTATTAAATTCCTATGAGGGACTCCCAAGGGATCATCATAATATCTGTCTGCAGCTCCTGTCATGATAGCAGTCTTCATTACCTCCTCCTTTAGTTTTATGATACAATCTCTAACTGAATACCAAGGTTTATTCTCAACGGGCCACATAGAATCAGTAGCATATCTCTTATTACATCCCTCAGCAGCTAACACCAACAGATTAGTCTTGCTATCACCATCTCTTTGCTGATGATGTTCCCTAAATGCTTGCTGAACTAGAGGATCATGGCTGATACCTATGAATCTCATACAATCCACCCTATCTACTGATATTCCACCGGTCCCTTGATCACTGAGTCTTACCGCAAGATATTAACGGTTCTCCCATTCTTTGGGTGGATCTATTCAAAATGTCTGTGATCTCTTGCTGTAAAAAATCTTCCTGAATTTCCCTCGTAACTGAATTGTCACCTTGGGTTTCTGTCCTCCTCCTTTGTATGGGACAAACGTCTGTCTGAGTATTTGACCATCTCTCATTCTCTATGCCAGGGACATCCTGAACCCTAGTAGCGTTTTGTGCCTCAGCCCCTGACATTGTCTCATTTTCTCTCCACTCCTTTCCCCTGCCACCATGGCAAGGACAAAGCAGGCAGTCAGGCTCGACCTGGGCTGGGTTGAAATGTACTCTTGGCTTATTTAGCCTCCTATTGCTTCTAGCCACGTTAACAGAAAAATTCTCATTTGAGTCAGTAGACTGTTGAGCAACAGTTTGTTCTCCTGCTATCTGATATTCCCCATCTTGCTGTGGTGTTGAAGTGCCCCCACTTCTTTCATTTAATCTCAATCTTTCATATACTAGCCGATAGGTTGATAACACTATCCAGCTTTGTCTAGATAGTGATACCCCTGACTGAATTCTAACCTTTTGTAAACATCTTTCCAAATCCCTGGGATCTCCTCTCTGTAGCCTTGGTTCCCAGTTTTCACAGAGTCCAGCTCTTTTAGCCCATTCCTTTGGTAGGGAGAAATAAAATGGATCCTCCCACCCTGGGACATTCATCTCTTCCTCTGAAGCTCTTCTGCTTCTAGAGATCTTATACCTAGCGATCCCATCTACCTCGTCACCAGATATATCATTAAGGCAGAATTCATGACTTCAAAAATAACCATGAATATGCCTGAATGGTCCAGAATCACAGGATATAAGGAATTCTCTAAGTAGAAGGCAGAATAGTTAAAGTATTTATTGAAACTCAGAAATAGCAGACCCACGGACCAGTGTCCCCAGTTCGACATCCTGGCAAGAACCTTCCAAAACCAGTATGCCCATCTCACAGTAGTGACCAGGAGGCCACAGAAAAACATTATGTCAGCAAGCCAAGCCATACTGGTGCTTCCCCCCCCCCAATGCCAGGGCCCTCCAGCAAGAAGACCACCCACTGGCCTCAAGCCCCTGCTCAGCACTCTCTGGTCTCCACGAGGGTCAGTCCTGCTTTTTTTGTAGTGCCTGCCACTACCGCCGCCACCACTTCTGCCGCAACCTCCAAGCTGTGTTCCAGCTAGCTGACTGCTTCCTCTCTCCTTCAGCTCTTAACTGCTCTCACCAACTGCCTCACCAACTGCCTCTTAGCTCTGCTCCAACAGTTCAGCAATCTCCTCCCACCGCAGGCTTCATGTCATCATGTGGACCAGAACTACCATTGGCTCCAGTCCTAGCCACTCCCCCAGGACCCTGAGAGCCCCACCCCCAAAGCCCACTCAAATGGGTGGGGAAGATCTTCCCATTCACTGATTGCCTTTACACCCCCATCCCCAAGTTCTCAGACTTAACATCCATTGCCAGGGTTTGACATGGCTTCCTTGTTGTAACTGTTCCTAATCACTGCTGGGAGTCTTTTTATTGTTATTTTTTTTCCAGTTCTGGATTGCATGTTGTCACTCATTTCTATATTTTTCCTCCTTATTTTATTGTTTCATCTGGAATCCTCTTCAGGTCTCTGTTGCAATGTGTATGTGAGAGAGTGGGTTCCTCTACATCCCTGCATGTGGTCATCTTAACCAGAAGGATAGGCGGAATTTTATTGTTCAGGCTCAAAAGGGTGTTTTGTTGGGGCAAAGCTCAGAGATGTTGGGTTTTGGCCATCCAACTGCTCTTCCAAGCTAGGGAGGCACAAAGTGGCGTAAGACGATGATAAAAAGGACATCTGTTAGGGTCCCTGCCACATAAGCTTGTTTTTCCTTTGTCATCAGCGGCTGGTGCATTCATAGGCCCCATCAGTTTGCTTGGCCATTCAGCCTCACTGAATGGAAGACAATGGAGGGTTTCATTCTGGGAAAATCATGACGATATGTTAGGTGAGTACCTTGGAAAGTCAAGATCATGTAAATGCATTCTTTAGCTGATTCCAGTTGCTAACCACTGGGTCGGGGAAAGGCTCTGACTGGCTTTGAAGCATTCAAAAAGAGCCTATCAACATCAGCCCCCTGCCCTTTGTTTCATTTGAGTATTGAGCAGCTCAATAAGTCTTTTACTCATGCTGTCTAGCTAGAGACCAAGTGACAAGGAGAAAGGCCTTAGGGCCTTGTCTCCTCTGAGAACATAGGGTCCCAAGGAACAGTCCTTGGCCTTTGTCCTCATAGCTTATTCCTTTCTATTTAATGTGAAGGGAGTAGAACATTGGGAGTTTTAATGTCACAGGAATCTACGAGTTGGAATTCAGTGTGGGTTTTGCAGCCAGCATAGCACCAATACCTGGAGGGTCAAAGAGTGGCCTTTAGGACCCCAGCCCAACAGAAGGACCCACCCAGTAGTTATGTCACATTTGAACATGAACTTGGTAGGACTGATGCTAGATAGGAATATTTGGAGCCTACTCCCCCAGAAACTGAGGTCTTGGGGAAAATATCTGTACTATGTTCTTGTTATGCTTTGGAAGTAAATATCTCTTTGTAAAACCCAATTGATGTTGAGTGGTTATGAGGGGGAATGCAGCTGGTGAGATCTTGAGCTGATGGTGATAGAAAAGAGATACCCTAACTCAGGAACCTTAAGGGGGAAGAAGAAGCAGCCTGGCTCTGGAAAAAAGGATCGGAGCATACATGTTACACTTTTAAAAAATGATATTTTTTTCCTCAATTACATGTAAAGACAATTTTTAATATTCTTTTTTTTAAATTTTGAGTTCCAAATTTTCTCCGTCCTTCTATTACTTCCCCCCTCCCTGAGAAGGCAAGCAATTTGAGATAGGTTATACATGTTCAATCATGCAAAATATGTTGGCACATTAGTCACATATTATACTTTTAAGGAAAGAAATTTGTCCTTAAGACTTGATTGGCCCAAGGGGCTAAGGATTGAGCCATCAATGGGCTTCAAAGCATAAAAAGGCCAGCCAATGAGGAATCAGTACCCTTCACACTTATAGATTTCCCACTACCGTGTGAGCCAAGGCACCCCTATGATCAGATACATTTCCGTCTGATGGAGATGAGGGGGACGAGCTCTATCTGAACTAGTGCCCTATCCTTTTCGAGCATCCTTCCCCTGGGATGGAAAGCAGGTCCCACTGATCCAATGGGATTAGTCCAGTGGGGTTACTCTAGACAGAGCAGGGATTCTTGACTGGGAGTTTGTAAACTTGTTTTTTTTTTAATATTTTGAAAACTGTGTTTTAATATGATTGCTTTCCTTTGTGTTTTATTTTATGCATTTAAAAACATTACTCTGAAAAGGCATCCATAGGTTTCACCAGATTGTCAAAGGTGCCCATGACGCAAAAAAAGGTTGAAGACCTCTGACATAGAGGATAAAGATACCTTACTCTTAGCACAGTGCCTGGCACATAGCATGTGATTAATAAATGCTAGCTGACTGACTAACTGAAGGAGAGTTCCTTGATTTTTGCTGTTGTTTTTTGTTTTTGTTTTTCCATTGTAAACTTAATATCAAATCAAATTAACATTTCCAGATACCAAGTAGAAGAGGACTGTACATTCTATCTAGTTACTGTTGGTTAATGGTTTTAGAAAAGCTAGATCTTCCCACTCCTTGGGGTCTACCCCATCAGTGTACCGAGATCTTAACCTCACATGGGCAGGCACAGGCAGATTGCTGTTGGTCTCCAGCCCCTCCAGGGTCGAGGTATTATGGTTCTCTACCACCTGTCCAATGTCCCTAGTCAGAGCATTCCTTCAGGCTTCAGGTAGGTTTACCCAAGCTCCCACTGGCTTTCCTAATAAGGCCTCTCCTCTACTGCCAGTATTTCCGGCTGTCTTTTTATGTAGTCCTGGGCTGGGTAAAGAAGTATCCTGATGTTCCTCTTTGGATTTCCTGATCATTTAGTCTAGTGCCCTTTTTAGATCTCTTGTGGAGTACATTTGGAAGAGCTAGGCCTCTCTGCAACCTTTCACAGATCCAGTTTCACCAGAAGTTCTAACAGGCTCCTTTCAGACATAATTCCAGTTGACTCTTCCCAGCCCTTCCTTATTCTGTCCCCTGAGTGGAGTCTCCTGAGTCTTGAGGTCCCTGCCCCGTCAAAGGGCTCCATAGACCCCAGAGAAACTGCTCAGATCCCCCTCTAGTGACATGTCTTCTTTTCCCAGGATGTTTTTGAAAACTCCCCAGAAAGGGCTTGGGGGACCAAGGGGGAGAATTGTTTAGAAGTGGGATGCTTTCTTTTTCTTCTTCAAATTTGTTTTTATTCCGAAGTTAACAAACACCCAATCAAATGGGCATTTTCATATGTAGAACAAAACGGAAAAAGATTATACATGAAGCAGCAGGTCTCTGTTATATATAGTTAGTTTACGTTTATTTTTTAAGTCTATGATGAGTTCAACTTGTAGCTTTCAAAGCTGTCCTGTTGGTACTGGTGCCTTCCTTTCTAAAGACAGGAGTAGTAAATCTGTCTCTATTCTAACTGCGAGTTCAATGAGTGCGTTGAGTTCAAACGCAGCCTCGGGGACACTTTACTAGCTCTGAGATTGTGGGCAAGTCACTTAACCTCTGTCAGCCTCAGTTTCCATATCCATAAAATGGGGATAAAACTAGCACCTACCTCTCAAGCTTGGTGTGAGAATAAAATGAGATAATATTTGTAAAGTTCTCTGTAAACCTTAAAGCGCTGTCCAAATGATAGTTTATCGTTGTTCAGCCATTTTCTTTCAGTTGTACCCGACCCTTCATGACTCCATTTGGGGTTTTCTTGGAGTGGTTTGCCATTTCCTTCTCCAGACCATTTTACAGATGAGGAAATTGAGGCAAGCAGGGTTAAGTGACTTACCCAGGGTCACACAGCTAGTAAGTGTCTGAGGCCAGATTTGAACGCAGGAAGATGAGTCTTCCTGACCCAGGGTTGGCACTGTGCCCCCTAGCTGCCCCAAATCCAGCAATCTTACTGTTGTTGATGCTTTATTACTATTTCACCCTCCTGTGTTTCCCTGTCATCATACTCCCTTTAGGCTGGTGGGCTGGGGAATATCCACCTGAGTAGAAGGATGAATGGCAGTATCAACCTTTGCCGTGGGACAGAAGAAAATAATCTCCGAGTTACCTCATTACAGAAGTTTCTTACTTGTGGTGAGGATTGGTGATTGTGTCAGAAGTGCCATCAATTATAAATTCTCAAAACAGGCCAAAAAAAAAGTATTCTTGTTATTGGCAGTTCTGAGCATTAGATATTCCTGGTGATGTTATTACTAATTTCACCAACTTAGCACTCAGATCCCAAAAGAGGGAGGCAAAACCTAAGATTTCTGGTCTTCATTCTCTTCCATATTTGGTCAGTTCATTACCATGCTCCATCAGGAGATCGTTACATTATTCATTGTCTTTTTTGCTATCTTTCTGGTTTTATTATTCTTTTACCTACACTAAGCTCCTCTGCCAGTGCTGCCTATGTCAGGCTTCTCACATCCCCCAGATCAGGGTTGATTAGTAATGCCATTTATGTGATGGAAAATTCCCTAGAAGAATTTTAACCTCTTGTCACCAAGGGGGTGGGATATGATAGGAGCAATGTCTATTCTACATAGGCTAGGCTAGTTTTTTCCCTAAGGAGCCAATGAAATTATCTTTCACACTTAATTGGTTCTGGGAACTAAGGTGTAGCTTAGTGTACCTTGGTGTAGCTTCCTGGTGGCCTATCTCTAAAAGCCCAGCACACAAAGAGTTGGACACTTGACTTGACAGACTTTCCATTGTCATGCAAGTCAACATATCGAACATAATTTTCTGCCTAAACATATCACTTGTGGCAAATGTAGATAGCTGTGTCTGTTTGTACCAATGCTGTGCCCTCACTGAATATTCCTTGTAATCCTGAGTCTAAGACACTGGACCAGCCTGAGTAAGGTCTGGTCCAGAATATCCCACTACTAAAAGATTAGCAGGTGGAATTTCCCCACGGTGCCCATCATAATTCTCTGCATACAAGTAAAGCATTTATTTAAACATTTGGTACTGGTAGTACAGCAAATAGGACTTTAAGCTGTGGGGATTTAAAAGTAGGGGAATATTGTGAAGAAATACTCTAGGGAGAGAGAAACAACACTCGAACCTCCCCAAACAAATCTGGGGCACTGGGAGATACTAGAGATATAAAAACTCGGGGTAGCAAAAGCTGCAGAACATCTGTAAATGTTGTTCCCTTCCAGGCCGAGTTGTTCTCTCACAACATGTAGCCTGGAGATTGTTCTGGACTTTGCCAGCAGTCAGCAAAGCATCATCAGAGAAAGGGAAAAGAGAAAGGAGGTGACCCGGAGTTACTAGGAAGGCCGGGGTTGATCCTGGTTGGACAGATAATAAATTGGGGCCTTTGTCCCACTAAAGCCATTGACACAATGGGGTTATGTTGCTATGCTGAGTAGGCATCCCACAGGCCCAGAGCTGAGCTGCAGATCACAGGGGAGGGAACCTGGTATGGGCAGAGTGTCCCTACACTCAAGAGCAATATCCCACTGGCTCCTATCCTTCCCATCTCTAGCTTCTCTGAAAGATGTAAATTGTCCTTGCTGTAAATTGGATCATTAGAGGCAGAAGCTTCAGATAGACTATCCTACCTTTCGAAGCCAGTGGGTCATTTGCATAAAGTGGGATAACCTGTATTTTGGGGGATATCCTGAACCACCTTATCAAGCAACCTAATGGAAATTTTCCTAATCAACTTGGAGGATGTAGTCTGGCCAACTTACACATTCAGTCTCACATTCTTGTACCCCCATACTAACTCCTAAAACACAAATGAATAGGCTATTAGAGATTTTTTAAAAGGGGTTTTTATAGAGTATTTTGTTTAATCCTATTATCTTAGAGATGAAGAAACCAATGGCCAGAGAGGCCCAAGGTTGTCCCTCTCTGAAGTGACAGAAACAGAATTCAAATTCAAGTCTTTTGACTCCAAGTCCAGCACTCTTGCCATGACAGTATCAGTTCATGTTTGCCCTGCCTCAGTCAAAGTCTGCTAGGGAGGATAATGGGATCATGGAATCAAAAGATCTAGGTTCAGATCTTGCCTCTTCCACTTAATACCATCACCTTTACCTTCCTGAACCTCAGTATTTTTAACTATAAAAAAGGAATGATGGGGCAGTCAGGTGGTACAGTGGATAGAGCACCTGCCCTGAAGTCAGGAGGACCTGAGTTCAAATGTGGACTCAGATACTTACTAGCTGTGTGATCCTGGACAAGTCACTTAACCCTGATTGCATACAACGAAAAAAGGGATGATAATACTTGTACAGCCTACCTAATGAAATAAAGTTCTTTGGAAACTTTAAAGTGTTAACACTGGGCATTGGGAAGTTCACACAGACAGACACTATTCCCTACTTCTGCAATGGTTTTTCAGTCTTTTATGGGATGGAAAAGAAATTACTTTGGCATCCTTTGTAGGCTACCATACACTTATGACCTGTATCGCTTTTTAAAAATTTTCACTTTTAGAATCAGGTGTCTAGTTCAGTTGCCAGCGTGGCCCTGGGACCAACTCAGGTCCAGGTTGCTCAGTTGGTGAGAATGGATGCTCCCCCCTCCCCGGCCCACCAAGGACAATAGTCTTCATGTTCCTTTCCAGGGCCTTAGATTGTAGGACACTGGGAATATAACTGAGTCCTTTTTTCTGATGTTTGGGTTGAGATCTATTCTCCTGAAATACAAACCCAGAGAGGAGATGACTTTGTCCCCATCTCCAAGGTCTCTAAGTTACTAGAAGCCAGAAGCCTTACTCATAATAAAAGTTTGTTGCACTTAAAGGGAAAGAGAGGATTAGGTAGAGGTCCATTTCCAATTCTTCCATAGAGACCCTACCTCAAACTCCCCCAGGAGAGTCTGGGACTGGGAGGGCTAAGAAGGAGGGAAGGAGTAAGGTTTGTGGAGAAAGGAGCAATAGTTTTCTTGGGGAATGAGAAAATTGAAGCCAGGGGCAAATGGAAGGGGGCTAGGAGGTGGTAATGAAGGGGAAGAATGAGGCTGTTTTCCATTGGCTGAAGGAAGGAGGATAAATTTGTGTCAGAGGAGATGCATAGCTCAGACTTGTCTACTCCTCTCCCTCTGTGATATTTGAACTGCTTGGCTTCCAGCTTCACCAATCCACTGATCCCTGGTCCATCTAGACCTAAAAGGAGATACTTTGATCTGGAGAAGAGAGATCAACAGAGACCCTAGATCACAAGGGCAAAATGGTAATCTGGGAGGTAAGATGAGTGTGTTGGAGGAGTGAGATGGGAGAGATGTGACTTCCAGCCTTTTCTTAGTGCTTCTATCCTTCTCATAGAGCAAAGGTTCTTAACCTGGGATCTGTAAACTTGTTGTTTTAATATTTTGATAACTATATTTTAATAGAGTTGGTTTCCTTTGTAATTATATGTGTTTTATATATCTAAAAACATTATTCTGGGTAGTGATCCATTGATTTCACTAGACTGCCAAACATAAAAGCCTTGCTTTAGAGAGCCCAAACATCTGGTCTTTTCCATTTCTAAGTCTGGGTCCAGCATGGTGATGTTACTTTCTCTGGCCCTCCACTATAAGGCACCAGCTGTATACTGAGCCTCTAATCATCTCTTTCCCAGGACCTGAGGAGCTGGCAGTTCTGGAAGGCAGTGTTGGCTGAGGGCCTGGGCACCCTGATCTTTGTAGGGGTGGTGCTTGGGGCCTCTTGCCCTAGCAGGGGCTCTGTTCCAGGCATAACCCCAGATCCCCTACAGCCAGCCCTTGCAGGAGGGTTGGTAGTAGTGGCCCTGGTACAGGTTTTGGGGGAGGTCAGTGGAGCCCAAACTAACCCAGCTCTGACCTTGGCACTGCTTTGTGCCCACCGGCTTGATCTACTTCGGGGAGCTGCCTTCATCCTGGCACAAAGCACAGGTGCCATTCTGGCCTCTTCCATTTTCTACCTGGTGCTGCCCCAGACTGCTGTGGTTCAGCTTGTAACCAGGGTGAGTAATAGTCTCTTCCTTGCCCTGTTCCCCATTAGCTAGTAACAAGCAAGGTAGAAGGGATAGGCAGGGCCTGAGAGATCTGGATGGGGAAAAGGAAAGAGAGAAAGAAATAAGAAAAGATCCCTTTTATTGTTGTTAAACAGCATGTTAATGTGTAAATAAATATTTATCTAAATGAATCATTTATGGAGTCAACATCTTTGACAAATTAGCTTCAGGTCCTCTGCCCAGGGCTCCGTAGAGCACCAGATTTAGAAGGATGAAGAAGCTAGACACAGACACAGACACAGACACAGACATACACACACACACACACACACACACACACACACTCACACTCACTCACTCACATATATGTCCCAGTCTCCTAACCCTAAGCATTCTTGGTCTCCTCCAGGTAAGCAGTGGAAGTCATGCAGGCCAAGCCCTGGGTATGGAATTTTTCTCCACCTTCCAGCTAATTTTCACTGTATTTGCCATTACTGACCAGCAGCAACAGAGAGAGACAGGTGGGCTGGGCAGTCTGGCTGTGGGCTTTTCAGTGACTGCGGGGACATTGGCTGCGGTAAGAGGATACCTACCCTCCATCCTACTCCCTCTTACCTTTAGGACCTTTAGAGGAGTCTGACCACAACTCAAAGTGACAGAAAGTTGGTTTTATTCTTAACAAGACTGAGTTAACCTTGAAAACAATAAAAATGCAAATAATATGCAAATATATGCAATAATTTCAAATGAACACCTGTGTGAGCTTTTGAATCGGCAGTTCTGATGTTTTTTAGATCTTATTTTTATTTGATCTATTGTTTTACTGATCTATATCACCCTCATTCCACCCCATCCCCCTCTCCAGTAAGCCATTCCTTGTAACAGAGTTAAAAGGAAAAAAAAGCATTTCAGTAAAACTAGCCAACACATCAACCATGTCTGAGAATATATGCAATATTACACACACCTGCTCCTTCACCTCAATAAAAAGGAGAGGGAAGCTTTTTGCTTTTTTTGTTTGTTCCCTTTTTTTCCATTTCTTTTTAAGTCCAAGCTTGATTATTTATCTGATACCTTTTGAAAAGGAGAACATATAGCTGAGCAGAGAGGCTGATGTGAGAAGGAGTAGCGTTAGGGTTCAGTGAGCCAACTCTAGGGTTCTTTCTAATGCTTGACAGGGAATAAAAAGGGAGGGGCTGATGATTCCCAAAGTAAAAACTGAGCCATTTTACTTTGGGGCCAGAAAGACTTGAGTCGCCAGCCCCCTCCTCTTTGTCATGGCAGGATGTAATTTAGATAGGTTTGGGGGCAAAGACTTATATCTTCCTGTTACCTGTTTTGTGCAGGGGACTCTCTCTGGAGGCAGTATGAATCCTGCCAGGTCCCTGGGGCCTGCTGTGGTGACTGGGATCTGGGACCATCACTGGGTGAGACCTAAGAGGATGAGTGCTTAAAGCTGAGCAGTGGAGTACAAAATCAGGCTTGGGGTCCCTGTCCCTTGGATAGGTCCCAAGGAGTTGTGTGACCTTCACAAGGTCACTTTGCCTCCTATAGGACCGTAGGATCATAGACTTAGAGCTGGCAGAGACTTTAGATATCGTCTCATCTGTCTTCCCCATTTTACAGATGAGGCCTCGATAAGTCAAGTCACTTTTTTAAGGTATTAACACAGTGGATAGAACATTGGGTAATGAGGAAGACCCAAGTTCAAATGTTGTCCCAAACATTCACTAGCTACGTGACCTTTAGGCAAATCATTTAATCTCTGCCTCAGTTTCCTCAACTGTAAAATAGAGATAGTAATAGCGTCTACTCACAAGGTTGTTGTAAGGATCAGATGAGATATTTGTAAAGCGCTTAGCACAGTGCCTGATACATAGTAGGTACTATATCAATGTTTATTCTCTCCCCCTCCTTCCCTTTCTGATGTCTAAACTCACACTTTTTTCATTTTCTAAATAATCCTTTTCATCTCATAGAATGATTCCATGAGCTCTTTCTCTGAGAATTCCCTATCCCCCTCTGAGTGTATTGACTTACCTTAGTGCCCTTGTATATCATTCCTGGATCATTCCCGACTCCCCCCCTTCATCCACAGTGGATTAGATTAGATTGGTCCTAACCTCCCTATATCAAGACAAGGAGGATGCCTCCTTGTGTCAGGCACTGAACTAAGTGTGGGGATGCAAACCATTCTTGCCCTCAAGGAGCCCACAAGTCAACATGATTGTGTCAATCACAACCAGGTCCTGACTCCCATCTCTTCTCTCTTCCTGGCAGGTGTACTGGATGGGGCCCACCCTTGGTGCCATTCTTGCAGGCCTCTCCTTCGAGTTTCTCTTCTCGTCAGGAGCTTCTCAGAAAAAGCTTGTCATCTGTGTAACCTGTCGTGATGTGGAAATGGTGGAGGCTGCCAATATGCCCCACTCCTCTATGTCCACTGCCACACAGCACCCACTGCCTCGCCCTATGTCCCACCCCAAGCCTGAACACAACTCAGCCCCCTTTCCATTAGTCTCTCCCTATTCCATCTCTCCCCTTGACCAACCTGGTCCCCCAAACCACCCCTAAAGCCCTTCCCTGGGATGTAGGTAGTATGGCACTGCCTGGATCTAGTGTTCAGAATTTTGCATCTTTCTAAGGTGACTTCTAGATCCTTCTACAGCCCTGTGACTCTGTTTCCCTCCCTCCTCCACCCAATGTTATTGAAGTCTTGAGTTAGGATAGAGGAAAGTGTGTGTTGATTTTAAGGTAAAATTACCAACATCTCACCTCTAGCACCTCCATGAAGAACCCTGCCCTGGTTCTGCTTCCTCCCCATGAAAAGCACCCCATGATGCTAGAGGCCAAGCTGGGGCTTGGAATGGAGGGGGGCAAAGGGAGACCAGGGCTCAGAGAAAGACCAGACACAGCAAAAATCATTCTGTCCCAGGCCTGCAGGGTTCACAGATTCCAGCCCTGGCCGGCCAATAACAGTGGAGCCTCTAATCCTCCTGGATGGGGGAATTCACTCCTTTACACACCCTCCCTGCCATCCCCCAATTCCCACCCCCAATTCCTGAAGCTGGCTGACTCAGAGTAGCCCTGAGGCCCCCAAGAACACTGCCTTTGACCCCGAGGACTTTCTCTGAGCCTGACTTTCATATCACAAGCAGAATTTAGCAATGTTCATCTGTCTATGACATCAGTTCAGCACCCTGGACTTCCAATTCCAGATGCGAAGCTCACCTCTTCCCTCCCCTTCCCAGAATCTCCCCAGTTCTCATTCTGCTCATCTCTCAACTGGGAGAAGGGAGGGGGGAGGGGGGAGGGAGGGAAGCAGCTTTATAAGGTGTGGAGAGTGGGCCCATCCCTCCTCAGCAGTGATGGGGTTAAGGGGCTGGGCCAGCAGCCTTTTGTCTGCCCCTCCCCATGGATTAAGAGCTCTTCTATAAAGGAAGCTGTCCAGTGGGGCCAGGCCAGGGGGGTAGCAGGGACCCAGGAACTGTGTCCATCTCCCCTGTTCCCCCCACTCCCCCCTTGCAATGTGGGAACTTCGCTCAGCCTCCTTCTGGAGGGCCATTTTTGCTGAGTTTTTTGCCACCCTTTTTTATGTCTTCTTTGGCCTGGGGGCCTCGCTACGATGGGCACCTGGCCCCATACATGTCCTGCAGGTGGCTGTGGCCTTTGGACTAGCCCTGGCCACGTTGGTGCAGGCAGTAGGCCATGTCAGCGGAGCCCATGTCAACCCCGCTGTCACCTTCGCTTTCCTCGTGGGCTCCCAGATGTCCCTGCTCCGGGCCCTCTGCTACATTGTAGCCCAGTTGCTGGGGGCCGTTGCTGGGGCTGCTGTGCTGTATAGTGTTACCCCCCCAGCTATCCGTGGGAACCTGGCGCTCAACACGGTAATGGCCACAAGGAGCTGGAAGGGAACCTAGAAAGCTACATTCCTTGCTATTGGCTGGGGGAGTGGGGATGCCTAGGGGAGAGGGGCATCATGGTGGGGGAGTCTGGAGGGGGTTGTGGAGAGAAAAGGGAATGTTTCTTCACCAGCAGCTAGGGCAGAGGATATAGGAACCCTGGACTGAAAGTCAAGACATTTGGGGTCAATGTTATTCGTAGCTTGTTGTGTAGCTTTGGAGAATTTAACACCTCTGGACTTCAGTTATGAGTGGGCATGATTATACCCAAACATCCCCTCTGGAGTACTGTTGAAGATAAAATAAAATAATAAATACCAGTATCCGAGTGGTTCATAGCCTCCATCTCCCCCGGGAGGATGCAAACTATTATTAATGTTCTTTCAAAGGAGGGGCTGGGGGCGGGGTGGGGGTTGGGCAGTGCTGCTGGGCCCTTCACAGCGGATCTCCTCTCTTCTCCCTGCCCAGCTCCACCCTGGGGTGAGCGTGGGTCAGGCCACTATCGTGGAGATCTTCTTGACCCTTCAGTTTGTGCTCTGCATCTTTGCCACGTTTGATGAGAGGAGGAATGGACGCTTGGGTTCAGTGGCATTAGCTATTGGTGTCTCTCTCACCTTGGGGCACCTGTTTGGGGTAAGCTGTGGGTGGGGTAAGGGAAACCCCATGCTGAAGGGATGCCAGGGCCCTGAAACCTTTCCCAATCCCCAGAAGAACTTACTGAAATCTGAAATCTCCTAGAATCCATAGTGATTTCTTTCCCTTTGTTGGAGGTGGGGGCAGCAGGGAGGGCAGGGAACAGGTGTCTATATGGCCACCTCATCTTACATCTAAGGTAGAGGGTCCATTAACCAGGGGCAATGGAGGTATGCTTGCTTTCAGGTTACAAGTCACCGGGTTTGGCTCCAATGACCCACACCCCAGCCCTATCAATTCCCTCTGAACAGCTGCCTTGCCCAAATACCTCACCTTTATTTTGCCAACTGCAGGGAAACTGGGTCATCTCAGAGTGGGGACGTGGTGGGGGTGTGGAGGGGGAGATTGTGGAGATTTCTATTACAGCCGTGTCTCTTGCAGATGTATTATACAGGTGCAGGCATGAACCCTGCTCGATCCTTTGCTCCAGCTATCCTCACCAGGAACTTCAGCAACCACTGGGTAAGGGAGAGGGACAGACAAGGGAAGGACACGGAGATGGGTGGGATCCAGGGATCCATCAGGAGCTCTTAGCTGCCCTCCAGCGGCCTCACCTGAATGGGCCTCTGAGAGGGGCTGTCCATTTGCAAATAGTACAAATCTAATTTTGATTTCAAAACAAAGTTTTCTAAAGCAGAGAGGACACACACACGCCGTACCCAAAGTTACATAGGTATTAAGTGCAAAGTCAAGGAAATGAATATAGAGTCTTTTTACTCAAGCTGCCTCTCAGACCACTATGTGAACCACTGTGTGCTGAGAAACTATGACAGAGATAGAACTGAAGGTGAAGAAAATGTTCCCTTATCTTCAACGAATTAATAGCTTTGTTGGGAATATAGTGCACACAAACTTAACAAAAGATACTTTTAAAAATAACATGAAAATATGAATTTACAAACATACATAGGTGCTGAGATGATGTGGCTTAAAGAATTAATGAAAGTGGGAAAGTCATCAGGAAACATAGCCTCCCTGGCCTCAGTTTCCCTATAAGTGAATATAGTCACCTCTATTCTCCCCCCCACCACAATCTCTTGAATATGAAGTGAGACAACAGGTACAACTATCAGCTTGCTCATATCTTCTGCTTTTCTCCCCAGGGAGAATGGGACAATTTGAGGGGGCAGTACTGCTGAAGCATCTTAAGCTGGGTTTTGAAAGAGAAAGGAGAAGTTCTGTCTAGGGAAAGAAGTGGTTCCACTTAGGTCATGTCCAGTTCCACACCCTAATTCCAGACTGCCTACATTCTAGAACATCTGTCGGGTTGGGGGTTGAACCGAGAGAATGGCCTCTCTTCTGCACTGTCCTCCCCTTTCCTAGCTCAAACCTCCTTTCCTCTGCTTACAGGTGTACTGGGTAGGCCCGATCATCGGAGGAACTCTAGGTGGCCTCCTCTATGACTTCCTCCTCTTTCCCCGGATCAAGAGTGTCTCAGAGAGACTAACTATCCTCAAGGGTATCAGGCCCAATGACTCTGAGGGGCAACCAGAGGTCACTGGGGAGCCTGTTGAGCTAAAGACCCAAGCCCTATAGGGGCCTCAATAGGACTGAGGTGGACAAAGGCTGTTTTGTTTTGGTGGCAGGGGGAAAGCCAGTCCCCAGGGGAATGGGGGGCATGTACCTCTTTATTTTTTTATTTATTTGTGGGGGCAAGGTGTTTGTTTTTTTGCTGTGTGAGATCTGGTTAGTGCAGATACCACCCCCCACCATGCCATGGTTACATGCTTGTGCATATGTATGTGGATGTGTGTGGCCATGTATCTGCTTGTGTTTAGGGGCATGAAAGTTGGGGGAAGGAAAAGGGGTTTGTGTGTCACCCTATGCTTCTCCTGCCTCTCCCCACAACCCACTCAGGGTTTGCAAAGGGTAAGGGCAGACCTAGCACCCTAAATTTCCCCTCTTCATTGTACTGCCAGCTGTGTGTGACCCTTGATTTCCAACTACAGGGGTGGTGGGGGCTGCTCCCAAAAGTGAGAGACAACTTCAGAGAGGCAAAGGACCAGTGCATTCCAAGGGGGAGACAGCTGTTTAGTCTAGCAGGGATTTTGGGGTGGAGAAGCTCAGCATCTCTATGGGGGTGAGGCTGAGACTTTGCTGATGAGAGGGATTCCAGGTAGAGGATGGAACAGAAGCTTCAGACCAAGTTGTAGCTGGACCATGTAGAGCTAGAGAGAGACATGATACGTGAAGACAATGAATTCTCCCCAACTCAGAGCTACTTGCCTGGTGGGTAGGCTGGCTGCTTGGGATGAGGGCATACTCCTCAGGTTTGGGCTATTTTGTAAAGCAGCATAAACCCCTCTACACAAAATGGCTGGGTTGCGTTTTCATTCTGGGACAGGGGTGGGTGGATCCCAGGGCTAGTTCTCCACTTTGATCATAGGAACTTCAACAACTCCAACACCCCCTCCCCCATCCTGTGGCAAATGGCATCTATATATACCAACACAGAAAGCCTAGGTCCTGATCAAGAGAGGAGACAGTCAGTGGAACAGGAGCAGGAGGAGGAACTGTTCTAGGGGTTCGGTCTACCCAAGTTAGAGGAGCCTCTGTGAGCTAAGTTACATCAAATCATCCTTCAAATGGCACCTTTCTCTCCCTTTGGTTTCCCACTCTCACTTCTATAACTCTTTTCTACTTTCTTCCCCTCTGTTCTGTCAATAAATCTTATCTTTTTTTTGCCTCCTGACTCCAACACCAACCTCTCATCCCCTCTACTAAAATGTCTTAATTATGGCTGACATTTATACCCTAAGATAAACGAAATTTATTTCAACAAATCCTCACAACAGTCCTGGAGTCATAATCCCCCTTTTACAGGTGAGGAAAGTGAGTCTCAGAGAGATGAAATTACATAGAGCTAGCAAGTGGCTAAGCTAGAACCCAAAACTCTTCTATGTTCAAATTCAGGGTTCTTAGGAAAACATGAAAACTATTTCCTAAGAGTCAAGAATTCAAGCCAGACTTAAAAAAAAAAAGTCTTCTTCCACCTTACTCCTCATTATTTTGCAAAATAAACTCAACAGAGATAGGTCCATTAAAAAAATCTTATTTATTCCTTCTTTTATGAGCCTTGTCACAGCCACATGCATAGATTTAGATCTGGGACTATGGACTCCAAACTCAATTTACAGATGGGGAAGATAAGGAACAGAGACTAGGGTTTTTTTGTTTTTTTTTTTTTTTCCACACCAGAGAGGTTAAGTGACTTGCCCAGGGTCCCAAGGTGAGTCAGTCAATAAACGTTTATTAAGCAACTATTATGTTTCAGGAACTGTGCTGAGCAATGGGAACACAAAGAAAGGTAAAAAGACAGTCTCTCCTCTCAAGGAGAAAACAACATGAAAACAACTATACACAAACAAGACAAGAAAAACTGGGCATAATCAGCAGAGGAAAAGCGCTAGAACTAAAAGAGACGGGGAAAGACTTCTTACGGAGTGGAATTTTAGCTGGGACTTGAAGAAAGCCAGGGAAGTCAGGAGGCCGGTAATGAGGAGGGAGAGAATTCCATGCATGGGGGACAGCCTGTGAAAATCCACTGAGTCAGGAGAGAGTTTCTTAACAGCAAGGAGAGACCAGTGTCACTGGATCGCTGCCCTGGGGGATGGGAGGTAAGGAGAGAGATGATGAGAGAGTAAGGTCTAAGAAACCTAAAGGTTAAATGACTTGCTGAGTGTCACATATACAATGTAACCTCCCAAGGCAACATTCGCATTCAAGTCTTCCAGACCACAAGTCCAGGGCTCTATCCAGTACGCCATCTAACGACAGCTCGTATAATCTCTCATTTTACAACTTGAGGAAACTGAGTCCCAAGGGTCCCAGTTAGCACTTGAATCCACGCCCACAACCAGCCTCCATTTAAGCCAATGACTCTACTTGTCCCGCCCCGCCACCCCTATCCCCCCGAAACAACTGCGCCCCCCCACTAAAAAAATCAAGAGTAAATAATAGATTCTAGGAAACTTCACTCTACGTAGGGAGACCTCTGAGGACCAAGTGTCAGCTTCAGGAATCAGTTTCAGGCCGCACACAGGGGCAGCAGGCGCTTGCGCCAGGCCACAGAGTAAGGGTCGTACCATTCTTCCGACGCCATAGACTAGTCTGGCCCCGCCCCTTCCCCCCCTCCAGTAAATGGATGGTCCCACCTAGTCCAGTGGCGGGAAAGAGTATCTGCCCCGCCGGCTCTGGGAGCCGGCAATTCCTCAGGAGTCGGAGGACCTGAGGCGAAGTGGTGAGTACGTGAGGCGGAGGCGGCAGGCACTCCGCAGAGTCGGGCTTAGCCCCTGGTCTTCTCGATGCCCTTGCTGAGATTGGGGGTGCGGGGGGTGGGAACTCTCGCCCTAAACTACCACTTTGCTACTATTTCTCTACTTGGCCGAGGGGGCGGGGGAAGGGGGGGTTCGCGCATGCGTGGTGGCGCGTGATAGATCCAGCTAGCGCTCTACTGATGGGAGGGGGAGATTCGCGCTTGCGCAGTAGCCTGTGCTCCATCCTGCCAGCGCACTAGTGTCTTTCCTGCTTGTATGGTGAGGGCTGGGGGAAATCTCGGAGGAGAGGGAGGGGTGAGGGAGAAGGACGAATGAGTTGACTCTTGGTCTTGGTGGGAAAAGGTTTGGAAGAGCAGAGATGAGCCCCAGAAAGCCAGAGCCTGTTTTCTCACGTCCCAGGGGCTGTTAAAGTGCCTGCTATGTGCCAGATCGGGCCCTGGGGCAGAGAGGTCTCCTAGCCTAATAAGCGCCTACTATGTGCCACGCAGTGTACTAAACCTTGGGAATACAAAGAAAGGCCCTCCAGGAGCCCGCCGTCTATGGGGGGAAGACAGCATGCCAAAACCCCTGTACTAACAAGATCTAAGCTGGATAAATTGGAGATAATCAACGGGGCGGGAAGAGGCGATTTAAGAAAGACTTCTTGTTGTAGGTGGGATTTTAGTTTAATAAATGCTTGTTGCCTCGATTTGGCTCACTTCATCCACATTCAGATTAAGGATTCATAGACGCTGTGGAGGAACTTCAGAGATCGCCTGGTCCAAGCCCTGAGATTAAATGAGTTACTCTAAGGTCAGCCTGCTCACTCCAGTCCAGTACATTTTCTCCCGCAGAGAAGGAGGAATGTGGTTTGGAGCCCTGGACTTTCCTTGGTTTAGTGGACAGAATTCTGAATGGAGAGATTTGAACTCTGCCCCAGACCCTTCCTAGCTGTGTGACCTTTGGCAAATAATTTTCAACTCGGTGCCTCAGTGTCCTCATCTGTAAGATGGGGCTAATAAAACCCCAGAGGGTTGTTGCCAAGACCAAAAGAGGGAGTGTATCTATTCGTGTGTATATAAATCTATATATAAACTGTGTATGTAACTAGGTGGAATGGTGGATAGAGTGCTGCTGGAGTCAGGGAGACCTGAGTTGGAGTCCGGAATCCGGCTTCAGACATTCGTTAACTATGTGACCCTGGGCAAGTCACTGACCCTTTCTCAGCCTCATTTTCCTCATCTGTAAAATGGGTTTAATGACGGCATATTTTTTTTTTATGTGCCAGGGTTGTTGTAAGGATAAACTGAGGATTGTGAAGTGCTTTGTAAACCTCAAAATGCTACATAAATGTTGGCTATTATATGAATACAAGGGAATATGATTATGCTGTAAGAAATGACCAAAAGGGATGGATTCAGAAAAATCTGCAAAATTTGTAGGAACCGATACAAAGTAAAGTGAACAGAGCTAGGAGAATTATTAATATTATCATCATTGTTATCATCTATGGAGATGTTGAGGAAAGTATATTAAATCAGCGTGTTTAAACTTTAAAACAGCTATATCAGTGTGACTTAAGATAGTCACTTAATTGTCCTGCCCCCCCATTACCGCCCCTATTTCAGATTTGAGGTGACCCCCATGGATGAAATTGTTACTCCAGTTGACAGGTCCTTATAAAGAATACCTTTTCTAAACACTGAATGTGTGTGTGCCCCAACCAACAGGTTTCTATATCGATTATTCTCTTTTTAATTGATGCTTTTTTTCACATTGATTTCCAAATACATCCTTTCCCTTTGCCCTAACCAACAGATCATTCAAATTACTCCTGGGTAAAAAAATAAAAATAAAAATAAAAATGGAGGAGTTGTCAATTTCTTAAATGTTTCTACCCTTTGCTGGTGTATACACTTCAGCTGTGTAGACAAAAGCGCCAAACAGGTCTCCCTCCCAAAAGCAATTTTTGTCCGTATGTAAAACTGGATCTTCAGAGTAATTAGGGCTAGAATAGTGAGCAGACTTCCTGTTTTCTCATCATTATCAGAAATTCTCTGTCTCCTTTAAGAATTGACCATTATTTTGGGTCTCCTACCACTCAGTCAGACTCCTTTCTGTTTCAGTTCTCATCCCTCTTCTAAACTCTCCTGCTCTCCCCATGGCATTGCTGTTTAATATTGTATAAGTATAACCTAGCCTTGATTATGCCATTCTCCTGCTTAAACATTTTCAGTGGGTCCACATTCCAAACTCCTTAACCCAGCTTTCAAGGGTGAAACATTGCAGAGTGGAAAGGGTGCTGAATTTACAGTCAGAAAACCTCGATTTGCCTCCTGACTGTGCCATTTACTCCCTGTATGACCTGGAACTAGTAACTTAATCCCTCTCTGTCTTTATGTCCTCACCTGTAAAGTGTTTGGATTAGACTAAATGACCTCTAACATCTCTTCCAGCTCTAAATTAGTGACTTTTTTTTTGTACTAACTTTACCATTTAAAATCCTCTTCAGCTGTCCAGATTTGGCCCTACTGAAAACCTACTTCCTAGGTAAAGGCTTCCTTGGTCATTTCAATCAGAAGTGACCTCTCTTCCGAATTCTTATAGCAATTATTGTCAAAACCACTCATTTTTGCCTTTTTAATTGCCTTAGTTATCTTTTCAGGGTTGTATATATCTTATCCTTCCAACTAGGCAAAAAAGAAATATATCTTCATTACCTCTTAACAGTGGAGTTCCCATAGTCTTGGAAATGGATTATATTATAATACCAGCCAGGATCAATGGAAGAGGATAACTTTTTCTCATTGCTGTAAATTTGGTTTTCCTGACTTCTGTCTTGAAGAGTTGGGAGGCTAAGGTGCAGGAGGTCCTTCTCTCATGAAAATTGTTGCTTAGGAATCTTTTTTTTTAATTAGATTTTTTATTTTTAGTGTACAACACTTAGTGTTACATGTTCTTGAGTTTCAAATTTTCTTTCCTTCCCTCCCTCTCCCCTGCCCCCCAAGACAGCAGGCATTCCGATATGGATTCTACATAGACCTTCACATTAAACTTATTTACACAATAGTCTAGTTGCAAAGAAGAATTATGACCAATGGAGTGAATCATGAGAGAGAAGAAATAAAACCAAAAAAAAGAGGAAAAAAAAGAGCGAATAGTTTGCCTCAATCTATATTCAGACTCCACAGTTCTTTTTCTGGATGTAGCTCGCTTTTTCTATCATGAGTCCTTTGGAGCTGCCTTTGAGCCTTGTATTTCTAAGGAGAGCCAAGTCTATCAAAGTTAGTCATCACAGAATCCATATGTCTGTGGTTATGTATAGTGTTCTCCTGGTTCTGCTCCTCTCGCACAGCATCGTATCATGTAGGTCTTTCCAGGTTATTATGAAGTCCATATCTTCTCCATTTCTTATAGCACAATAGTATTCCATTACATTTATATACCACAACTTGTTCAGCCATTCCCCAATTGACGGGCATCCCCTTAATTTCCAATTTTTTGCCACCCCAAAAAGAGCAGCTATAAATATTTTTGTACATACAGGTCCCTTTCCTACTTGTGTGATCTCTGGGATATAGCCCTAGGAGTGGTATTGCTGGGTCAGAGGGTATGCACATTTTTATAGCCCTTTGGGCATAGTTCCAAATTGCTCTCCAAAATGGCTGGATCTGTTCACAGCTCCACTAACAATGTATTAATGTTCCAATTTTCCCACATCCTCTCCAGTGTTTACCATTTTCCTGTTTTATCATGTTAGCCAATCCGACAGGAGAGATGTGGTACCTAAGAGTTGTTTTGATTTGCATTTCTCTAATCAATGGTGATTTAGAGCATTTTTTCATATGCCTATAGATATCTTTAATTCCTCCTCTGAAAACTGCCTGTTCATATCCTTTGACCATTTCTCAATTGGGGAATGACTTTTATTCCTATAAATTTGACTCAGTTGCCCGTATATTGTAGATAAGAGGCCTTTATCAGAGACATTGGTTGTGTTGCTTAGGAATCTTAAATACCCCTGTTAGGCGATAGGACCTGGGTATCTATAGAAATGGCAGAGAGGAGTAATGTTTAAGTAGACTGGAAAAGTAGGGAGGGGCCAGGTCTTGAAGTACTTTAAATGCCAAAGAGAGGAGTTTATATTTGATCCTAGAGAGAAACACTGGAGTTTATTGAGTTGGGGGAGAGGGAGGAGCATGATTATGAAGTCAGATCTGTGTTTTAGGAAGTCACTGTGGGAATGGTGAGCAGAGGTTCCCAAATTTATTTGGCTTACTGCCCATTTAAAAACAATTACTCAGCACCCCGCTAGGAAAAAAGTCTCCGATTAAGTGACTTGCACCCAAGGCTACTACTGTCCTCCTGGATCATTCCAGCCCCTCCCTGAGGGGCAGTGTCACCTACTTTGAGAACCACTGAAGAATGGATCAGAATGGGGAGTCAAAGAGGCTACTGTGGTAATTCAGGCATACATGATTAGGGCCAGAACTAGGGCAGTGGCTAGGTGAATGGAGAGAGAGGGTTGTATCCCAGAGATGTTATGGAGGTAGAAATGAGATTTGGCAACTGATGGATATGTGGGGTGAGTGAAAGTGAGAAGTCAGATGGTGCCAAGCTTGTGAACCTGGGAGACTAGAAGGATGGTGGTGCCCTCAAAAGTAATATGCAAATGCAGAATCAGGGTGGGCTTTGGGGGTAAGATGGTGAGCTCATTTTGAGTTTGAGATGTCTACAAGGCATCTAGTTTGAAATATTTAATGAGAAACAGAGATTTGGAAGCTGTTTGCAAAGAGATAATGGAATCTTTGAGAGCCAGTGAGGTCACGGAGAGTATAGAGACAAGGATCCGGCAAAGGAGACTGAGACAAAGTGGAGGGACAGGTATGAGGAGAGCCCGGAGGGAGTGGTGTCATGGAAACCCCGAGAGGAAAGCGTATCAAGGAAGAGGGTGCCCAGTGGTGTTAAATGCTATCAAGAAGTCAACAATGAAAAGGTTAATTGAGTTGGCAATTAGGAGCTTTTTGGTAGTTTGAGGACAGTTTCAGTTGCTTGGTGAGGTTGGAAACCAAACTGCATAGGGTTAAGAAGAAAGTGAAAGGAAAAGTAGAGGTTTTTCTCTAGGTGTTTGGCTGAAAAAGGGAAGAGAAATACAAAATGATAGCCTGCAGGGGCGATATAGGGGTTTTTTTTTTAATCAACCATCATTTGATAAGTGCCTTTGATTTGTCCAATGAGATAAAGTTGCTGTGCAATTCTTGAGGTCTCTGTCATCAAGGAACTTACATCTTATAGGCAATACAATATGTACACACTATACAAAATATTTATCAGGTAAATTACAGGATAATTTCAGGAGAGGGGGAGAAGAGACAGCTGTAGCTGCAGAAATCAGGAAATATCTCCTAATGAGGGTTTTTTATGGTCAGGGAGACTTAAGCAAGTTTCTGGGCTACAAGAAAGGAGCCAATAAGTGGGGAGAAATGGAGGATAGAGAGGACATTCTACTGGAGAAGGTGGGAAAGGATGGCATCAAACATGCAGAAAGAGGGGTTGGCAAGCTACATTGTTTCTGGTGTCTTATATGGAACTTCCAGCTGTAGGTGTAACAAGGATTCAGTTCAGCACAGATTCAATAATCACTTATCGTGTGGCAGGCCCTATTCTAGGTTTAAAGGATTCAAATATAAAACCAGTCAATAAGCATTTAGTCAATGCCTGTTATGTGCTAGGCACTGGGACACAAAGAAAGGCAAAGGAAGACAGTCCCTGCCCTTAAGGAGCTGACTATCCAATGCAGTAGACAACATAGAAACAACTATGTACAAACAGGATATTTAGAAGGTAAGTTGGAGATAACCAAAAGAGGGAAGGCACTAGCATTAAGGCGATCAGGAAAGACTTCTTGATGTATGAAGAATTTTAGTTGGGACTTAAAGGAAGCCAGGAGGCAGAGATGAGGAGGGTGAAAATTTCAAGGATGGAGGGTAGTCCATAAAAATGCCCAGAGTTGGGGAATGCAGTGTCTTGTTTGAGGAACAGTTAGGAGGTCACTGGATCAAAGAATTTATGGGGGCGAGTAAGATGTAAGGGGACTGGAAAGGTAGTTGAAAGGCTGGGTTATGAAGGGCTTTGAACCCAGAGGGCCACTGGAGTTTATTGAATAGCAGCTAGTCTGACATGGCATGTGCACAGACTGGATGTAGCAGATAAGAGAGAGTGAGGAAGTGAAAAATGACACCAGGGGCAGCTTGGTAGCACAGTGGATAGAACACTGGCCTGGAAGTCAGGAAGACCTGAGTCCAAACCTCAAGTATGGTGGCACCCTCAACAGTAATTGGGAAGTTCAGAAGAAAGGAGGATGGGGGGGGGGGGGGAAGCAAGCGCCTGCCCTCAAGGAACGTTCTGTTGCAGGCGGAGGGCAGAAGTGTGTGTGGATATGATATGTACACAGCATACGACCAGAGAGGAATGATAGAGGCAAAGAACGCTTATTATTGGGGCAAACATCAAGCAGTCATCAAGCATTTATTAAACACCTATTATGTCTCTTGAGTATTCAGGAACCAAAAATGAAATAGTCCCTGGTCTCAAGGAGCTTACATTCCATGGAGGGGGTAACATGTATGCTTATAAATCTCCATAGAAAGTAGACACAAAGTAATTTAATAAGGGGAGGGATCACGAGGGATCACGAGAAGTCTAATGTAGGAGGTGGTGTATGAGCTGAGCTTTGAAAGAAAGGTATTCTGAGAAGTTGAAGAGAGTGCGTTTCAGGCATGGGGGACTGCCTTCCAAAAGCACGAACAGAAGATAGGTGAATGGCAAGAAAGCCAGCAGAGGGGAGTCGTGTAACAAATCTGGAGCCTGGTTGAGAATCAGTGTGTAATAAAAGAGTTTGCATTTGATTCTGGAGGTAATAGGGAAGTCAGTGGGATTTTTTGAGCAGAGAAGTGACCTGTTCATTCTTATGCTTTGCAGTAGTCACTTTGGCAGTTGTGTGGAGGATGAGTTAGTTGGTGAGGGGAGTTGCTAGCTGAGCAGTTAAGAGGCTTTTATTGCAGTTGGCCTGGTCAGAGATGAAGAGAGTTGTGAGAGAAGGCTGAACCAAAGAGGCTGTGATTGAGTTAAACCTTGAAGGAAAGTGAAAATTCTGAAAGGTAGGGTGGAGGGGTGTCAGATTCTCAATTTGGGAGGACAGCCCATGTAAATAAGGGGAGGTGGTGTGGCAAATCCAGGAAACAGCTATAAAGGCAGTGTTACTAGAATGTAGAAAGGGGAGGAAGGTAATATTAGACTGAAAAGGGTGGATTGAGGTCGGAGAACAGAGATCTTTCAATATCAGGCTAAGTCGTCAGTGTTTTATTCTAAAGACAGTAAGTAGCCACTAAAGGTTAGAGACGGATTGAAAATAGCCCCTCTAACAAACGGTAACCCTACCGGACTTTGGCACAACCACTGAGAAGGAAGCTGGGAGATCAAAACCTCCCTAGAGGTGAGGAAAGGTTCAATTGTGAAGCTCCAGATGTGGAGATCAATGTGGAAGAAACAGGCTGGAACTGCAGATGTGTGCATCTCTCTTCTGTCCTCTCAACCTTTGTGAGTGCTGGAGAGGCAAAGGTACATGATGAGGGAGTCTCACAGGAGAAACCCCATTGGCTTCTGGCATCTAATATCTAAACACCAAAGGGAACCTCTGATATTCACAAAAACATGGAAGGCTTGGGTTATTTCAAAAGCTTTCATTTACATTGGATGATAAAAGAGACACTCAAGATGAAAGGGCTAGAGTCTGGTAAAAGACAGAAGCATAGATCCCGGGCTTTTAAAGGGAGGGATGAGGGATGATGAGGACTCATCCACACCTGAATTGGTAGAGTTATGGGAAGAGTAATTGTGCCTGCCTGTCTGATTACACCTTGCTCCTCATGCGTCCTGCTGTATCCTTACTGTTCTTGCATAGATGGATTTGTAGAAGACTAAATGTTTGACCCAGAAAGTGGGGATGTCCAGAGACTTAAAGCAATGGGAAATTTTAATGATATTCAGTGAAAGGCAGTTGGTGGCACAGGAGATAAAATGCCAGGCCTCGAATCAGGAAGACCTGAAGTCAAATCCAGCCTCACACACTTACTAGCTATGTGACCCTGGGCAAGTCACATAACTTCTGTATGCCTCAGTTTCCTCAACTGTAAAATGGGGATAAATAAGAGCACCTACCTCACAGGGTCATTGTGAGGATCAAATGCAATAATATTTGTGGTGGGGATTTTTTGGTTTGTTTTTGTGCTGTGTAAATGTTTATCCCTTCTCCTTCCTCCTCCCCTTTCTATGTCTATGATCCATTCACTGAATCAGAATGTAAGCCTGAGAGGAGAGATTGCTTCATTAAAAAATAAAATAAAACCCTCTCCCCCAGTGCGTAGCATATAGTAGGCGCTTAATAAATGCTTGTTGATTGGTTGATGGTAATATTGCAGGATGGGGCTTTGCATGAGGGTGAGTTCAAGGAATTATTGCATAGTGGATAGAACTCTGCACTTGGGAATCAGGAGGACTTGGGTTCAAATCCTACCTCAGCTACTTCCTAACTGTGTGGCCCTGGACAAGTCACTTATTCACTCTGGCTCTCAGTTTCCTTGTCTGTGAAATGAGGGAGCTGGACTTCTTAAGGTCCTTTCCACCCCTAAAATTACTACTAGCTGGTACTTACATGGCATTCATTGAATGACAGGCACTGTGCAGAGCGCTTTATACACATTATCTCGTTTGATCCCCACAACAACCCTAGGAAATAAGTGCTATTATCATCCACGTTTTCTCCACCTATTATCCAGTTGAAGAAACTGAGTCAAACAAGTTAAGTGACTTGCCCAGGGTCACCCAGATAGTATCTGAGGCCAGATTTGACCTCAGGTCTTTGTGACTCCAGGCCTGACCCTCTATCCACTGCTCCACCTAGCTATCTCTACAATAGCTCGCCTTTATATAGTGTATTGTGGTTACCAAAACACAAGGTAGAATAGTACAAGTAGTATTATCCCTATTTTGCCAGTGAGGAAAGTGAGACTCAGTGACTTGTTCATGTTACTCAGCTAATAAATGGCAGAGCCAGGCCCAAAGCTAGGTATTCTGACTCCCGGTGCAGTGGTCACAGGGGACTTGGCCGGGCCCAAGTGAGTAGACAAGATGTAGGTGATCAGACAACTATGGATGAGATGAAGGCCAAAAGGCAGGAGGGGCAGCAGTCACTGATTGGGGGCAGGAGGGAGGTTGTGCTTATGGAGGAGGGGTCCCCTGTCATGAATAACTAGTTCTTTGGCAGCATGCTCCTGCCAGGGGGGGAAGCTGTTGCTCCCTCGGGAGTGCTTTTCTGCCACTTCTTTTTAAAAAAAAAAATTAGATTTTTTTTTATTTTTAGTTTGCAACACTCAGTTTTACAAGTTCTTGAGTTTCAAATTTTCTTTCCTTCCCTCCCTACCCCCTGCCTCCCAAGACAGCATGCAGTCCGATATAGATTCTACATAGACCTTCACGTTAAACTTATTTACACAATAGTCAAGTTGCAAAGAATTATGACCAATGGAGTGAATCATGAGAGAAAAGAAATAAAACCAAAAAAAAAAAAAAGAGAGAGAGAGCGAATAGTTTGCCTCAATCTGCATTCAGACTCCACAGTTGTTTCTCTGGATATAGTTCACTTTTTCTATCATGAGTCCTTTGGAGATGTCTTTGAGCTTTGTATTGCTGAGGAGAACCAAGTCTTTCAGTTAGTCATCACAGAATCCTTTTCTGCCACTTCTAATGACTGAGGCCCAGATGTTTTACTGGCATCAGACTCTATGGTCTGGAAGCTACACAGTAGGCCTCCTGACCCATTTCTTCCCATATCATCTATTCCACATTCTGGATTGGAAAGCACTGCAGCAGGTCAAGTGTGCATGTTCTGGCTTTCTTATATAAGGGCTACCAGAACATCCTTTCTGTGGTGTTTCTTTTTGCTCCTCTTTACCCCGCCCCCCAATCTTTCAAAGTACATCTAGGGCTGCTGTTTGAAATGGGGCTTTCACAAGGATGGGTGGGAAGAGGTGTTGGGCACCAGAGAATTAAGCGTTGAAGTGGGGTTTATTCTGAACCCACGTCTGCTTGAGACATTGAGTTATGCAGCAGCCTGAAGGGTAAAAAAACAGAAAGACACTTCTAGAGAAGGGTCTTACTGTTAAGAGTTATCCCTAGATGGTACCACTAGCCTGGTAAACGTTCTGCCCAGCCCACTGGATAGAGAGCACTGACCTGAGTTCAGTTTTGACCTCAGGCTTTTATTAGCTGTGTGACCCTGGGCAAGTCACTTAACCTGTTAGCCTCAGTTTCCTTAGCTGTAAAATGGGGATAATAATAGCATCTGCATCCCAGTGTTGTTTGAAGGATCAAATGAGATATTTGCCCTGGCACAGAGTAGCTTAATAAATGTTGGCTCTCTTCCTTTTCCCTCTTCCTTATTTTCTATCCCCTGAATACCTTGGTATCCCAAGTCTTGTTCTAAGGGAAATGGACTGCCTAAGCAACCATTCAGCCGGCTCTGATTGTATCTGAGGTAGCTGCTTTGGGGGGAGAGAGCAGAGTAGGGAAAGAAACTACTCTGTGTATGTATGTGAGGAACGTTAGTGGGTCCCAGTGCCCCCTGTACTTGTAGACACCTCTGCCCCAGGGCTGTGGGGTGTGGGACACATGTGAGATGAGAGTCAGGAGAACAGAGGAACTCATCCTATCCAGCAAGTGATCCTCTTTGCTAGTTATACAACCCGGTGGAACAGAGCCAAAAAGTAAGTAGGTTACCTTTAGAGGGGGACAGGGGGGAGCCTAGGAAAGCAGACCAATTATATAAATGCAGGGAGATAGCATCAGGCTTAACCTAGGTCCCTCTGCTATTCCCTAAGGAAGTAGGTAGAGGCTGAGGCTGAAGGGGACAGCAAAGGGTGAAAAAGTCTTTAGGAGAAGCCGCTAGAGGCTGGGAACAGTGACTGAAGGTGCTGAGGGGGAGACAAGCTACAAATATTTCTAACTACCTACACAGGCAAGGTAGGGAACACGCTGTGTATATGGATGTGTTTATGGGGCTGGTTACAAGTTCTGAAATATATACAAGTCCTAATGGGTACCTGTGGATAGCTGATGAGATTTGGGGGATCTTAGTTATAAGAGGAATCCTTCTGAAAGGGGATATTGTCTGTCTCCTATTCCCCATCCTCCCCCTGCCCTAACTCCTGTGTGTCCTTTGCTAGTTGTAAATAATCCTAATAAAAGTTTAGTAGACTGGGGGTGGAGAAGCAAAACCGTTGAAGTTTTCCCTGACACTTTCCTCCATTACCGTAGATGATCTAAGATTGTCTAATCATTTAGTTGTTTTCCAAATTAGTTTATAACCGTATAGTCTTAGAGTTGTGATTCCCAAGGTCTGGGAGACTAAAAAGATGTCTGAATTTGCTCTTTTCAAAGTAAGGCTGAAGGACCCTTTCCCCATGTATCTTGCCATTTTATCTGGCTCACCCCCCCCCCCCCCCAGCACTCTATAACTGTGCCCTTGGTCCACTAGGCCCCAACCAGAACATGGTGGAGTATCAAAGCTGAGCCTCCTTAGCATTGGACGGCAACTGGCGGAGGACAGATTGGATTTTCCAGGTGTGAGAGTGAACTAGTATTTCTTATGGGGAAAGGAAACTTCTTGTGATATATACAATTGATGACTACCCATCTTTGTCTCACAGCTATGTTGTGGTTACATGATGTGTCTCTCAACCCAGAGAGCTTTTCTCTCCATTAGGTTGTGGTGGCTCCTGCACCTCTTACTCACCTCTTCAGATCTTGGGTTGCCAATGACAGGGGAGGCTGGCTCTTCTTAGTTCTTCACTGGGGAGCCTCTTTGAATTGGACTGCAAAGAGAGAGAGCCTTGGCCTAAAAATCCTCCTGAAGTTTGAGCACGGGCCTTCTGACTCTAAAGCTCTTTAAGGATCATGCTAAAAGGATAAGGATTTTAAGGCTCAGATTTGGGTCCTTTTCTTAACCTTTCTCTGAGCCTCCGTTTCCTAATCTCTTTAAAATAGGAATAATGATGCCTGTATTACTTAGCTCATAAGGTTGTTGTGAGTAAAGCTCTTTGAAAACTTTAATATGAAATATTAATGATTTTAATAATAAAATATTAATATGAGCTGCTGTTATTGTAGTGCCACTGAGAAGACTGAGTGTCTGAGTACCAGGTATCTGTCCCCCTTAGATGAAAAGGAGTCTGTAGAGGCTATCATTTTTCTCTCTATTCAGGCTTCCCCTTTTCGGCTGTTTCTTTGTCAACTGGCCTCCTCTCTCTCCTGGCTGATCATGTTGACATGACTTGTACATGATGAACAGTGAACTTCTAGCTACGTGCAGTGCCCTTGGGTACCTTGAAGGAGACATCTACCACAAAGAGCCAGATTGCTTAGGTAAGGACCCTTAGGTATTAAATAAGTTGGAAGACTTTTTAATTCTTCAGCTTGTCTGAGATGGGAATTGAGTGTAGGCCTAAGTAGAAACCTTACCCCCAGCTCCCAGAGAGTTCTTTTATTACCCCTGCAGAGAGTGTGAAGGATTTGATCCGCTACCTGAAGTATGAGGATGAGACACGTGATGTTCGGCAGCAACTGGGGGCAGCCCAAATCCTCCAAGGGGACCTTCTGCCCATCCTCATCCAGCACCGCCAGGACAAGCCACTCTTTGATGCTGTTATCAGGTTGGTTCCCCGTGACCCTTTTGTCCCCAGCCTATGGCTTCCCCTTGGGAGGGTTAGCACGGATGTAAACTAGTGGGTCCCTGTTTTGGTGAATGAGGGAGCCTTATAGATATTCTTTCACTTCCCTCATCAGGCTAATGGTGAACCTGACACAACCTGCCCTGCTCTGCTTTGGCAAAGTTCCTCAGGATCCCAGCTTCCGGCATCATTTCCTGCAAGTGTTAAGCCACCTGCAAGCCTACAAAGAAGTGAGGCTGTTCTTCAGGGACTCATGAGAATTGTTGGATTGTGCTTAATGTGGGTAGGATAAAGGGTTTGTTCTATATAATGTATGTTTTATCTGTATCTCTTCCCTTCTTGCCCTAGGCCTTTGCCAATGAGAAGATCTTTGGGGTCCTCAGTGAGACACTCTATGAGCTGTTGCAGCTGGTAAGTGAGCCAGCCGTGCATCCTGAATCTCTGCTGTGCTCAGAGTCCCAAGCTGGGCATCGGCAGAAGATATAAGGACTAGAGGTATGATCCTCGCCCTCAGGGATATTATAGTCTAACCCCCTAAATTTAGCAATTCCAAGTCTTGTGCTTCTTGGAATCTTTGTTCGGTCATGTCTGACTCTTTGTGACGCCATTTGGGGTTTTCTTGGCAGAGATACTGGAGTAGTTTGCCATTTCCTTCTCCAGCTCCTTTTACAGATGAGGAAACTTAAGGAAAGTGGGTTAAGTGACCTACCCAAGGTCACACAGCTAGTAATTGTCTGAGGTTGGATTTGAACTCAGGAAAATGAGTCTTCCTCCATTGCATCACTTAGCTGCTCCTAGAATCCTTTCCCATCTCCCTAACCCTTATGATAACAGCTGACATTTATGCAGTGTTTTAAGACTTGCCAAGGACTTTACATGTTTTCTCATTTGAGCCTCAAAAAACCCTCCTCTACTGGTATGATTACCCCTATTTTACAGATGAGGAACCTGAAGCTCAGAGAAAAAAATGACTTGTCCATGGTCATACAGCTAGTAGGTGTCAGAGGTGGGATTCACATGCAGGCCTTCTCCTGCCCTCCCAAGCTGATTTCAGTGCTCTCCTTCCCAACCTGCCAAACACAGTGAGTTCCACAAAGTATCCAGTCACCTTCCCTGTATGTTTACAGGGCTGGGAGGAGCGTCAGGAAGAAGATAACTTGCTAATTGAGCGGATTCTTCTACTGGTTAGAAACATTCTCCATGTCCCAGCTGACCATGATCAAGAAAAGGTGAGTGTCTAGGTGTGAGAGATAAAAGATGCCCCCCTACCTCACCCCCTGCCCTGGGAGATAAGGCATTCAGGTAAAGATGCAAACCCAGGTTTTGGCCCTGCTTCTCCTGTGCCTGCCAAGGCTGGAGCAAAGGTGTAAGCAGGTCTTGGGATGGAGGAGCATAGGAGCAGGGCTGAGGGGCTCTCTCATGACCCTGCACACCTTCTCTTGTGCAGAGTGTCGATGATGAAGCCAGCATCCATGACCGACTGCTCTGGGCCGTGCACCTCAGTGGCCTTGACGACCTGATGCTTTTCTTGGCCAGTTCTACAGCTGAACAGCAGTGGAGTTTACATGTGCTGGAAATTGTTTCCCTCATGTTTCGGGACCAGGTGAGGTCCTAGCCCTGTCCAGTGGTCTGGACGGCTCTGGCACTGTGATCTCATTTGTCTGTCTCACTGGCTGCCCCAAGAGAAATGGTGAGAGAGGGTAACAACCTCAGAAACCCCTTTGATTCCCTGCAGAATCCTGAGCAGTTGGCTGTGGCAGGGCAGGCACGCTCAGCACGCGAGCAGGGTGCCGACGTGGCAGAGCTGGAAATTCTGCGACAGAGGGAGACGGCAGAGAAGAAGAGCCGGGCCCTTCAGCGGAGCAGCAGGTGAGCTGGCTTCTCTTGTCTATCATGGGATTTGGCAGTGGATTCAGGCTCGGCCTCATAGGCTGGGAGCATTTGCTGAGGAAGCTCTTGGTCAGACAGAGTATGCTGCATACCGCCAGAGCCACATTTTTCAAGATGGTGGAGACAGAGTAATATTTGGAAGATAAAACATTTGGGAGGTATGAGATGGTAGGAAAGACTTCAGAGAAAAAGAAAAGTCATGCTGAACTGTCTGCTTTCCATAGACATTCTCGTTTTGGGGGATCCTACGTTATCCAGGGGCTGAAGTCCATTGGAGACAGGGATGTTGTCTTTCACAAAAGTCTACACAATGTGAGTAGAGGTGTGGTAAGTTCTGTTTGCAGCCGCAGCTGGTGTGTGGTCTCACTAGAGGGGACCAAGAGGCAAGGAGAAAGCTTTGCCAGGACCTCTCCTCAGACACAGGAACTACGGTGTTGTGTCCTGCTCATCTAATAGCCCAGCCCCAGGGAGAGAAAAATGCCCTGGGAACGCAGAGGAAGGAGCAGGGTTATACATGGAAGGAGCTGGGGAGTGAGGCACCATGAATGACACTGAGGTCTCTCCCAGGTCTACATTGATGATCTTATATCTGTCTCCTAACTCCTTCTCTAGTTTCAAACCTACAGCCCAGACGTGGGGAAAGCTACTCGCTACGTGCCCCGGCGCCGTCAGCTTGCTCAGGAGCCCTCCCTCCAGCGCCGTTCAGCCCTTAATGTGCGCCTTTTCCTCCGGGACTTTTGCTCTGAGTTCCTGGAGAACTGTTATAACCGCCTCATGGGCCTGGTCAAGGTGAACTTTGGGAAGACTCTGTAGGGGGGTTAAAGAGGAGGGATGGAATGAAAACATAGGGAGAGAGGTAAAGAAAAGAGATGGGGGAAAGAAAGAAGATGGGAATGAAAATTAAGAACTTGGGCAGCTAGTCAGTGCAATGGTTAGAGTGCTGGGCCTGGAATCAGGAAGATTCACCTTCATGAGTTCAAATCTGGCCTCAGAGACTACTGGCTGTGTGACCTTGGGCAAGTCACTTAACCCTGTTTGCCTTAGTTTCTTCATTTGTAAAATGAGCTGGAGAAGGAAATGGCAAACCAGTTCAGTGTCTCTGCCAAGAAAACCCCAAATGGGGACATGAAGAGTCAGACATGGCTGAAACAACTGAGCAACAACAACAAAATTAGGAACTCGGGAATTGGCTTCAAGGATATAGATCTAGATGAGGAAGAGCCCTGAGAGCATCCCTGACATGTGGGAGAGGGGGTGGTAGGTGATGGGACATCAAAAGAAGAAATGACTAGTAGGAAGGAGCACTGAGGAAAAGACAGGAAGAACATTTGAAAGGGCAACTCTAGAGGATGTATAAGGAGGTATGAAAAGACCTTGGAAGACCAAGAGAGTCAGGATCCCTGGGGCCCTCGGTTATCAGTAGGATACTGAAAAACAGGCTAGGTGGAGTGCCTGATACTTTCTCACGATGGGGTGTCCTTTTCCCTGGCATTAGGACCACCTGCTCCGGGAGAAGGCACAGCAACACGATGAGACATACTATCTGTGGGCATTGGCCTTCTTCATGACTTTCAACCGTGCCTCCAATTTTCGGCCTGGCTTGGTTTCTGAGACTCTTAGTGTCCGAACTTTCCACTTCATTGAACAGAACCTCACCAATTACTATGAGATGATGCTAACTGACAAGAAGGAAGCTGTCTCTTGGGGTCGCCGGTGAGTTATATAGCAAGAATTCCTTTCTGATCATTTTGGATTCCTAAGTTCTGGCTGCGTGACCTTTTGGACAGCACTCTGTCTTTGCTCAGGATTCTGGTCATCAGAATAAGGAGGTTGGGGTGGAGTGGGGGCAGTCTGCTGCTGGTCTTCTAGCCTCTAGTTGTCAGAAGTTTGTTGCCAAATTCCCACATCTTCTCCTTTTCATTTTGTGCCCTTCCTCTCAAACCTTGCAGAATGCACCTAGCCTTAAAGGCCTATCAGGAACTTCTGGCCACAGTGAACAAGATGGACACGTCTGAAGATGAAGCAGTGAGGGAGAGTAGCCGCATTATCAAGAGTAAGGCAGGCTTTATGCTCTGAGCCCTCTCTCTGTCACTTCAGCAGCATCTTACTCTGTCATCTCTATCTTTTACCCTTCCTTCTTCAGCTCTGTAGAAGCCTTAAGGCCAGTCCTCCTGGTCTCTTATTCTTTCTAGACAATGTCTTCTACATAATGGAGTACAGAGAACTATTCCTGACTCTCTTTCGGAAATTTGATGAGACACGCCAGCCCCGCTCCTATCTTCGTGACCTGGTGGAGACAACTCATCTCTTCCTTAAGATGCTAGAGCGTTTCTGCCGAAGCCGTGGAAATCTAATGGTGCAGGTATCAGAGACTGGGAGGGCAGTGGTTTGGAGGTAGGAGATCATCCTTTTTCACATTTTTTTCCTTCAAAAAAAGTTTTTAAATTACAAAGTAGAAAATCATCAGCAAATATGAACAGTTCCACATATGAAGAAAACTAGAAAATAGGGATTATTTATGAAACCGTGAATCTAATACATGTAGCTTGTTCTTTTTAATATATTATAAATTGAATGGCAGTCCCAACATTAGTAGTACCTGCTTGTTTGGGAACCTGACTTTGGTCTCCTCTGTACTTTTTCAGTGTTTCATTGGTGTTCTTTTTTCCCTCTGTTCTTTTTTTTGCACAACTCTCACTGTCCTCTACCCCTCACCTTTTTCTCCTCCACCTTTCCTTGTAACAAAAGTATAGTCAAGCAAAACAAATTTGTGTTGTAATGGAAATATATGTCTCGTTCTGCACCTACACCACAAGCCATCACCTCTGCAGCTAAAGGTGCTTCATCAGTCTTCTGGAGTTGTGATTAATTAATCAAAATTCTTATCTTTCAGAGTTGTTCTCCTTTAAAATGTTGTGGTTATTATATAGTTAGTTCTCTTGGTTCTACTTTCTTTTTACTCTGTTAGTTCATACAAGTCTTCTCAGATTTCTCTGAATCTATATCTTACATAGGGAGCTCTTTCTTCTTACCTTCTCTACAACTAATCCAAAGCTCTGAACCTTTTCTCTCTGAGTGAATGTGGCATGGACTTGTTAGCATTTCTAATCACACCCAACCTGCCATGCCCTCCTGCTCTGCCAGCATAATTCTGGCCTACCCAGTCTAAACATACTACTGAAAGTTTGGAGTTAGATTCCAATATTTCTGTGATTGGTCCCTTGGGAGGCATTATGGTCTAGTGGAGGAAGTGTGTTGTTCCCAACTTTGTTGAGCCTGAAAAACCTTTTTAATGTAAAAAATTTTTGTGAATTTTCCCATCATAGTAGTTATAATGAGTGTCCTGGATTGACAGAAAGCTGCTACGTATTCAGTAATGCGTCCAAATGAATGTGTATGTTATTAATCACAACAGTGTCTCCAAAGACATTTTTTTAAATGAACAACATATATACATGAGACACATATGTATTTAATCTACAGAAAGTCTGTGTGTATGTTTATCATAATGAACTACATAACGCATGCTTGGGGCAAATACGGATTTGGTCGCATGGTGCAGTAGCTCTGATTTGACCAGGGTCACACAGCTAGTTAAGTTTCTGAGACCAGATTTGAACTCAGGAAGAGGAGGCTCAGCACGGTATCCACTGTGCCATCTACAACTACTAAGGGTCAGAGACAGGATTTGAATTGAAGTCTTTCTAATATCCCCACACTTTCTACCATGCCATACTGCCTCTATGAATATAATATAAAATGAAGCATGGTCATCATAGAAGGAAGGTATGGGATTCCCTACAGAGCTCTGAAGAGAGAGAACTAATTTTCCATCTGGGGGATCAAAGAAAAGCTTCATGGAGAAGACAGAACTTGAGTCACCTTGGTCTTGAGGGGCTGTCAGGGTTTCATCAGGTACAAATGGGAAAAGGGTGTGGAGTCAGAAAAGGCCTCCATGTGCACAGACCAATTTAGCTGAAGAGTATGCTCTATCAAGGGGGGTGTTGAAGTGAGATTATGGGGGATTTTGAAAGCCAAGGTTAAGGAGTTTGGATTTGCTTCACTAAGTAATGAGAAAGCTACCAAAGAGTCTTGAATATGTGAGTGATACAGTCAATTTGTTAGGAAGATGATGCTGGCAGTAGTGAATAAGGTAGATTGAGACAGAAAGAGACTGGAGGGGGAGCCTGGGAGACATTACAGTGTTTTAGGGTGAGAAGTATTGAGTACCTGGATTAAGATGTTGGCAGTAGGAGTGGAATTCCAGTAATAACAATAATATAACCATTTATGTAGCATTTTAAGGTTTGAAATGTGCTGTATGCCTATCATCTCATTCATTGACTTAGGTAGGACAGAGGTGGTCTTATATCCATTTTATAGATTAAGACCCTGAGATTTGGCAGGTTTGAGTGTCTTGCCAGTGTCACCCAACTAGTAAGTATCAGAAGCAGGATTCACATCTAGGCCTTCCTGACTGAGCTTGACCCTCGAGTCATGATGCAGTTCTTCCCCCTCAAATGGAAAAGAGGAAATGGATAGCTAGGTTGGGATGTTAAATCCATTGGATTTCAAAATTGGTTGGATGGGTAAGTAGGGTTGCAAAAAAGAAGTAACAAGGAGGACCCCATGGTTTGAAGCACATGTGACAGAGACTAATGATGCCAATAACAGGAATAGAGATGTTTGAAGGAAGAGTGAGGAGGCACAGAAAGACCTCATTAAAAGGGTTATCGTGACTGAAGAGCCAAAGGAGCCTCCATACAAGGTGGCTTTCCCAATAGGGCTCCAGGCTGGTTGTCAGTTACTCACCTAGAGAGCAGAGACTTCTTTTTGGAATGACCCTGTGGTTGTGTTGATATATGGAACTCCCATTAAGGGAGTTCACTTCACTTGTGCAGATTGGCACCTTCCCCACAGCTTAGTTGTAGAGCTGTCCAGAGAGGAACATGACTTGCCCAGGGTCACACAAACAGCATGAGTATGTGGCAGAGGTGAGACTTGAACCCAGGTCTTCCTGACTCCAAGCCTGGTCATCAATCCACTGTGCCACATTATCTCTTGATATTATAATAAATAAACAAAATGTATCTAGCACTTTAGGTTTGCAAAGCACTTTGCATAAGTATTTGATTTGCTCATCATATCAACCCAGTTAAGGTAGGTACTAATATTATCCTCATGAGGAAGCTGGGTCTCAGGTTATGTGACTTGCCCAGGATCACATAGCTAACAGGTGTCAGAGATGACATTTGGAACCTTGTCTTCCTGACTCCAGTCCAGCAAGCTATCCTCTGCATCATGCTTCCTCTAGGCAATTAGTACATATTATGTGCCATTTGTATGCAATACAACCGATCCACCAATGAGAAGGGCTGTTCTGGTGCATGGACAATGGAAGCTCCTCACTCCACAGAGGGATGGGGGACTAATGATCAGGAGGGAATTTTACCCATTGCCGTGAGAGGAGAGGATTGGCCACCCTGGGTGTCCTGCCAACTGTGGTAGAACTAATACCCCCACTTCTGACACCAACTTTATGCTCCTCAACAGAACAAAAGAAGGAGAAGGAAGAAGAAGAAGGTGCACACTCAGTCCCCAGCCTCTGCTGGTAATGTTCCCCAGCCCCCAGAGGATCCAGAGGGCGTGTGGCCAGCCCTTGCTGAGCAGCTGAAGCTCTGTGCCCAGGTGGGTGTCTACAGAGACTATGAAGAGGGTAGGGTTAGAAAACATTCTCCTTCTTGCCTTCACAAGCCTGTCCTTCCCTAGAATTCTGAACTCACTCTGGACTCTGTGGTTCCCTTTGATGCTGCTTCGGAGGTGCCAGTGGAAGAACAGCGGACAGAAGCTATGGTGCGGATCCAGGACAGTCTGCTGGCTGGACAGGCCCCTGAGGCCCTAACCCTCCTTCGGTCAGCCAGGTTAGAGCTCTACCTCTTCATCATCCTGGGCCTGCAGTGCAGATGCTTCATCTTTTGTGAGGCCTCCGTGGAGAGACACCCTCACAGCTATCATGGTGGTAGCTTTATTAGTCTTTTTGGGTCTGCTGCAGGCCAGAAACCAAGTCAGATTCTCTGAAACTGGGTCCTGAGTACAGGGGCCCCTAGCATTTTTATTTTAATTCTTTAAGGTATCTAAGCCTTACTACGTTCATGGCCAGCAAAAAGAGTAATTCTGTTACTGCTAAATCCTTGCAGACGCCATATCTGGCCTAAACAGGATCTATGCCTTTCCTCTTGTTTTCCAGAGAAGTATGGCCAGAAGGGGATATATTTGGCTCCCCAGATTTTTCCTTGGAGGAAGAAATTGAGCTGCTGAGACAGATCTTCTGTGCCCCACTTCCTCGTGAGTATCTGGCTTCTTCATGTCCTCTTATCTAGGTACAGAGGGAGTGAATGGATGGAAAAGTGTTAAGAGCTGGTGACTTCTTAAATCACCCCCTGCTGTTTCCCCTCACTGTTTATAGGGCAGCAGGAACCTGAAGAACAAGGTGGAGAGGAAGAAGAAGGAGAAGAGGAAGAAGAGGAAGAAGAGGAGTTGCAAGCTGTCCAGGTTTTGGAGAAGGAGTTTAACTTCCTAGACTATCTGAGACGGTGAGAGAGAAATGGGAGATGGGGGAAGTTGTCTCTGGGGACAGGGAGAGGAAAGGAGAGTATCTGACTTCTGAAATCCTCTTTCTCCTTCTTTACATTTAACTCTAGATTTGCATGCTCAGCTGTTGTCAAAGCCTATGTACTTTTACTGCAGAACTACCAGAAGAACAGCCCCCATACCAATCACTGTGTGGTTAAGATGCTACACCGACTGGCCCATGATCTCAAAATGGAAGCCTTGCTCTTCCAGATCTCCCTCTTCTATCTCTTTAATCGGCTATTTAATGACCCTGCTTCTGGAGCCTATAAAGTGAGGGGAAACTGAAGGGGGTGGAAATGGAGGGATCCCTAGACTAGGTGAAAGACAGAGGGATGGAGATGTCAGTGGAGAAAAAGGAGAATGAAAGGATGTGGAGAACTGGAGGAACAAGAGGAATGAAGGGACATGGGCTGGGTGGGGGTGAGATCTAAGAAGGTAAGGGAAACAGTTTCCAGAATTGAACCGAGGGTACAGAGAGCTAATTGTTGGGAAGGCTATTAGGAGAGGGCCAGGGATGTAGTGAGGTGGGGTCTGGGGGAGGGGGGGTCCTTACAACAAGTACCTGATCCTTTCCTGCTCTAATTCCCCTCTTCCCCCAGGAACTGGTCACTTTTGCCAGATATGTGCTGGCCAAGTTCTTCGCATTGACTGAAGTCAACCACAAAGCCTTTGTGGAACTTCTCTTCTGGAAGAACACAGCTGTTGTGCGGGAGATGACTGAGGGCTATGGTTCTCTGGATGCCCAGTAAGTGTAGGCAGGGGAGACTGTTGAGGGAGGACAGATAGTCCAGGGAAGCTTGAAAAGGCTGTTCTAGAGGGGGAGCTGGGCTCCTAGGGAGACAGTATTGCCACTCAACCTCCAGATAATTGGGAGAAACCTCAAGAATTAACATTGAATGTGACTGTCACTATGAAAATGAGAGGCAAAGCCTGTACCCCCTTGGCCCCAGAACCGTCTTGGTGGACTGTTTTCTTTTCATGGTTTTCGTTGCCCTCTGCTCCCCAGTGTTCTCTTGATCCATTTGCCCTCAACCTGAAATACCTCCAGCTCCGGATGTGGGCATGGCATAGAAAAATGCTGCTTATATCCTTAACTGCATCTAGGGAAGGGAGGAAAGGCATGCATACCCATGCCCACTCCCCTCAAGTCTTATTTGGCTCATTTTCTTTTGTACTTAAAGATCTCCTTTCTGAGTCTGGTAGGGGACCTCCATGCCTTTTGCTCCTCCCACTGAGGCCAGCAGTTTCATTCCTTCCCCACCCAACCTCTTGTAGGTCTTCTAACCAAAAACCTGCCAAGTGGAACCCAGAGGAAGAGAAACAGCTACAGGAGCTGTATCTGTCCCATAAAGACATAGAAGGTAATGTGAGAGCCTGGGTGTAATCAACCAACTGTCATCTTTTGTGTGTGTACCAAATGCCAGTCACTGGGCATGCAAAGACAAAAATGAAACAATAGGGGGAGACTCTGTGTGTGTGTGTGTGTGTGTGTGTGTGTGTGTGTGTGTGTGTGTGTGTGTACAAAATCAATACAGAGTAATTTTGAAGAGGACGTGATAGCTGGGGTGGAGAGATCAGGAAAGGCCTTACATAGAAGATGCTTGAGCTGAGCTTGGGAGAAAAGTAGCCATTCTAAGAGGTGATGGTGAGAACAGAATGAATTCCAGGACTGTACAAGGGCACAAAGATACCTGTAAAATTTAGCAGGAAGGCTGGTTTGGATAGACCATTGAATACACAAAGGGCAGTAATGTATAATAAGTCTGGAAAGGTAGCTTGGAGTTAGGCTTGGGAAGAGCTGTTAATACTAAACAGCAGTTGTGTATGTGACCCCAGAGGTAAAAGAGAACCACTGGAGTTTATTGAGCAAGAGAGTGACATGGTCAGAGTGAGGTGCTTTGGGAAGATCCCTCTAGCAACTCTGTGGAGGATGGCCTAGACAAAAGTGGTTACTGCATGAGTAAAGAGAAGGGGAAAACTATGAGAGATTTGTAGATGTACATCACAGAGCTTGGAAACTGATTGGATATGTGGGATGGCAGGGGGAGTGACAAGTCCAGGTTGAGTCCACCGTTATACACCTGGGAAGCTGGTGGAGGGGGGAGGGGAATAGTGAGTTCTCTTTTGGACATACTGAATTTAAAATGCTTGTGGGATACCCATTTCGAAGTGTCCAGGAGGCAATTGGGGATGCAAGACTCGAAGCTTAGGAGAGGCGGGGGCTGGAAATATAGTTCTGGAAGTCATCTGCATGGAGATGACAATTAAGCCCATGGGAGCTAATCAATTCATCAAAAGTGATAGAGTGGGGAAGCGGGCCCAGGGCAGAGCCTTAGGTTATACTCAGTGGGAATGAGATATTAATGATGATCCAGCAAACAGGACTGAGAAGTGGTCCAAGAATATCATTGAAAGTCATGAGGCAGCTTAGCATAGTAGAAAGAATGCTCACTATGGAGTCAAAAGACCCAATTGTGAAATCCTAGCCCTGCCACTTAGTACCTCTAACTTTGGGCAACTCACTTGACCTCACTAGGTTTCAGTTGGCCAAGAAAGGAGCTGAACTAAATGACCTACACATTCTTTTCCAGTTTTAAGTCTACAGTCCTGTGACATATATGATCCCAATAAGGCTTTAAGCCCAGAAGGGCTTGGAATGGAGGCCAATGAGCTGTAGACCTCCCTTTGCCCACTTATTCCTCCTTTCTTCCCAGGTGAGGATGTGATAGATGCCATCTTGGCACGCCTGAACACTACAACTCATTCTCGAAAACAAGTCATCCACCAGTTGGTTCGACTTGGACTGGCTGACAGTGTCAAGGATTTCAAAAGACAAAGGCAGGCATCCTTGGGGAATTAGGGATTCACTTTCCCTTCTCTAGTGCTCCTTTCCTCCACCAACCTTGATTTTACTCCAAACAGGAAGGGGACAAACTTGGTTTTGTGGACAGAAGATCAGGAGTTAGAATTGCAGCGACTCTTTGAAGAGTTCCAGGATTCCGATGGTGAGGTGATGGCTGGAGAAGGGTTTCTGGAAGGGGTGGGCCACATAATCTGATTCCTTCTACCACATCCTCCACGCTGAGCTCGTTGCTCCCTAAAAAATAGTATTATAAGGTAATTATCTCAACCAATACAAATGTATAAGCAATAAAATGATAAAATCTGAATGAATTCCATTTTCAAGACAACACTAGTTATCTACGTTGTGTCCTCTTGATCTCCTTCCATCTTTGTACCTTGAAAGTTTCATTATACTCTCAGTCAATGTGTATGTTCTCTTTCTAATTCTACTTTCTTCTATTTCTGTAATAAGTATTTTTCTATTTATATTTATCATTTTTACCACTTTTAATGGCATAGTAGCATTCATGACACAGTGGAAAGCACTCTGGCTTTGGAGTGAGAATCTCTACTCTGTTCCTTCCTTCCTGTAAGACCTTGGGCAAGTCATTCTTCTCATCTATAAAAAGAGGGGCTTGAACTAAATGATCTCTAAGGTCTCTTTTAGCTATAAACATATGAATTCTGTTAAACTATGTTGACACATAGTTTATTCAGTTATTCCTTAATTATTAGACATAAAGATTGTTTCCAGCTTTGGATTCTATGAATAAAGCATGAAATCTTCCCATCTATCATTTGAATAAACAAATTGAAAAACCCAGCATTTCTTAAGCACTGGTGATAGGCAAGTTCTGGGGATACAAATTAAAAGGTAAGATAATTAATTTCAGCAAAATGTATTCAATGCTTACTACATTCAGGCTACTTTTCTAACTGTTGGGGGAGAACTAAAGCTTAGTTAAAGCCCAGCCCTGGCCTCAAAGGGCCTACGGTCTAGTAAGAGAATATCCTACACATGTAACCATAATACAGAATAATGCATGTTAAATACATCAAATAGATTCAAAACAACATTCTTTATGAAGTGTGAGGGGAAAATTGTTACTAATCATGGTCCTAATTGCTAACATCGATGTAGCATTGTAAGGTTGGCAAGATGCTTTCAGTGCATTGTTTCATTTGATCTCCGCGACCACCCTGGTGAGGCAGATGCTGCCATTATCCCTATTTTTCAGATGGCGAAGTTGAGGTTGAGAAACAGTAAGTGTCTAATAGGGAATCTGCATCTTACTCTTCCTGATGCCAAGTTCCGTGATCTTTCCACAAGGCCAAGTTGCCTGTTACTTACAGGGGATCGGAAAGGGCTCATGGAAGAGGTAGCATTTGATTTGAGCTTTAAAGGATGGGCAAGAATCTGATGAGTGAATACAGACAGGGTGTGTAGAACAAGATGAACAGAACCATGGAACAATGCAAGTCACGTTTGGGAAATAGAGAGCGGTCCACTTTGGCATGTGGTGAATAGTGTGAGGTTAATCCATAAAGCAGGTAGTACTAGATTGTGGAGGGCCTTGAAAACCAGGTCAAGGAGTTCGAACTTTGTTTAGGCAGTAAGGAACTATGAACTTTTGGAATAGAGGAGTGATATGACCGGATAGTGGATGAAGCACTGGGCCTAGAGTCGGGAACACTTGAGTTCAAATTGAGCCTCTGGCACCTACTGGCTGTGTGAGCCTGGACGAGTCAGTCAGTCTCTGCTTTCCTCAGTTTCCTCAGTTGTGAAATGGGGATAAGAACTGCACCTACCTTGCAGGCTTGTTCTGAGGATCAAATCAGGTATTATTTGTAAAAAGTGCTTAACACAGTGCCTGGCACATAGTAGGTGCTTTTAAAATTCCCCTCCCCCCCCCCTCCGCCAAATATACACATTAGGAAATCTAGTAGCAGGATGAAGGATGGATGGAAGATGGAGGAGACTAGAGACTAGAATTATCTAACAGAGGCTATTTCAGTCATCCAGAAGGGTAGTAATGGAGGCTTGTGATGAGTTCTTGGCAACAAGAAAAGAGAGATGTAGTCAGGAGGAGAAGACTGGGGGGACACGGCAGTTGTAGAATTTGCTAATCGTTGGATATGAGAAATGAGGAAAAGGAAAGAGCTAAAGAAAACACCAAATTTTCAGATGTGGGAGATTGGGTAAATACTACTGGTAGGAAGTGTGAAGTCAGAAAGGGGGATTTAGAGGAAAGACTTGTGACAGAAAGCTCATTTGGGGATTAATAGAATTTGTGATCCATTGGAACATTGAGGTAGAGGGATGCTTGGAGTCAGTTGGAATTGGTCATCTGTAGACTGGAGAAGAGGTCAGAGTTGAATACATAGTTTTGTGAGTAATCTACATATGGGGGTAGTCGAAGCCATGGAAATTAATGAAATTGCCGAGGAAAAGAATGCAGAGAGAGAAGAAAACAGGGCCAAGGGAAAAACCTTGAGGAACAGCCAGCTTAAGGGATCAGAAGCTGAGTAGAGAAGAGAATATGAAAGAAAAACCAGAGAATTTATGTCTCTTACACTAAGGAAGGAGAGGAGATCTGGAAGGAGAAAGGGTAGTCATCAGTGTCAGATGCCGAAGAAAGGTCAGGAAGGATTAAGGATGAAAAAAAGGCCATTTGGATTTGGTGATGTGGAAGTCATTCGTGATGTTTGAGAAAGCAATAGAGTAGTGGAAGGAGAAACCAGGTTGCAGGGGGTTGAGGAGAAGGCATGTGGTGAGGAACAAAGAAGCATCTGGTATAGAAGGCTTTTGGGGTGCTGGAAGAAGCTAGAGGGGATGGGCTGAGGGCCACAGGTAGAGAAGAGGAATTAGCCTCATCAGGGAGTGCACATACCAGAGGAAGAGTAGGTGATGATACTGGGAAAAGGCTAAGAATGGAGTAGGGGCATTAGGGGCTGGGGGGGAGTCACCTTAGATGGCTTCAGCCTTCTCTGTGAAGTAGAGGGGTAAGTCACCTGGTCTGAGTGTGTGTGGTGGAAGTGCAGGTGGTCTTTTGAGGAGAGAAGAAAAGGTCTGGAACGGTCAGTGTGAGAAATGTGATAGACATTGATTATAGAAGGATTTTTCAGTAGCATTTGGGGGAGTAGTGAGGTAGGGTCAGCCTCCTCCTGCAATTCTCTGGTCCCTCGTTCTCCATCTCCTGCATCTGGACCTCCTCCCTATCTGTCCCTTTCTGCAGATATCCTGGGTCACATCATGAAGAACATCACAGCTAAGCGCTCACGGGCCCGGATAGTAGAGAAACTTCTGTCCCTGGGGCTGGTCGCAGATCGACGGGAGCTGTACAAGAAGCGCCGGAGGAAGGCTGTGACTCCCAATCTTGTAAGCAGCATCTTGGTACTGCTTCCATACTGAGCACTTTTCATCTCATTGCTTCTTGGCTATTCTCATGTCTTCTAGTGAAGAGGGCAGGAATCAGAAGGTCCCACTCAGTATTTTTCTCCATGTTCTAACCCAGCTTATGCCTACTTCCTTCCAGCTGAATAGAAAGGATCCTCTGAAGGACCCTGACCAGGAGGATCTGGAGGAAGAAGAGGAGGAGGATCAACTGCTGGAGGAAAATAGTGAGGAGGATGAAGAGGGCCCAGGGGCAGAAGCAGACCAAGGCACCTCGGTCCACATACCCCAAAGCCTTAGGCAAATCCTGCAGGAGGAAGGTGATAAGACTGGGGGGCAAGGGCTCGAGGCTAGAGAGACTGGGGTGGAGGGCCACTAGGCATATCATTTTCCCTTTACTTCCTCAGACTTCTCTGCCCCCATCCTCTGGCTCCAGAACTACCTGATTCGAATAGCTGATGACCGGGAAGAAGATGGTGAGTAGGAAAGGTCAGGGAATATTTGAGAAATAGGGCATGGAAGCCTACTGGGGACTTGAGTCGAGGCATGGAGGGGACAGCCTTTCTCCCTCATGTAGGTCTGTCCCTTCTGTTCCTAGGCTGCTCCCAGGCAGTGCCCTTGGTGCCTCTGACAGAGGAGAATGAGGATGCAATGGAGAACCAGGACTTCCAGAAGCTGTTGAGAAAGCTGGGGATTCGGCCGCCAGCGTCAGAACAGGTGAGCGCCTTGGCTTGGTGAGGGACCAGACTGGGGGCTGGTGCTTTTCTTACCCTCTTCCCCATTTAGACCATCGGCCCTGACTTACCTGACCACTTAGGAAACTTTCTGGCGAGTTCCAGCGAAGCTGAGCCCTGCATTGCTGCGGAGGGCAGCAGCTTCTTTGGGTCAGGCAGGGCCTGAGCCACAGTCTGCAGACCATCCAGAGCAGGCATCCAGGAAGGAGAAGGTGCCAGGGTCCCCCGTGGCAGCCAAAAAACGGAAGATTGATCTAGAGGCAGCAGGTAACAGGTCTGGGATTAGGGACTGGCGAGGGACACTGAAGTGGTGGGCAGGCCCTCGGGCCCTTACTGATGTGCCTCATTGGGCCATTGCAGAGGGAGAAGCTGGTAAGGAGCCATCAAGTTCTGGGCCCCAGAAGCTACAACTACTAGACAGTGATGGGGAGCAGGAAGAGAGTGAAAGCAAAAACAAAGGTGGGGTGTGCATCTGTCTGTCTGACTGTGTGTGATGCTTTCTTCCTGTCCTTTCTCTCTGTTACGTTGTATGTGTGTCTGTACCTTTGTATAATACCTTCCTCCTGTCTTCCTTCTCCATTGTGTGTGTGTGTGTGTGTGTATGTGTAATACCTCCCTCCTATTCTCTCCATCACCCTGTATGTGTGTGTCTGTGTGCCTGTGTATAACAACCTTCCTCCTATTCTTCCTCTCTGTCACCCCTCTCCTAAGACCCTGACCATTTACCCTCCCTTCAGATCTCATAGATTCTGAGCCAGGCTCCCCTGAGCCCCGCAGGATCCACAAGAAGAGGAGGTTTCTGATTGAGGATGAAGATGACTAAGGAGCTGATTCTGGTGGGCTTTGGAGTGGCATGAGAGGATGCCCCAGCATGGTCCCTACACCTGCCTCCCAGGAGCAACTCCGAGGTGCTGGGGCAGCCCGGCAAAGGGGCAGTGGGTGCTTCCTCACTGAGGTTTGCATTTGAGTGGACTTTGTTCCAGTTTCCTGGGGTAACAGACCCTGCCCTTCTCTAGCCCTTGGTTACCTGCCTTGTCCCCCAGCTTTGGAGCTTTGGGGTGGGGATGAGGGGGCAACTCACAGGTGCTTCTTGTTTTATGCTTTGTTATGAAATTAAAGCAGCAAATAAAAAACCTGCTTCCGTTGGCCTGAATCTCAACACATTTTGCTTTTGCCCAAGGCCTCCACGTATGCCTCGCTTGAAGTGACAGTGACATTGTCTTTCTGCTTCCAGGGAGTGATTCTGGGTCCGGGGACCCTGAGTCCAGTGGCACTTACCATGGCTGCTGGAAGGAAGGGAATGACGTTACAGGGCAGAGTGACGGAGAAAGAGGGAAGGCTTTTGTGACTGTTGGCAGCAAGGGCAAAGACGTCAAAATCCAGCCTGCAGGGAGGGAGATAGGCCCTGTCTTTTTTGGACCTCTTGAACTGTTTCCACTTCCTACTGACTTCAGCTATTCTAGCTGCTAGGAGTGCAGAAAAATAGGCAGAGACAATTTAGATTTCCTCACAGACCCTCAGGGGTGGTACAGTGAGTGGGACAAATCTTAGATTCAAGTGCCACAAGAGATGGGCTAAGAACAGTCCCTAGCTATGACCCGGCAACACCCCACCCCACCCCCTACCTTGTATTTCTCTCCAGCAGAACTGTACTTACCATCATCATGGCCCAAATTCAGCTCACCGTACCAAGTGATTATCACCACAAGGAGAGCCAGAATAGAGACTGACCTCCCCTCCTTTCTCTTACTTTTTAAGAGTATGTTGACCACACTTTGTTTTTTTTTTAATTTATTTTAAACTTGAATATACAGTAGGAAAAAAAGACAAAACATTACAAACTTAAATATTGAAACTTAAATACAAAATAAGAAAAGAAAAAAAAGCACTGCCATGTGCACAGCAGAACGTAAGAGAGGATTCAGAATATACAGCCATAAATTCACATTTTAAGAAAGCCTATGTAGCAAATACTAAACATTGTGTTGAGAGCTGTCCATCTTTTCTTTGCTTCCTTGTGAGTTTTCTTTTGTTCTCTGCCGTGCACTCTTTACTGTTCTTTTTATCCCCCTTACTCCGCACCCCCACCTCCACCGCCCCAGAAACCTACAATTAAGTTTGGATCCGTACACACACACACACACACACACACATACACACTCATACATATATATGTGCATACATATATATATAGACCTGTACACATAAAAATATAAGACTGTATTAATTTGTCCTCTGTTTCTCTGAGGGTGAATAACCTCTTCCTTTGTAAGTCCAAGTCTTTCCATATTTTTCCTAGTTCACCAACTCAGAAATAGTCCAACCTCACACTGTCCAATTATTTTAAATAGCCCCAAACAACGTTGATGAATGTGGCTGACACATAGTGTAGTTTCCCTATGTTTCTCTTTTGATTAGATCTGTTTTAGCCTTAACTTTGTCCAAGATTATGGTCACCGCCCCTGCTCCTTTTTCCCTAACAAATTCTACTTTTAATCTTTATTTTATGTTTGTGTGTTTCTCTGTTGTTTCCTAGCTCACCAGACTCTTGTACTTTACTTCTACCCACTACGTTGCCTTCTTATTACTTAACTTACCGACACCAACCCCCAGGGTCCCTCCCTTATCCTCCCATTCCCATTTGTCTAAATATTCTTCTATACCCCCCATTAACCTATTCCCTCACCCTCCCCTCTAAAGATCCCTCCTTTATCCTCTCCTCCCTCCCTATCATCTTAGAATTTTATTTCTTTCTGAATTTAGAAGTCTTTTATACTCTTCCAGATATTTGTGTATTGTTCCCTCTTGAAACCATTCCTGATGAAAGTAGGTTTCCAGAGCTACCAGCCCTCCTCCCCCAATTCTTCTGTATCATTTCTTCCTCTAGAGTTCATTCCGTATCATTTCTTCTTCCTAGAGTTTTACTTTTTAAAATCACACCATACTCAGGTCTACCCCAAATCTTTCTTGTGAACTACCCAGTTACTAATAACAATCTTAGACATACATTTTACATTTCCTCATATAAAAGGTAAACAGTCTGTCCTTATTGAGTCCCTTGTGATTAGTCTTTGGTGTGTACCTTATATTTCTTTTGGCTCTTGTATGTCAAATCTTCTATTAGGTTCAGGTGTTGTGTTTTGTTTTGTTTTTCTTAACAAAATCCCAAAAGTCTGGTGATTCATTAAATGCATTCAGGATTATGCTTAGCTTTGCTGGGTATGATGTTTTCTACCGGAACTCCAGTTCTTTTGCGCTTCAATATATAGTGTTCCCATTTATTCTGGTTTTCTCTTCATGATCTGTTCTCCAGATCAGTTGTTTTTCTTATGAGATGTCATAGAACTCAGTAAGGAACAAGACTTGAACTCAAAACCTCTAACTTCGTGTGGTGCTGTTCACTTTCCTACATCATGAGGGGACAAAGTCTGATCTGGTGCAAGATGGACAAATATTTGCAGTGACCACATCTCTTGCCAATCTTTGGGATAGAATAGGCGGATGAGGGTCATGTGGAGAAGTCCACAATAGGAGAGCCACAAGGCAGTGAGACCTACAAAGAAGAGACCGAGTGTCGCTCTCAAGCAGGTGGGTTTCCTTCTGGCTTTTGTTCGATGAGAAATGATTCTTTAGCTTTGCATAGTCAAAGAAAAAGATGAAGAGGACAGAAGTGGCAGGGGAAGAAGGAGAGCACAAATTCTTGAATAGTCAGTCCCAAAATTCCAACCTTGGCCTTTGGTACCAAGTTAATTGATGTGGAGGATGTAATGTGGGTAGAATTGTTCCCCTGTTGGGATCTGAATACTTCTAGACTTCAGCCAGAAAGGAATAGCTTTGTGTCTCCTTTATATTCCTCTCTAGCAAGGTGGTATCTACTACCCTCCAAAATGCCTGTAATGGTGCTTCTGTTTGGCTTCCTGCTATACCCAGTAGCTGCCCTCCCAGCTGGATCACAGCCAAAGGCCCTACCCGTTCCTCCTTTGTCCTGGGAGTCCCAGCTGCCCATTCTCAGCCCCCTTTCCTGTCGGAACCTGACGCCTGAGTCTCTTCCCAATTTCAACCACCTAGACCCTCTGCCTAGGTACCTGACTAGCCTGGCATTGTACATAACCCTGGAGCAGGCTGGCTGTCCCAGTGATGCACATGCCCTTCGGCAGCAGCTCTATAGACTGGGTGGGGTGAAAGCCACAGAGACCCTCATCCAACAGCTCCAAGGCCTCCAAGGGAACAGAAGAAAAAGGAAGTCGGATGGGGTGCTATTCTCCATTCTACAGCTCCTGGGCAGGAGAGCCAAGAGGTCGGGAAGGGCCTCTCGTTCACTGTCCACAGCAGATTGTGTCTATGAGAAGGAGCGACAAGTGCACAGTGTAATGCAGTTCCTGCCACAAGTGGGAAGCTACTATAACCTCGGTACAGCTTTCTATTATGCTGCCCAGGATTGCACAGCTCAGGCCTGGGAGCGAGGACAGGAAGCTGCGCTGGACCTAAGCTATGATTTCCTTGTTGGGCTGATGGGGACAACGGTGGGGCCTGCAGGGGTAATGGCCGGTTTGGCACTTAAGCCAGCAGTCAAATCTGGAGTTCAGAGACTGATAGAATATTATTACAGTAATAAGCAGGGGTCAGGAAGCCCACTCCCAGCCACAGATCAAAGCTGGCAGGACTGGAGAACCACCACAGAAATGAGCAGCAGCTGGGAGAAAGGCCACGGGGTGTCTCCAACAACGGGCAGTGGCAACGCTGATGAGGTGACACAGGCCACCTCCCTGTGGAACTGGGGGTCATTCAAGATCTGGGGATAATGGAGAAAACAGAGACTACCTGCAAGCGAGCATTGAAGCTGGGGGAAAGGGGCATGAAAGGAAGTCAGAGGGCTGTGGATGCCAACGGCACATAAACTGACATCCTTATCGTCATGGGCAAGTGCTTAATAAATGCCGCTTGATTATTCTTTGCATCTGTTTGCGCTTAATAAATGCTTGAATACAAATGAATCCAACTCAGCCAATATCCACATCATTCTACAGATGAGAAAACTGAGGCAAGCGGGTTAGTGACCCTCGGACAAAACGTCTAAGTACCGATTGGAACTCATGAACACAAGCCTCCCCTGGCGCTCTAGTTATTACGCCACGGCGGGGGTGGAGGGGTGATGGGTCCTAAGCCCCTCCTCTGATTGACTGACATCCCTTAGTTTCACCCCTAGTTTGAGATTTGCTTGTTTTCCCCTGTAGCTCCGCCTCAATTCCCGGAAACTATCACCCTCCCGGGCTCAAACTTCGACTTTTCATTGAGCTATTCTTCTACTGGAGCTCCCTCCCGCCGTAGAAAGTAGGTGGGGTTTGCCTGGCCTTCCGTCCAATTGGGACAGGCGGAAGGTGGGGCTCTCCTCTTACGCCCCACCCTCTGGGTCAGGGCGAGGTTTGGAGTCTTGCGGAAGCCTTCGAAGAGCCCACAGAGGCTCTGGGTTAACGCAGAGCACCGCGCGCGGCCGGAGGGAGGAGTGTGCGAGTCCGGAATAGCCAGGCAGCGGGAGGAGCCTGGTAGTGAGGGGGAGGGGCTTCCAGTGTTTGGGGTCGAGCAGGCAGGCAAGTGCTGGACGCCTGAGCAGCTAGCTGGGGAGGGCGACCCCTGCAAGGTAAGGGGGCTGGGAGCTCCTCTGGGAGGGTGAAGTGTGGGCCCCGGGCATGCAGTCGTAGATTCTCAGGAGCGGGCAGGCCTCCAGGAGCCCGAAACTCCACATGCGAGCGCAGGGGTCCCAGACTTACCCACGGCTTCTGAATTTAGATGCATAACTCGACTACCCCCCTCCCCCTCCGGCCTCTGACCCCCATCCCATAACCCCGTTATATATTCTGATTTAATCACCCCCCACGGTCTTCCCCAATTTCCTCCCCCCCCCCATCTTTTTTTCCCTATGATATTCCAGTCTTGGCACCCTGTTCTCATTAGGTGGTGGTGGAGGGTGGTTTAAAAAATGCAGTATATAATTTATTAAAATAACATTTTAGTAGGGGCGGGGGGCGGGAGTTGTTGCTGTTCAGAGCCAGACGTCCAGAGGATACATTCTGGGTATGACTTAATCTGCCACCTCTGCTCCTCACAATTAAACCCAGCTGTAGAAGGTTGTACATCTTCCCGCCCTCTTCCCCCTCCTAAGTATATGAGGCTTTTAACAGCTAATTTTGCAGTATTACGGAGATAATAGGATAATTTTTTTCTCTTTACTGAAGCATAAAAGTCACAGAAGGAAGAAAGAGAGGCGGGTAAACATCAATCCCCAGTATTTTGCACATAGGAAGTATTCAAATATTTCTAGGTATTCAAAGTGCAGGCTCAGCGTAAGCTACTGCCAGCCGATAGCTGGAGCCGGGGCTTTGACCCATTCACTAATGTAGGCACCTAACCTAGATCTCTGGCAATGTACTGTCAACCTCCTTCGAATACCGGGGTTGGATTCCATTCTGTTCAGTCTAGGATTGGACTTATAAAATCAAGGTCATTCAGTATTTTCACAGATTTCTTGATCAGTTTGTGTCCCCTTTCCCATTAAAATTCTTGTCTCCTTTCCAACTTTTCATGACCAAAAGGAAAGTACCCTCTAGAGCGCGTTTACTAAATGGAGGAAAATATATACTTTTATATATATGTAATACAAATAGGTCTATATTTATCTACATACATGCGCACACATATGTACATGGATATATTGTATAGGTGTTTACATAGGAGCTTTAAATCTCTATGCACAGTTCATATATACACGTGTGTACATGTGTGCTTTATGTTTTGTATTGCATAATACAAACATGCATATACACGCAGCGTGTATGTTCATGTGTGTCTATTTTCGTGTGTTTACATATGCATGTGTGTGTGGATAGAAAGATAGACAAAATGCCTAAGAACTGAGTATTTCTGGGCTCTCAGTCTTCAGCCAGGTATTCCCTCTGCACCTGATTAATCTTTTGGGTAAGTCTGTTCCTGTGTTCTGCTTCCTCTTTGTCTTTACATCACATTAGTTTCCCTTCCCCTACCAATTAAAACTCCTCTTATGACCAAGATTAAAAAGTTCATCAAAGCCAGTCAACACAGAGACTATACAGTATTCTAGCACCATGGTACGCCACCTCTTCAACAAAGGGATAGGGCTCAACTTTCTCAGTTCTTTTCATAGGCCAAGCTTGGTCATTATAGTTACATAGCATTCCCTTTTTTTAAATTGTCCTTTTATTTTTCAGTCATTGTGTTCTGTGTAATGCAAGGATTGTTTTCCCCAAGCGTGTTTCCCATCTTATCCTAGCTGCATTGATTTCATTTATGCAAAAGCTTTTCAATTTCATGTAATCAGAATTAGCTGTTTCATCTCTTTACCGTGTTTAAGAATTTCCCCTCTAGTCATAGTTGTGAAAGATTCTCCATCCTTTTTCCTCCAAATTTTGTTTTAACAATATGATTTTTTACATTTTTCAAGGATGCATTTGTGATTCATTGTGGTATATAGATGCCAGGCAGCTATCTGGTACAGTGGATGGAGTGCTGGGCCTGAAGTGAGAAAGACCGGAATTCAAATTCGAATGCAAATACTTGCTGGGTAACCCTAGCTGAGTCACTTAAACTGTCTAATCCTCAGTCTTACTCTGTAAAATAGGGGTAATTATAGTACCTACTTTGCAGGTTTGTTGTGAGGTTAGAATGAGATCATATATGTAAAATCCTTTGCAACCTTAAAACACTGTGTAAATGCTAGCTATTATTTTGTTGATGACGATGATGATGTCGATCTAAACCTATATTTTTGCCAAATTGCTTACCAGTTTTCCCAGTGTTTTTGTCAGATAGAGAGTTCTTCTTCCATGAATTTTATGTTCTCAATTCGTTGAACACCAAGTTATTGAGTTTGATGGCCTTTGATTCTTGCTTCACTAGTCTTTTCCACTGATTTACTTTGCTATATTTTAACTATTTGCTATTTTATGATACACTTTGAAGTCTGGAAGTGTTATCCTAACTTTAGTCTCCTTTTTTGGTTATCTCCCTTGAAATTCCAGATCTTTGCTTCTCCAAATGATTTTGGTTATTATTTTGACTAGCTCTTTAAAATATATCCTTGGTAGTTTGGTATAGGACAATAAATTTAGGCAGTAGCATCCTCATTTTTTATGATATTGGTGTAGCCCAAGCATGGAAAAATGAGTAGCTCTCCAATGATTTTAGCTTTTCTTTAAAAAAAAATTATTGATATCTTTTGCATTTGCATAACGTTTATTTCTGAATTTCTCTCTCTTACCCCCTTACAAAAGCAGGCCATTCTTTGTAACAAAGATAAAAGAGAGTGAGGAAAAAGCGTAGTTCCCCCAAACTAACCAATACATCAAGTGGAATTTGACAGTATGTACAATGTTCCACAAGTGTAGCCCCCCATCTCTGCAAAAAGGAGGGAAGAACATTTTTTCAACTGTAAAATTATAGAGTTGGACCAGATTATTATCCTGTATTTCTCTTAAAGTCAAACTTGGTCCTTATAATTAACCAGTGTTCAGTTCTGGTTTTCTCTTTCTTTTCATTGACATTGTGGGAATCATTCCACTCATGTCATTTTTTATCAATTCATATGCCTTCTTGTGCATCTATGACTTGTTTAATGTTAATTTTTTCTTATTACACAATAATTTTCCATTATTTTAATTTACCACAATTTGCTTAACCATTCTGCAATTAAAGAGCATCTACTTTGTTTTAAATTCTTTGCCATCACAGAAACTGTTACAATAAGTCTTTTGGCTTATGACATTCCTGTTTTTTACCTCCTTGGGGTATATATCTAGAAGAGAGATCCCTGGGTTGAAGAATATGGATATTTTTCACTTTTTTAAAAAACAATTCCCAATTGTTTTCTGAACAGTTGGACTGATTCACAGCCCAACCTCTTGTGTATTAGTGTGTCTGTCTTTCTCCAGCCACTCAAAAACGTAGACTAGTTTCATACTTTGGTTTTTTTTTTTTGCCAGTTTGCAGAGTGTGGTGTAAAATTGCAGAATTTTAAATTTTTATTTCTTTTATTATTAGTGATTTGGAGCAATTAATTTTCAGCTAATAGTTCGCATTTCTTTTAAGAACTGTTTGTCCATATCCTTTGACCATATACCCAATGGGGAATAGTTATTTGGTTTTTTAATATTTATGTTACATTACATTTTGTAGCTAATTATTTCCTTTGTATATGTAGTTTTGTGAGCATGTGATGTGGATAGTAGATTCCGATAATTATTTTTTTCTTCTGTATTTAAATTTCACCTTGTTCATTGATTATTTTCCTCTTTTGGGAGGATTTATGTTAAGAATTTATTGATTTGGGGGCAGCTAGGTGGCGCAGTGAGTAGAGCACAGGCCCTGGAGTCAGGAGGAGCTAAATTCAAATCCCACCTCAGACACTTGACACACTTACTAGCTGTGTGACCTTGGGCAAGTCACTTAACCCCAATTGCCCTGCCTTCCCCCTCTAAAAAAAAAAAAAGAATTTATTGATTTTAATGTTTTCAAAGAATTAGCTCTTAGCTTTGTTTCTCACTTCAGTAGCCTTTTTATTTTAATTTTATCTATTTCTCTAGTTTTTAAAATTTCTTCCTTTGTGCTTTTTTTGGATTTATTTATTTTGTAATTTTTAAATTGAATACTCAAAGCTTCTCTTTTTTATTTTGCTGATGTATGTTTTGAGATACTTTTTCCTCGGAGGACTATTTTAGCTGCATCCCAGAAATGTTGTTAATGTTGTTTCATTGTTATCATTTTGTTTCACATAATTATCATTTCTAGTAAATATTCAGTAGTCAGAATGTCATTATTAAGTCTCCATTTATGTCTCTATCTTTTGCTGTATTGATTACTGTTTTTATTATGTTATGTAAAGGATGTGTTCAGTATTTCAACTTCTTCATGTTCGTAACTTCTCTATGTCCTAGCACATGGTCTGTTTTTCTAAAGGTCCCATGTGGTATTGAGAACTGTGTATCCATATGCATATTCATTAATATTGCTATTCTGAAGATGCTGTAAGTCTTTCAAATCTATTTTTTCCGGAGGTTTGTTCAGTTTCACATTTTCCATTTCGTATCTTTTTCAATTAAATTTGTTCAGCTCAGAGAAAGGAACATTAAAATCTCCTATAATTATCATGTAACTATCTAGGCCTTTTTGCAATTTAGTTAACTTTTTTCCCTTGGGAATTTAGATGTATATTTGGTATATATACATTAAATGCTCATATTAGTTAATTGAAGTTTACTTTAAGTGTATTGTAGGTTTTTTTTTTAACTTATCTCTTTCTTTTTTTGAGGCAATCACGGTTAAGTAACTTGCCCAGGGTTACACATCTAGTAAACTTCTAATCTCTTTTGACGTTGCGAATTTTTATTTTTGTTCTATTTGATAACAGAATTGCAGCATCTGCTTTTTAAAAAAAAATCATCTGAAGCATAGACAGCTTGTTGGCACAGTACGGATAGAGCACAATCCCTGGAATCAGGAAGACCTGAGTAAAAATCCAGCCTCAGACACACGCCTGCTGTATAACCCTGGACAAGTCACTTAATTAATGTCTGTCAACTCAGTTTACTAAAGTATAAAATAGCACCTACGCCCCCCAGTCCCCCCACACCCCTGTTGCTGTGAGGATCTAATAAGATAATGTTCATAAAGCAGTTGCATTTAGCATAGTGTTTGGCACATAATAGCTTCTATATAAATATTAGGTATTACTGTATTATTATTCATGTTTTATTTGTCTCATTTTCATTCTGCATGTTTTTTTTTAATGTGCTTCTTACATGTACAAATTATTGGACTTTGTCTTATCAAGATTGTTACACTTGTTTCATTGGATTTGTTAGCCCCTTCATGTTTAGGGTCATTTGTGTTTTCCTCCATTTATTTATTTTTAATTGATTTTTATCCATTTTCTCTTTTGTGATTACTTTTCCTTATTTATACTATTTTGATGCTAGTCTTTTTTACCACACACTATTCCCTCCCTTTACCTCTCCTATCCTGAGTTGTTTGAATTCACTTAAATATCTTATCTTTCTTTCTATTCATTTATTTGTTCCTCCTCTTCTTTTGACCCTTTCCCCCCCCCACCCTCAGCCTCTCAGTTTCTTCTTTATGCCTTTGAGGATCTCTCTGTTGGGTTTAGGAGTGTATGCCAGGCTTTTATTGAGGCTTTTCTCTTGCTATTTTTTGAACCTTTTGCTTGTATTCTCCATCAGTGGCACTCTTTGGCCTCTTACTTTCTGCCTGGAGATGCCCAAGGCTGGGCTGCAGGTGACCTCAGCCTCCTCCATTGGGTTGGGCCTTCTCTGAGGGTTCTCATTCAAAGGGTCTGCCCCAGTGACCACTCCAGTATTACAGACTGCCATGCAGAGTGCCCCAGATAGAAAGTGCTACCAAGCACTGCTTTTTCCTCTTAAGAGTGATTCTGTTGCACATCTCCTGTGACCTCTTTCACTCCATTTACTCTAATCCCAAAAGGCTTCTCAACCCCAGACTTCCTCTTTGCCACCTTCAATATGCAGACCATATAGGAGAAACACTTGTGGCACAGCAGGAGGCTGTGGAGGGAAGTGTTACATGAAATTATAAACTCATTGAAGGCAGAGTCTATACCCATTTTTTAAAATTACATTCAATTGTGTGACTTTTTATCTTCTTTTAGTGGTAAATTTCATTTTAACACTACAAACCTAAAAATGCAAACTGAAACCAAAATATACTTCCCCAAAGAGTTAAAGCACAACACTTTGTAGATACTTCCTTGTATATGTGTAGTATTGCTCCAGTAGAATATAAGCTTCTTGAGGTCAGGAACTGTTCTGTTTTTTGTCTTTGAGTCTCCAACACCTAGCGCCATACCTTGCATTTAGCTGATGCTTAATAAATTTCAACAAAGAAATTTGTCAGATTGTTTAAATGGAATAGTACTTTAGCACATGCCCCCATATGCTTTTTATTAAAATGTTTCATTAATGCGTTTTACTCTTACATAAACCATTTATATTACAACAAAGAAAAATAAGCAAAAGCATCCCCCCAAGTGACCCCATCTGACAGTATTTACAACATTCCCTTCCTCTCTGCCAGAGAATGGAAGTATCTTTCATTCCATCATCATTGTTCACTTTTCAGTTACACAGAATTCAACTTCCTACTTTTTTGTTGTGTTCACGGCTCAGCTTATTCCATTGTGTCAACGGTTCATGTAAATTTTTCTATGTTTATCTGAATTCCTCGTTCATCATTTTCTGCACAGTACTGTCCCATTATATTCATAGATTTATAGTCAGAAGGGATCTTAGAGGTCATTGACTCCAGCTGGATCAGGAAACTGATATAGTGGCACATAGAAGTAGTGCAGTGACTTGCCCAGAGTCACACGGCTAAGAAATGTCTGAATTGGCATTGAAACTCAGGTCTTCTTGGTTCCAAATCCAGCACTCTCTCCACCCCTGGCTGCCCTGTGCCACGAGTTTCTTCAGTCATTCTGTAGTTGGTGAGCACCTACTTTGTGTCCATTTCTTTGCTACTATTAAAAAAATGCTGCCAGGAATATTTTGGCATGTATTGGATCTTTGTTTCTATCTTTGACCTTGGGGTATATGCTCCATAGTGAGGCTGCTGGGTCAAAGCATATGAACAACTGAGTAATTGTTCTTAAATAATTCTAAATCGATACCTAGTAGTTAGGCTAATTCCTAGATCCACCAACATGTTGTGTATTAGTATACTTATATTCCCATAGCCCCTCAAAAACTGACATATCTGCTTTTTTCCACCCTTTTCTTTCATCTGTCTTCCCATATTTTTAAAACTCTTCATATTCCTTTTTTTTTACAGTACAATAATATTCCATCATACTGCCGTGCCACAGTTTATTAAGCCATTGCCTATTTGTTGAGTATAGTTTGTAACTTTCTGTCATTAAAATAGTGGCACTATAGATATTTTTGTAAAGATAACCTTTTTCTTGCTGTCAGTAATCTAATAGTGAGAGTACTACATCAAAGGTTATGAACACTTTTGTAAATTTGGGGGATAATTTCATATTATTTTGGACCCATGCTCACATAGATCCATTTGAGCCCTAGGAGTGCCTGACCTTCAAAGGGAAGAGTCAGGCTCTTTTGTCTCCTTATCTCTGGCTCTTTATACCTTCACCTCAAAACTCCAAGGAAAATCACTTAAAGCTTAGGTTTGCTCACATCTAAGATCTACTCAAAGCAGGGAATAGAAAGGGACTCAGTGTACAATGTAAATCAGATATAGGACAGATATTTATTTCTTCCACACAAAATAAATGGCTGAAAATACAGAAGGTTCATAAAAGTTTATATTAATAAAAATTTAAACAAGACATAGCAGCATTTTATAATTACTATTATGCTTTCCCTGGAGGTTGAGAGTTAAAATACCAAAACCTGAAGAATGGAACTACTGAATCAGCATTTTACTTTTACCTCACCTAGTCACTGTCCAAACATTTGCCTCCAAGACCCTCTCTTCTGGCAAGTCAGTCCAGGGATTGTACTCGTCCTCCTGCCTGTGATCATCTTCCCAAGAAACCTTGTGGTAGTTGTCAGGTTTCCTCCCGAAACATACCTGGAATTGATTGTGAACCCTCAGATTCACAAGGTTGATTCCGAGGCTGGAAACATCCTTCTCAGAATCATTGCTCAATCACCTATTCTCAGTAAGGAAATAAAATAAAAGAGACAGCCCCAAGTTCGTGCTCAGGCTCGCCTAGGCAGTCCTCTGGCCAGGGCTCCCATGTTGCTTGGAATGGGAGGGAAAGAACAGGAGAGATTTGGGGCAGATGGAAAAAGAGGGCAGAAGTTATCTTTCCTTTTTAATCTCCTTTTTAAAACTGATGTCCATCCTTTTTGAGGGCAAGGAGAGGGACACGGACCACCTAGGGTTTTCTCTGTCATCCCAAAGCACCAAGGCCTTCAGTTCTGGGTTTGCAAAAGTGGCCCAGGATTGAGTAGATTGAAGGCCTCCATGAGGCGTATTATATTTGCATCACAGTCATTTCCAGACATTGCTGTCTCTAGCCTTTCTCCATACCCCACCCCCAGCCCCCAAGCATTAAGCAGAACTGATTTTCATAATGACCACATATGATAGCATGTGCAATATTCTCCATCAGTTGTTCCCACTTCCCATCCCCTACCCCCATCTCTTCAAGGAAGAGAGGGAGAAACATGTCCTCGTTTCTTTTCTAGGGCCATTACAGTTTACACAGTGTGGGCTTCATTTCTTTTCCTTTATGTTACTTTACTCCTTGTATATATCGTTTCCCTGATTCTGCTTACTTTACTTTACATCGATTCCTATAATTCTTGTAATGTTTCTCTGAATTTCTCATATTCATTTCTGATGGTGTAATGATAATCCATTACATTCAGGTACACACTTTGTTTCCAGTTCTTTGCTACTACTAAAAAAAAAAGTGGATATTTTGGTTCCTACATAAACTTTTTTTTTCTTTTCTATCTTTGATCTCCTTGGAGTACATATCCTACATTGAGAACTCAGGAAAATAAGGCTCAGGAGGGTTATATCAAGAGCCATACTCAAGGTCACATAGCACACTGTAACTCTGGTCTCCACTCCCAGATCAGGGCACTATCTATAGCACTACATCCCCGTAGGAAGTGCCAGTTAAATTGCCAGGCAAGGCACCTATTGGTATTTTTATAAAAGCAATTAGAAATTCAGAAGTCTATGCCCTGACCAAGAGACTACTATAGCCAGGTGGGACTGAAGCATGACAAAGTGAACATCTCACTGACCTTACGTATTGTAGTTAGACATGTTGTAAAACTAGAGCCGTGTTTTGGGGTCGATTTAGAAAGTGGTGCTTTTCAGTTGCCTGCCAAGAGGGGCCAAGTAGGAAGAGCTCTGAACTTTCAGAATAGGTAGGGTTAGTTCTAGGTCCAGCTTCTGGTTCCAGTTGTGTGAAGAGGACCGATTGTAGAATGTTAGGGACCTTGGCACTCATCAACTCCTGAGTGTTGTGGGAACCAGATAAAAATGTCATTGGGAAATATTTAATAAAACATAAAAATACAGGAGAAGGTGAATAATGTTAATATGTGGCTTTCTACATCTGGCAAGAATCCTTATGCACGTTTTAGTGGCCTGTTTGTATTTCAGTTTGATCTAGTCCAACCTACTAGTTTTGCAAATGAAAAAACTGAGAGGTGCCAAGTTCAGAAATGGCTTGTCCATGGTCATAGCTCGTAAGTCATACAACAAGGACTTGAACTCAGATTCCCTGACCTCAAGTCCAGGGTACTTTCTACAATACCACATTATTTCCTTGAGCCTCTGTTACCTCATCTGTAAAATGGGGAATTCTCTCACATCCACCACTCAAGACTGTTATAAAGAAAGAATTCTGTAAACCATAAAACACTATGTAGATGTGGACTGATATTATTATTATTTCTGTAACAGGAATATACTTGGCCAGAAGGGACCTTACTGTTCTGCTGAGTTTGAGTCAGATCCATCTGACCTGTAAAAATTCACAGTGTGCCTGGGGCTGACCCTGCCTGGAAGAATTCATAGTTGGATATCCTTCTTCTTGCTGTGGCCTGTGGTGTCTAGCCCTGGATGGCCAAGTGGGAGCTTCTGCAGGGGCTAGACCGGCCTTTCCAAGAGCGGCTACATGTGCTTTATTCAAACAGTCTCTTGCCCATGGATGTACGGAGCCACCTAGCTGCTTGGATTGAGGACCAAAACTGGTGAGGTTCATGAGTGGTCCCTGTGCTCCCAGGGTTTCCAGAACTCAAGTCACATGGGACATGAGGGAAGTCTTAGGACGGCAGGGAAAAAAAACCCCACACTCAGGGGCCCCTAGATGTGACCCTACAAAGATTTTAACCTCCTTCTCTCTCTTGGCTGCCTAGGTACCAAGCAGTCACAGGCCCTGATACGTCTCATGCTTACTTGCTCTTCCATCATCTCCTGGACCAACTGGGCTCCCAATCTAATGGCTATAGTCAGGATTCTGACCTGCTACTACAGCATAACTTAAGGAAGTTCTGCAGGGATATTCAGGTCCTGAATGTGGGGGTGTGGAAGGATTGGAGGGGGCACTGAGCAGAAAAGGGCAAGGGGTGGGGTATAGATCCAGGCTTTAGGAAACACTGAAGGATGACAGTAGGAGACAGGCTGGAGGCAGGAGGCATTAAGAGTGGCTGTGAAGGAGTCATTGTGTTCCTCTCATCCCTATTTAGGCTTTGTACCAGGATAATCCCATCCAGCTGGCCGGGCTAATTTATAATCTGCTGCAAGAAGAAAAAAATATTCTGAACCAGGCTCAAAGGACCCAGCAGGTAAGGAAAGTTCTCTTGGTTGTAGTGGACCTGTGTGGGGTGGGGTGGGGAGACTAGGAAGGCCTTTCATGCTGCCCATGGAAAAAGCATATCCATCACATGTCCCTCAAGCACACCGGGTAGTAATGGGACTACAAGCACTAGGTCTGTGGCCAGAAGTCCTCATAGTCCCTTTTATCAGGACCAGGTGAGCGCAGACCCTGAGGTTCCCATGGAGACAAGGCAGCAGCAGGAGATTGAGTCTCGGATCCAGGAATTGAAGGATATGATGCAGGTAGTAGGGGCCAAAAGAGGGGTGGGCAGGGCTCCCCACTGAGCCTCCATGTCTGTCACTACCTTCTCTTGCTCAGCTTTGTTCACCACTCCTACTCTGCAGAAACTGATTAAGGATGTTTACAGCCTGAGTGACCTACAAGACATCTTTTCTTTTCGTTACAAGACACAGAATCCCTCAGGTATAGCTCATACTGAGCGATTCTGGGGGAAGGGGCATTTGCTTGGAGGCTCCCGAGGGGGGTGGAGGCAGTGTAGGAAGAACGAGGTAGCAGGGGATCACTTAGTAGTAGATTGAGATGTCAGAGATGGCCAGCCACCCAGGAAATTTCCTAGGGAGAGGATGCTGGAAAAATCTCTTCGGGGACAAGGTAGGCTAAAGGGGACCTGTGGAATGGGTTTTGGCTGGTCTTCCCTCACTATTCCTCCAAAACCTCTGTGCTGCCTGTTATTTTGCCTAACTCACTGGGTCATCAGCCCTCTCCCAAGGCCAGGACGAGTCAGGGAAGAAACAAAGGTGTCTGAGCCTTGCTTCTGATCCCTGCTTCTTGCCTCTGCTGTCCAGCAAAGACATCTTCTTCCACAGACTCTAAGCAGACCAAGCAACAACAGCTCCTGCAGGAAACACTCAATAATCTGGACCTAAAAAGGAAGGTGGGAAGCGAGTGAAGGGAGAGGGTGTCATGGAAGCTAGGAGGGAGAGGTGGAGTGGGGGTGTGGGGGAGCAGTCTGGATATTGGTGGTGGAGGCAAAGTGTGGCCTATGCTCCTTGACCCTGATTTCTTGAACCATGTCATGATAACTGTAACCTGGGCAGGCTGTAAAGGGAGGTGGGACAGTGGCTATTGGCTAAGGTTAAGACTTACACTCTTTTTGGCTTTAGGAGGTGTTGGATACCTCCAGAGCACTACTGGGCCGATGTGCCACTCTGATTAAGCTCCTGCTGCAGGAGCTAGAGGAGTGGAAAGATCAGCAGCGAAAGGCCTGCATTGGGGCCTCTCTGGACCTCAGCTTGGATCAGTTAGAGAGTTGGTAAGGTGACCTTTTCTGCCTCTCTTCCTCTAGTGATGCTTGGCAGGCCCACCTTCCAAAAGTGACCCCAACTCCCCACCCACTCCAGTCCCTCCCAGCAGCCTCATCTAGTCTCTCTAGAATTTCTGTTATTCATATTTTGTTATTTCTATGGTACAATAGTACTCCATACATTTAAATAACAAAATTTGTGAACCCATTTTGCAATCATTGATTCTAGGGTTTTGGTTTTTGTGTTTTACTAATTTGAACATAAAGAAACTATAAGGTTTTTGTTTTGTTTTGTTTGGCATAAATTGGGAAAAGATCCATGGGTAACATCTTTAGGGTATAGTCAACATTGTTCTAACTCTTAACTGCTGTGTTTCTTTGCAAGAAGCCTGCATCATCAGTAATATATGCATCTCACAATAGCCCACACAGTGCTGAATTTTGCTATTTTTAACTGCTTGTTAATTTAGTGGACATCATTGGGTAACTCAGAGTTGCTTAAATGTGCATTTCTCTGATTGGTATTTCTTGTTTAGGGAAATGGCTTCTTCACATCCTTTGGACTCAGCCCTCTGTATCCCCAGTGCCTACCCTTTTCTGTTGGGAGTAATAGATTTATCCACAGCCTAGTTGCTTTTCTCCGACTAGTCTTATCTTTAGATCTTCCAGGCTACTGAAGGAGAGTTCTTTAGGGATGGGGTGAGGTAGGGACCCCCATGGGTGTTGTCATCACTTCCATTCCCTCTTTCTCCATCTCCCCCACCAGGTTCACAGCTGGAGCAAAGATACTGTTCCAGCTAAAGCAGCAATTGAAGGCACTTAAGAATTTGAGCACTGAAGTCAGCTATGAGGGTGATCCCCTGAAAACCAAGCTGCCTTTACAGGGGGTCACCGAATTGCTGCAGCTTCTGCTTCACAGGTACCACCATGGAGAGCATTCAGTCCTGGGGAGAAAGGAGGAGGCCTTTGGGGAGGAAGAGCAGGGAAAGCTTGGGCCTTGGGAGACTCGGGAGCTGCTCTGTGTCATATACTTAGCAGTGCCCATCCTTCCCCTGTCCTCAGTGCCTTTATAGTGGAATCTCAGCCTCACATGCTTCCGCCTCTCAAACGACCTCTTATCCTCAAGACCGGGAATAAGTTTTCTGTCCAAACACGGTTGGTATCATGGTGACAATCTCTCTGAACTCATGACTCCCTCTTCCTCCCACCTCGCATGTAATCTTCTTTCTCTTGTATTGAATGGATGTCTTACTTTGTGGTTAAGGAGAAGTTTCTATTCTCCCCCTCCCCTTCCTCCTCTCCCTCATTCCTTTCCTCTCAGTTTCAATTTAACATATATTTAAGAGAGCACTATATGCAAAGTTTGTCCTAGATGCTGAGGATATGTATAGATATGACATGGGTCCTGCCTTCAAGGAGCTTATAATCTAAAACAGGGAGAAGGGCAAATTCCCAAATATAAGGGGAGTGGAGTGGGAAGGAAAGGTCCAGGTGGAGAGCTGTGAGAAATTTGAGAAGAGAGAGGTCACTTTCACCTGGGTGGGTAAAGCAGGGCTTTATAGAGAAGGTGCCGTCTGATGGGCCTTGAAGAAAAGTAATAGGTGGAGCTCAGGCTGGGATATGAAGCCCATTCTAAGTATAGGGAATAATGAGAGCAGAGCACAGACTTGGGAAAAAACAGGATCATAAACATAGAGCTGGGTGGTTCCTAAGAGGTCGTCTAGTTAAACTCCCTTATTTTACAGGTGAGGAGAGTAAGGCCCTTGCAGAGATATGAAGGATTTGCCCTAGGCCACAAAGATAGAAAATAGTGATGCTAGGATTCAAATCCAAAGTAATCCCTCCTTACCACTTTATCTTCAAACTCCCCCTACTCCCCACTGATGCTTCAAGCATCTGACCAGGCCCAGAGGCCAAGGCTGATCAGCCTTCTCCTTTCCTTCTGTAGGCTTTTGGTGAGGCTGCAGGATGCAAATGAGCCCCTGACTGTACACGTCACCATTGACAAGTGAGTCGGTGGTGAGGAGCATGTGTATGAGGAGGCCTGGGGTGGAGAGTACTTAGAGGAGGGAGGATGGGAATCTGGGCCCTGGAAGGAGGATCATCTCTTTCCAAGAAGAGGCTCCAGCTCTCGGGGCTGCCCCATTAACTCTCTTGTCTTGTTTCACAGGAATGCTCCCCAAATTAAAGGGTAAGAGCCTGGGGACTCATGGTGGAATGGGATGTGACAGGGACAAAAGAGAATCATTTTATCTCCTATCCCTTGAGACTCCAGAGGGGGGCTGGGCTTTGGTCAGATCCTGGCCACTTGTCAGATTTCCTGTGAGTCCCCTCCCTCCTAGAGCTTTACTTCAGAAATGGGAGCCCAGAGGCAAGTTCAGCTGTGTCCTTGATGCTGTCTGATCTTCCAGTTTAGGTTATTGTGAGGAAAGCATTTTGTAAACCTGAAAAAAGGATGGCATAAATGCCAATTATGAACACTGTTGGTTTTATTATTGTTTCAATTGGAGCAGCTTCCGAATGTTCAACATCCTGACCTCAGAACAGAAAACTTTGACCCCGGAGAAGGGAAAGAGCCAAGGCTTGATCTGGGACTTCCGCTGCCTGGTAGGTCGTCCCTAGAATTGTGAAGTCTCTTTAACACGGGTGAAGGGGAGAAACGTGGGGACGGGGGCAGCGGCGCTGTAAGAGGTGGCAGCATAGCGTAGTGGCTGGACCAAGAACCCGAGAGACTTGGGTGTGAATCCACCTTAGACACTTACTAGCCAGGTGACCCTGAACAAGTCACTTAATTTTTCTGCAGCTGTTTCCTCATCTGTAAAATGGGATCATAATATCTACCTCTCAGGCTTGCTGTGAAGCTCAGAAGAGATAATGTCTATACAACTCTTTGCAAATCATAAATTGCTTCATATATTAGAGGTGTGAGGGGACCCTATTCTAACCCCTTCCCCTCCTCTTCCCTTTTTGTTCACAGACACTGAAGGAGCAGAAGACAAGTGGCTCTGGGAAGGGCTGCAGCGAGGTGAGGTCAGGGCAGAGTGGGCAGGAAGGGGATGGAACTGTTGGCAGGCAGCCAGCAGGGCCTGCTGACCATGAACTTGATTCTTTAGGGGCTGCTCATTGTGACTGAGGAACTTCACATCATTAACTTCACTGTCAAATACTCCTACCAGGGGCTGAAGCTAGAGTTGAAGGTAAAAGAGGATGTTAGGAAGAGAAGAGAAGGGACGGAAGAGGGAGAGAGGGGATGGAGCACCAAGCCCTTGCTTCCTGCTCATTACCATCACAGAACATCCTCTCCCTTCCCTGTCCCCCCACCCGACCACCCGCAATATCTTTCTCTTAGACCAATAGTCTTCCTGTGGTGATCATCTCCAACATGAACCAGGTTTCTAGTGCTTGGGCCTCCATACTCTGGTTTAATCTGCTCAGCTCTGATCCCCAGGTGAGAGGTTGGAAAGTGACTCTCCAGAGTGTAGGGGAGAGGAGGGAGGGTTAGGTGAGGTCTAGGGATGCATCATGGCAGGTGTGCCCTAGACGCCTCTCAACTGGGCTGTCCTTCCCATCTTGTCTCTAGAACCAGCAGTTCTTTTGCAGTCCCCCCAAGGCTCCGTGGGTAGTGTTGCGCCCAGCCCTCAGCTGGCAGTTCTCTTCCTGTACTGGCCGAGGCCTCGACGAAGAGCAGCTTAACATGTTGAAGAAAAAGCTGTTTGGCACAGGTGATTTCCATTCCCTCAATAAATTCCCATCCCCTTGGTTTCCCTTCTTCTTTGGCTCCCCGTCACCATCTGTCCCTATGTCGCTGTCCCGTACACCTCTCCACCCCAGCCCCAGCCGTAGAATCTCGGGGTGGTAAGGGGCAACAGATCGCCTAGTCCAACTTGTACCTTGATGTTGTTCCGAACAAGCGGCCGTCCAGCTTTTGGCTTGAAGATTCCAGCGATGGGAAGCTTGCCAGCTCTCCTGCCACCTATTCCATGCCGTTCTTGGATAGTTAGCTGTTGGGAAGTCTTTCTCTGCCTTCTACCTGCTGTTCCTAGTTCAGCCCTCTGGGGCCAAGCAGAGCAAAGCTAATTGTACATAACACTCCTTCACAAATTTGAGGACATCGTTATAAGTCTTCTCTGTGCCCGTTGCCCAATACCTCACTGTAGATGCCCTTTTTGTAGGGCACGTTCTTCACTTGTCATGTCACCCCACCCACAGCACTGTTCTGGTTACTCTCTGTTGGTGTCACAGTAGCTTGTCAGCGTTCTCTTTAAAATGTCGGAGTTCCCAGACACGAACACAGCGCTCCATCCATCCCTCTGTTTGAAACCTATGTCCTTCTGTCATTTAGAGCAAGAACATAAGAAAGAGTCACAGTTGTCATTGTCCTGGCCTGCCTTCTCCAAGGTAATGAATGCTCTCTGACAGCAGACCTCCTCCATTCTTCAGGCTCCTTCTGCGTTCTCTGAGTTAGTTCCCCTTCCTTTCCTCTCCTTTAGCAGGACAGCCCTCCTGGGAAGATGCCTTTCTGGACGTGGTTGGACAAGATTCTGGACCTGGTACACAGCCACCTGAAAGATATCTGGAAAGATGGGTATGATGAGGATGCTCTGGCCTTGCCTGCACACCACCTGGTTGGCTTTACTGAGGGTGGGTTTGAGGCTCCCCCTTGTGGGCCCAGTGGGCCCTGCAACTATAGACCCAAGAGTGGAGATAGTATGGTAATGACTGATATCTCAATGCCCCTTTAATGTTTATAAAGCACTTTTCAGACAGTATTTGATTTGAGCATCACAGCGGTGCCGTGACATACAAATGTAGTATCCCTTGTTTTACAGTAAAGATTAGAGAGGTAAAATGAGTTGATCCCGGACCCTCAGAGAGCAGATTCATACGTGGGTCTCTTCTAACTCTCAAAAGCAGCCTTTTTTCCACTAATGCTGCTTCTCGTAGGAAAGAAGGAAAGGGGCTCATTCGCCGGCTATTTCCCACTTCCTTCTGTCCATTCCATATTACAGGCTCATTAAGGGCTTTGTGACCCGTGCCCAGGCACTGAAGTTGTTGAAGAAGAATTTGCCAGGTACCTTTTTGCTGCGATTCAGTGAGACCTCACTAGAGGGGGGCATCACCTGTTCATGGGTGGAACATCAGGATGATGGTAAGACTGAAAGACATACCATTCCTGAGTCCTCTCCCTTAGTTTTGATTCCTACTTGGTTTGACCTTTTGACTTCTGACCATTTCATCTCTGACCACTTTGATTACTGGACTGGGGTTGAGGAGTGGGAGAGTAGCCAGAGGCAGACTTCTACTCTTTTCCCTCAAGCCTTATCCCTTCTGATGTCTTCTCTCCCAGACAAGGTGATCCTCCGATCAGTGGAGCCATACACTAAAGAAATTCTGCAGTTACTCCCTATTACAGAGATCATACGTAATTACCAGTTACTGGCAGAGGAGAATGTGCCTGAGAACCCACTGTGCTTCCTTTACCCTGGCATTCCCCGGGATGAAGCTTTTGGACCCTATTATCGTGAGAAAGGTAGAACATGGAACCTTAGGGCTCAAGGAATCCTGTTAGAGATTGTAGAATCCAACCCCAGCAGCATCTCTTTGGTGGGAACACTGATTCAGGAAAGCTTGGGGCCTCCTATTAGTGACTAGACTGGGTGATACGGGGTTGAGGGCAGAAGGAGGGCACCTGGGCTTTGATTTGTATTCATTAACCTTCTCTATCATTCTTCCCTGCTAATCACTTCTCTCTTCCTACCACAGTAGATCTTGCGAAACACAGGAAATACTTAAGCCGGGAACTCATTGTAGTGTCCAACAGGTGAGATGGGACCTCTTTAGGCCCTTTCCTAAGCTGCCATACTTTCTTCACCAGCCCATGTCAAGCTCTCTCAGCCTCCCTCAGATACTTCCTCTTTCTTCCTAGTCTTCTTGTTCTTCAGTTGCTCCTCTATTCTTTCTTCTCTGTTAACCTTCTTTCCCTTCCTATGACTAAACTATTTGGAAACCTTTGGAACAAGAGAAATTCAACCCTATACCTCTTCCCTATTCCTCATACTTTTCTCTACAAATCTCTTAAAGGAATCCCCTTACATCTGCTTATATAAGCACTCTCCAAATCCGGCCCCTTCTCACCTTGGTCTGGACTGTTGCAGAAGCCATCTCATTGGTCTCTCTGCCTCAATCCTCTCCTCACTCAGACATGTCCCCCACGCTGTTGTCAGAACGATTTTCCTAAAGCCTAGGTCTCATCATGTCACCTCCTCAATAACTGCCAGTGATTCCTTGTTGCCTCAGGAGCAAGTAGAAACTCCTCTGTTTGGCATTTAAAGCTCTTCACAACTTAGCCCTTTGCTTTCTTTCTAGTCTTCTAACACAGGGCCCCCTCCATGCACTCTGTGGTCCAGCCATACTGCTTTAATTGTTCTTCTTAATATGATTTTGTCTGTCCCCCATACCTGGATTGTTTTCCTCAGCCCCCAGCTCCTAGATTCCTTGGCTTCCTTCAAGGCTCACCTTAAACCCTGCATCCCCCAGGAAGACTTTCCTGGTCCCTACAACTGCTGATATCTTTCTCTATAAGGCTACCTTCTAGCTATTCTGTATTTATCTTATATTTATAGATTTACATACCTCTTAGAATATAAGCTTCTTGAAGGCTGGGACTGCTTTTTTTTCCTTTTTCTTTGGATTTCCTGAACTTAGAACAATGCCTGGTCTATTATAAGCACTTAATAAGTGCATGTTGATTTATTGACAGTACAAACACACACTAACACTGTGAGCCTCATCATTTTATCTTTTTCTTGGTTTGTGTATTTAGGCAAATTGAAGATGTACAGTCACCGTGTCACTTGCAGCAGCCAGAAGAGCCAGACTTGAAACTGGAGCCCCATCCAGAGTGGGAGCAGGAGCCTGAGCTTCCATTGGACCTGCAGAGCCTAGGGAAGGACCTGCTAACTCTGAATGTGACTGATATTGAAGGTGAGTGAGGGCTCGAATTCTGTCCATGAGCTCTGCAAAGGCTGCCAAAAATCTAACTAAACTGTACCAGAGCCTGTTGCTGAAAGAGCATAAATTTTTGACTCCGTACTGAGAAAGGCCATTTGCAAAAGGTTCATTTGTACAGCACATTCCTCTCCTATCATCTCAAGCCCTCTCCCTCTCGAAGTAACCGTTTCAGCCTTTCCAGTGCTTCCCAGCAGTTAGAGAGGCAGCTTTCTGTCTGGACCTTTGATCTGATTCACCCTTCTGTACTGCCTAGCTCTGGAAAACGACGAGCTGACCCGTGATGCTTTCCTGCTGAAAGATGACCCAGTGTTACCTATCCTGTCTGGGAGCGATGAGACCCCCTCCTCCGTGAGCCACTTCTTCATGGATGGCACCCTTACTTTTGATTTCCCTAATTACTAGGAATTAAATTCCTCCCTCTTTCCTTTCTTCCCCCCTACCCCTCTCCATTGTGACATCGAAGTTTGGTGGAGATCAAGAGCCTGGTGTTTGTTTGTTGGGGGGGGGGGGGGGGGGGGGGAGGTGGAATTAGGAAAAGGAAGAAACAGAATTTCACAGCTTCCTGTTCTCCCAAGCCCAGTGCCAAATTGTTTCTTCTTTCTCCCCTTGCACTTTGTGAAATCCTGTGTATCCACTTTTTCCTTGTAAGGGATAAGCAATGTCTGCCTCATTTTACTTTGTGAGGCTCTCTCCAAAAGTGGGAGTTGAGTGGATAGACCCAATAATAACTTGGTTCTCTAGTCACGTGAAGTTTACAAAGCACTTTTCTAACAGTAGCTACCCTGTGAAGCAAGTACAAGTCCTACTGTATCCATTTTACAAATAGGGACTTATCCATGGTCATGCAGCTATGTGACCTCAGCCCCAGAACTCCTATCCCTGTTCTGTGCTCTTCCTGTGCTGCTTTCCTGTCCTGCCTTTGCCCTCATTACCCCTGGCAAAGTCTCACATATGCACTTTGATAGCTGGAACCACTTAGTGAGGGGCAGCTGACTGTCTAAAGCTCTGATAACAAATAATGCTGGGGGCCAAGCAGATCCTGGTATTCTGATAGTTAACCAGTATAACTGGACAAGAGCAAAGCCAGTACAATAAACGGTGTTCTCTAACAGCCATCTGTCATTTTCCTTCTGTCCCATCCCTGGGCAATGGTTGGGGTCGGGGGTGGGGTGAGGAGGAGGGCTGGGCTGAGGAGGGGAAGGAAAGAGCTGGGAACAGCAATGAAACAGAAGGAAGAAAGCACCCACTAACCCTTCCCATATCCCTGAGATTTCAGCTTCCCTGGAGTGATAAAATCCCCTTCAGTGGGGGCCTCAGTGTCCTTTAAGGGAGAATCCCATTGGTTTTTAGGGGAATTTACCCTCATGTCCTCAGAACCCCCTATAGGTTCCAAGCCGAAATCTTAATATTCATTCCCTTAATGATTCGGGCTCCTTTCGTTTAGTGATTTTCAATCACTAAACTTTAGGCTGAGAAACTAGGGGTAGAGACCATTGCAGGGCATACCATAAAGGAGCCCCATCTTCTTTATTTTCAGCTCCTTGATCTATATCCTGTTAGCATCTAGTGGGTAATATTACTAAAAGGAATGATAGGATTTATCTTGAAGCCTGAAAGACCTCAGAAAACTAATTAGTACTTTGTCCCTCCCTACCCACTTAAAAGTTGGGAGGATGAATTGAAGAAGCGACATACACATTGCTTTCCATTTATCGTCCCATCTTTCCCTTCCTACATTAGCCCTTACACCTGAAAAGTCAGATACAATTTGTACATAAATAAGTTTTTATTGGAGAAAATTCATACATTAGTATAAATATCATAAATACCTCCCCCACAACTCTCCTGTGAGGATAAATAATTTTCCCTAAATAAATATCTGCCGGCTTAGCCATTCAGGCTGCTGTCAGTGTTGGTACCTGTCAACATTTATGATGCTTTATCAGTATCTGAAGCATGCAACTCAGCATTACTTGGTTTCTTCCATGTAGTAAGGTCTGTCTCATCCATGTTAGCCCTCTGATGTTTGAGGTAGTATTCGTCCATTCCCTAGGGGCTCAGAGTGGCTGCTCCATGGGTGAAAACTCGTGCAGCAATGGCGGCAAAGGCTCTTAGTCTTTGTAAGATCTTGGGGCGAAGGAGAAGGCGCTGCCACGGCTCTTTGGGCCTAGGAACCTGCTGTTTCTTCCAGGCTTGGTCTTTGGGCTGTTGGGATACAGAGAAACCTGACCCTCAACTCTCAGCCACCCAGCTTCTATCTACAACTCTAATGGCCCCCACTTGACTCTTTCCTGAATCCACAGCCCCAGACCCATCCTCCACCTCCATACCTGTAGGAGCTGGCTGAGGCCCAACAGGGAGGAATGGAGTTGCCCCACAGGACCGTCATGAAGTAGAGAAGGTTCCCCAGTGAAAATGTCCGAGTTCAGCAAGTGACCATAGAAGATCAAGCCCCGATGGATCTGCTGCAAACAGAGCTAACGGGAAGAGAGATGATGAGAATGGGGATAATAGGTACTTCACTTACCCCGACTCCCCAGCCCTCTTCACAGTCCCCTCCATTCCTCTGCTTGGCCCGATTGTGTCCCAAGTACCTGGCTGTTGACAGTGAGACTCTGATGATCACAGCCATCACCACACTGGATGTGGGGCACATCATCTACAGCCTCTCCGGTGATTTCCTCTCTTGGCAGCTCCTGGAGTTGGGGTTAAGTGGGAAGCAACACAAAGTTTTGAATCCACCTGGGCCTTCCCATTCCTGACCCTGCCTGGCCCTAGAGTCTTCCCCCAGAACATATCCACCTAGCTCCTCTTCTCTTCAAGGTTTACTTCTCCGATTCCACTTTGCTGATTCATAGTTGCTAGCTAGAGCTCTTTCTTTCCCTCCTTGCATCATTCTTTACATAGCTAATGTAATCTAGTAAACTGTGATGTGGCAGAGAACAAAACCCAGAACTGAAATAATTTAGAAATGTTTATTAAGTCATCAGACAGGAGAGAGCCAAAAAAGGGTTGGCCCACTCCCTAAGATCCAAACAAAGAAACAAGGAAACAGTAGCCAATTAGCCTGCATGGAGACAGTTTCCAGCTTAAGACACATGGGTTGCTTGAGACGTATAACAGGAGTTAACTCCTCACATTCTCTGTATCAATCTCTGGATCTGTCTGGGTTTCTGGTCAGTGCAACTTAGGTTCTGAGTTAAGCATTAAATAAATCTGGTCTGTAAGCAACAGGTCTGATTTCTCAGCCATGTAGGGCTAGGTTCAAACAATATCACCGAGTTTCCCCACAACTTTTAGATTCCTTAAGGACCAGGTTTTGTTTGGAGGGGAGGGGAGGTGGTGGAGTTATTTTTTTGCCTGCAAATCTCTGTCCCTTATAGAATACCTTATCCACCCAGTAAGTGGTGAGTACTTAAATGTTTGCAGAGTTAAAGTGGATCTCCAGCCCACTGGTAAGTGTAGGCTTCAGACCAGACTTTTCTACCTTTCCTTGACTCAAGACCCATCATGTATTATTCCTCCTGCCCTAGTGCCTGGTTATCACCCTGTACCTTATACCAGGAAGGGGGCTACTTACCAGGTTTCCCATCTTCGGGAGAATGCCCCACGCCAAGGCAGTAACATTCTGAGATAGCTCCTGGCACCGGTCCCAGGCAACGCTTCTTCTACCCAGCACTGCCCGGCCTTCAGCAGTCCACAGCCGCAGCAGCAACAGCAGCATCACTGTGAGCTCAGACTTCATTTCCCTGGCAAGCTGGTTCTATAGCTAACACTGATGTGTGACCAGTTGTGACTTTCTGTTTTATTCTTTGCTTTCCCTGTTATTTCTCTGGCTCTTTCTCCTCTCTCTCTCTCTGGGTTGCTTCTTGTGTCTTTTTAAGCTCTCTACTCTGTACCTCCCTTTTATGCTGGGCAGGTGACTCACAGCAGGTGGGATTTCCCTCCTGCTTTTTTCTCACACACCCACTACCACCACCTTCTTGGGGAGCCCAGGTATCTAGCCCTAGTTCCAGGGGAAGTAAGTCATGTGGTTACTGTGGCTAAAGACTAGCAATGGGACATGTAATGCTCTCCAGGAATCAAAGCCTCTGTGGAAAGGGAAGAAAAGGCAAGGGTTGTCCCATTGAGGCAAATCTTGGCCACAGCCCTTCCCCCTTGCTAGTCCTCTCTCTGTTCTCTTTAGTCCCCAAAACTAAGGCTCTCAAAACATAATGACTTTATTCCTTTTGTCTCAAGGGAAATTGAGATGGAGAAGCATCTACTCCCCTCTGAACAGCAGATAGCTCAGTTGGAGACCCAGGTCCAACCCCTGCTTTGTGCGTCTTTGAAGCTGGAATCAGACATTCCTGGATTCCCTATCTGGGATGGGAGCTTCAGTTTTCTCAACTCAGAGCTCCCAGACAGTTCCCCAGGTTAACTGTGTTTTTTTTTCTTTTTTAACAGATACTTGTTGATTTTATTTATTTTTCGGAGGGGAGGCAATCAGGGTTAAGCTACTTGCCCAGGGTCACACAGCTAGTAAGTGTCTGAGGCTGGATTTGAACTCCAGTCCTCCTGGCTCTTTCCACTTGGCCACCTACCTGTCCCTTGTTTGTTTTTCTCTTGAGAGGTATGGGTAGTTAAGGACATTCTATTCCTGAGGTCTACAATGTGTTCCATAGTTTCTGTAAGGTGCAGAAGGAACGCTGATTGTTGAGGTTAGTTTAGGTAGGACATAGAATGCAGGCATACTATTTCCTAGCCTTCTGACCCCGGGGTCGACCAGAAACTAAGGTATGTGGGGCTTAAAGAGGTTTCCCGATAGTGCCCCTGGTTGGTCTATGGACAACCCCAGACCTTTCCAGACTTCTGAACTGCCATCTCAGTCTGATTGATGAAATGAGATATTTGTAAAAAGTGATTAGCACAGTGCCTGGCACAGTAGGCCCTATGTAAATATTTAATCCCTTCCCTCTTCCTCTCTTTAGTGTGAGGAGGAGCCTGTCTCCTGCCAGGTGATGCCACTCACCACATGTCCCATCAGCAGATGGATTGCCAGGTCAGGGCCTTGAATTCTTGGCATTAGTTCCAGGCAAGCCCAGGTACATCTGGGCATTTGACAGCAAAAGGAGCAGTATAGAGGCATCACCCTGAAACCCACCCACCCCCACTGGTATCTATGGAGATCCATACCCTGTGCACTAGGGCCCTGTAGCCAGTTACATCCATGTGGAAAACCTGCCTGACTATTGATTTCATCACCTACCATGATGTAACATAAAGCAACAGAGAGTACAAGATTGGGTGTGGGGGTGGAGGGTAGAGCATGGTGGGAAGCTGGGGCTTCCCCGACCCCTCCAGCTACACCCAGGCAATGCCAAGAGTCTGAAGGGCCCAGGACATCTCTGGACGTCATGAAATGAAGCAATGTTTGACCACCATGGCTTTGGGAGATGATCTGCTGGCCCTCAGGGCCTCCCCAAGAGGCTGACTCTTATCATCTTAGGATGGGGATTTGGGGTTTCCCCTTCTCTTCCTTTCCCTTCCCTCCCCTCCCCTGAGAACAAAGAAAAAATTATAGGATAGAGTTAGAACTAATTTGAGCAAGTTGACTCTGTGATCCAGCCTTGTGTTGGGTGGGACACATTCTCAACTGCAGAGGGTAGATCGGTTTTAGAGAGAGATGAGAAAAAGGCCTTTCTCTTCCTTTTAGAGAAGCTTTTTTCCACTGCTATAAAATGTCCTTGCTTTTCCTCCACACTTCCAGCTCTAGGAGGTATGGTCTACAAGCCCCTGGAAGTGGGACTTTGAAGGTTAGGAAGGAGTCTAGCCATGGGAGTGGGGTGGGATGGGGTTTGCCTTGGTATGACAGGCACCAGGATGAATTGCAAGCACAAGGCTCAGCAACCTTGTTTCACTTCCTGGTACTGTGGGAGCAGGATAGGAAGCAGGATTGCTGGGGCAGCTGTGGGACTATTCTAGGGCAAGAGCTTCTCCCAGGGCTTCACCCGCCCTGGAGCTGCCATGGTCCCCTGACGTCAGCTAGGCCTTGACCACTATGCAAATCACCAGGACACCCCTCATCTGGCCTTTCCACCTCAGTCCCAGGGCTACTGATCCAGCTGACCCTTCCTTCATCTAGAGATTAAGACTAAAGCATGTGAGAGCTAAGACTTGATCATCTAGGACCTCTGGAGTCCAGACCTCTGTCTGAACCCTTTAAAAGGGTGCCTGGGGAGCCTGATAGTATTTTAGTCTAGGGTTCTATTACAATAGTCTCCCTCATTCCAGAACCTACTCTGGTTAAGGGTGGGAGGAAAGAAGTTATCCCTTTAATTCTGAGAGCTTTTGTCTTTCTTAATTTGAAACTTCATTAGACACAGTCTCAAAATTGTGTGTGGGGGGCGGTCTATGGTCTTTGTCTAGAATCTTCTAGAGCAGCGGTGTTAAATTGAAATAGAAAGGGTGGGGCACTAATCTGGCATGAGGATCTCCCTGGCTACAAACTTAACTTTTAAAATGTAATGTTTATCTATAATTTATTGTATTTTTATTTAAATATTTCCCAGTTATATTTTAACCTGGTTCAGAAATACTCAAGAGTATCACTGGGAGGGTGGTAGCTGCATGCAGCCCCTGGGCAGAGGCTGAGGGGCAGTGGCATTTCTGAGTTTGGGGAACACCCATTAGATTGTGCTCCTTGAAGGCAGGAACTGTCTTTTGCCTCTTCTTGTATCCCTGGGGCTTAGCACAGAGCCTGGAAGATAATAGACACAATGTTATATTGACTATTGACTGACTCTCTAAATCAAGGTGTTTTCTCTGTTTGGGACCTTTCCAATCCAAACCCTTCTATGGAGTTTAAATTTTAAATCCACTTCATGATGCAGTCTATCTTCAGGTCACCATAGCTGGGAAGAGGATAATTTCAGTGTGGATCCATGTGTATGTAGAGGTGTCTTTTCATCACTGTCTCTGTGTGCTCTTTAATAACAGTAGTAATATTTACAATGTAGGGGAAAGGGGGGGAGATGAGGAGGAGTGAGTGAACCTTACTCTCATCAGAATTGGCTCAAAGAGGGAATAACATACACACTCAGTTGGGTATAGAAATTTATCTTACTTCCCCTACAGGAAAGTAGGAGAGGAAGAGGATGAGAGAAAGGGGAGGGGGGGAAGGTTGATAGAAGGGGGGACAGATTGAGGGAGGGACTAGTCAGAAGCAAAATACTTCTGAGGAGGGACAGGGTGAAAGGAGAGAGAGAATAAATAAATGGGAGGATAGGATGGAGGGAAATAGCAATAGTAACTGTGAAAAAAAAACTTTGAAGCAAGTTTTTCTGATAAAGATCTCATTTCTCAAACATATAGAGAACTAAGTCAAATTTACAAACTTAAGAGCCATTCCCCAATTAATAAATGATCAAATGATATGATCAGTTTTCAGATGAAGTAATCAAAGCTATCTATATCCATATGAAAAAATACTCTCACTATGGATTGGAGAAATGTAAATTAAAACAATTCTGAGATACTACTTCATACCTATTAGATTGGCTAATAGGAAAGAAAAGGTAGATGACAAAAGTTAGAGGGGATATGGAAAAAGAAGACTTGTTGGTGGAGTTGTGAATTGATTCAACCATTTTGTAGAGCAATTTGGAACTATGCCCTGAGGGATATAAAACAATGACCCTTTGACGTAGCAATATCACTACTAGGTCTGTATCTCAAGAGAGATAAAAACAAAAAGGAAAAGGACCTATATGTACAAAAATATTTATAGCAGCTCTTTTCTGGAGGTAAAGAATCAAAAGTTGAAGGGATGCCCATCAATTGGATAATGGCTGAACAAGTTGTGGCATGTGATTATGATGGAATACTATTTTACTATAAGAAATGATGAGCAGGGTGCTCTCAGAAAAACCTGAAAAGACTTGTGTGAACTTATGCAAAGTGAAATGTGCTGTGTACAAAGTACCAGCAATATTGTAAGACAATCAGCCATAAATGACTTAGCTATTCTCAGCCAAGACAACTCTGAAGGGCTTATGATGAAAAATGCTATCCACTCCAGAGAAAGAACTGTTGGTGTCTGAATACGAACTGAAGCATACTTTTTTTAAAACTTTTTCTTGAGTTTTTTCTTCTCGTCTATGTTTTCTTTCACAATTATTACTATTATGAATATTTTGCATGACAGCACATGTATAACTTTTATGGAATTGCTTGCCTTCTCAATGGGGGGAGGTGGGGAGGGAGGAAAGGAGAGAATTTGGAACTCAAAGTTCTAAAAATGAACGTTAAAAATTGTTTTTACATGTAACTGGGGAAAAAATAAAATACTAAATAAAAGGTTAAAAATTAACAGTAGTAATAACTTTTATACTTAAGTTATTGTAATAATCATAACAGAGGGGTGCATCTTTGGGGCTTTGTCTGGAGCCTTTTCGTAAGTGATGTTCTCTGTGGTGTTGCCCTTCAATCTACTGGATTATTTTAGTGGGGGTAACAAGGGAACATCTCAGCTAATGTCTTTCTGAAGGGGAGAAGCCCTATTCCATCCCTATCTCCTAGGAGATGCTACTCAGCTCCTGACGCTGAGGGAATTTTCCCAGCTGCATAACCCTGTCCCCTGGGAATGTTTCCAGGGCCTTTGGGGAAGGAGCAATCAGCCAGACAGAAGTTCCAGGAAAGAGGTCCCTTGGGAGGGAGATGTGGAGGATGCAGTCACTTGGGTTGGGCAGCGGTTTAGCTCCCACTTCCTTTTTTTCTTTCATGTATCTGGACACCACAGGAAGTGCTAATGAAGTTTTAGGGCCAGGAGATCAAAGAACAGTAGGTCAGAGTTTTATGGCAGTCCATCTATCCTTCCACTGTCCCAACTTGAGAATGGGGGAATAGGAATGACAGGATTCAGGCCTGCACAACATCCTGCCTGTACCACTTATGGCAGGTGGCCTTAGAAAAATGTGGAGGATGTGAAACAGCCCTGCACAACGTATGGCCTGGGGGCTGTATGCTGTGCAGGACTGCAGGATGTGTGGGATCCAGTGCAGCTGAGGACTCATTAATCACAGGATCATTAAATGTGGAGCTGAAAGGAACCAGGGGCAAAATCTAGTCCAGAGTTCAGAGGTTCTTAACTTTTTTGTCAATCGCTTTTGACTATCTATTCAATAACCATTCATTACACACCTACAAAGTGCCAGACACTCGAGGCTCAGGGGATAAAGAGGCAAACGATAAATCCTGCCCTCCAGGCGCTTACAATCTAATGCGGGAAGACAACATGCAAACAAATATACCTGATAAGGTATATACAGGATAAGTAGGAAATAATTAACAGAGAGAAGGCACTAGAAGTAAGAAGGGTTGGGGCAAGCTTCCTGAGGAAGGTGGGGTTTTAGTCGGGATTTAAAGGAAGAAAAGGAGGTCAACAGTGAGAACTGAGGACAGGAAGCACGTCAGGACAGAGAGATGAGAATGTCAACTATGAAACTTCTCAAAAGCATGGTTTTAAATGAATAAAACACAAGATTACAGCAGAAACCAATTATATTCAAATGGTTATTTTAAAAATTTAAAGTTTGCAGCACCCCGGGTTAAGAACCTCCTGGTCTAGTCCAACCTCTTTATTTTGCAGATGACTGAGATCGCAAGAGATGAAGTGACTTGCTCAAAAAAGTCGGTTTAGAATTTCTGATACCAAATTCGGGGCTCTTCCCGGGACGCCCTTTCCTAATTCCCAACCCTCTGGACATAAGACTCAAACTTATTTTCTGCCCTTGACTAAAGGGCCGAGGACCACCCGACAGGTCCCTAGCGGCGTCCCGTAACCCTCCTCGCCCCTCCTCCCCTGTCCGGCTCCGCAGGGACGACACTAAAGCGCCAACTGCCGCCCTCACTGAGCCCGGCGCTTCCGGCCTAGCCTGATTGGCTGGAAACCCCAAAGGCCACTCGTTGATTGGCCCTGGCCGAGTCCGAAAATTTTCTAGTTAGGCGGGCCAAGAAACGCCGGGAAGATTTGGGGTTTCCCGCGGAGGCATTTTCCTTGAACTGGCTTTTTCCCTGGCCTAATCTTAGCTCGTCCCCTCGACCGAAAGCGTCCGTCACTCGAGACTTGGGGACGACAGTCAGCGCGTCAAGAATCTCGGGAACCCACGCAGCTCCTGGGATCCTGATGCTCCACCCCCTCCTCCTCTCCCCTCCCCCCACCCCCGGGGCATTCTGGGTAACCGCCCCTTCCTATTCCCCAGTGGTTTCTCGGAAGCTAATCGTTTGCCCCCGCCCACTCCCTTCCCAGAGAATTATGGGTATGGCCTTTCCTATCTCCGCCCCTTCCTGTTTTTCCACCCAGAGGGTTCTGGGTAACAAGTAGGCCCCAGACTCTGGGAAAATTTTATGTCCCTTGGCCCCCTTTCTCCCAGAGGATTCTGGGTAGCTTTTCCTCCCCCTCCCCACCCCCACCCCCACCTTTCCCACGTCCTCCCCCTACCCCAGGTGCATCAGGGCTAAGCCAGGCAGGTAAGGGGGTGGGATGGTGTGGGCGGTAAGGCAAGACAGTGTGTGGGGAAGAGGTACAGGGAAGAAATGGGACGGTAGGAGGTGAGGGTCTGTAGAGAGAGGGTGGAAGACCCCCTTGGTAATGGAGGTGGCCTGATTCCCGGGTTACCTGACTCAGGTACCCAGGAAAGGCACAGGGGGCTCTGGGTAGGCATCCGTAGCTGGGCCTGCCTCCCCCTTTCCTCCCCGCCACGTACAACTCTTCCTCTCCCCCAGCAGACCAGGATGTCCCCTCAGGGGCTGCCCTACTAAAGGTTCGGGACCAGCCAGTAGAAGGGGTTGGGGCGGGAGGGTGGGGGGACCTTGCCTGCTTCGACTGTCGTCATGAACTTTGAGGGCCTGGATCCTGGACTGACGGAGTATGCCCCAGCCCTGCATCCCACCCTGGACCCTGCCCTGGATGCCCACCTGAACCCTAGTCTGCTGCAGAATGTGGAGCTGGACCCCGAGGGAGTGGCCCTGGAGGCACTGTCCGTCCCAGAATCTGTGCACATCATGGAAGGCGTCTACTCGGAGCTGCACAGTGTGGCAGCCGAGGTGGGCGTGCCGGTGTCCGTCTCCCACTTCGACCTCCACGAGGAGATGCTGTGGGTGGGGAGTCATGGGGTAAGATACATTCTGCTTTGTGGGGACTGGAGTAGACTCTCTGATCTGAGGTTCCAGGACCTTGCAGAGAGCTAGAATTAATTGGTGGTAGGGGCTGCGTTGGTGGAGTATGACAAAGATTCTAGTTCTGTTGAGCCGGTAAGGGGCCAGTTGAGGTCAGAGTTTGGAAGTGAGTTGGTATCCTTTCCCAGTGGGTCTTTTTCTTTCTGCCAAGATCTACCTCAGGTTCTGGTCAGACTCCCCAACCACTCCACCAGTTTAGTTTTACAGCCATTTAAATCTTATTTATTTCCCCTCTCACATATGTACTTGTATAATTATAGGATTTTTGTACATATTTTCATTCAGTCATGTCTGACTCTTTGTGATCCTATTTGGGGTTTTCTTGGTAAAGATACTGGAGGGGTTTGCCATTTCCTTCCCCAGCTCATTTTGCAGATGAGGAAACTGAGGCAAACAGGGTTAAGTGACCTGCCCAGGGTCAGTAATTGTCCCAGGCCAGATTTGAATCCAGGCCTGATGCTCTATGGACTGTGCCACCTAAGCTGCTTTTTGTACATATCTCTACATATTTTAGATTCGAACCTCTGAGGTCAGATATCTTGTGCTAGGGTAATGGCTCTAACCTTCTGAAACGCCCAAAGTTTCTAGCACAATACCTTCCATATAGTAGGTGCTTAGTAAATATTTGTTGATTTCAACAGAATTTTTATGTGTCTTCAGTGCCCACTATATTTCTGTATTATTCTTAAAGCTCAGTAAAGAATAATGTGTCGTTTCTTGTATATGAAAATAAAACTACTGAGCTGCCAATGGAGCTTTGGAGTTTGTTTTTTCAAAAATATATTTATGCTGATCTATCCACTCTTACCCAATCCCCCTATGACTGATGAAAAATTTCCAAGATGGGAGTTTCAGGGGGATGGAACAAAAACTAACTAGTCAATATTGGATAAAACCCATGACTTAGGTCTCCTTGTCACTTTTCTAACCAACTCACATAATTAGCTAAAGATAAGAAATACTGGTAGACTGATTGGTACATGACTTCATACCTTAGTTGCCAATAGACTCAGAATTTAGAAGAAGAATCCTTAGAGATCATCTAGTCAAGGGATGGGGAACCTTCGGTCTCGAGGCCACGTGTGGCCTTCTAGGTCCTTGGGTTTGGCCTTTTGACTGGGTCCAAGTTTTACAGAACAAATCCTTTTATTAAGGGGGATTTGTTCTCTGATGTTTGGATTCGGTAATAGGGCCACATTTGATAACCTGGAGGCCACAGATTCCCCAACCCTGATCTGGTCCAATCATCTTATTTTAAAGATGAAGAAACTGAGGCTCAGAGAAGTTGAGATTTTGCCTAAGGTAGAGTTGGAACTGAAACTGAGGTCTTCTGGTTTTCTAGTTCAGAGCTTTTTTTTTTTTTTAAATAAGTAATTTGCTGTTTGCTTCAAATCATAACAAAACCAGTTAAGTTTTTATTTAAACTTATTTTTTAAAAACCTTCAGTATATAGTTATTTGTAACAACTTGTCAGTTACTCCCTATTTTGTGTTTCATCGTCTATCAATCTTCATTCACCTCATTGTATATTTTCCTGTTACATTGTCACAGTCTATGTATATGCTAAAATATTTCTGCTTTCTTTGCTTAACAGTATTTTCAGATGTCTTTCCATATTTCTTTATGGTTTTCATACTTGTTCTTAATGTGATTAACTTTACAGTTTGTTCCTCCATTCCCTAATCTTTGGACTTTAGTTTCAGTTTTTTTGGTTTTGTTTTTTTTTTACCAATAAAAAATGATATTGCCATAAATATCTTTGAGCAAAAAGATTTTGTAAAACAATTTGGGGTGGGGGGGCAGCTAGGTGGCACAGTGAGTAGAGCACCGACCCTGGAGTCAAGAGGACCTGAGTTCAAATGCAGCTTCTGACACTTGACACACTTACTAGCTGTGTGACCTTGGGCTAGTCACTTAACCCTGATTGCCCTGCCCTCCCTCCTCCAAAAACAAACAAACAAAAAATTTTCTTAAGTCATATTGCTAATAATGGATTATTAAGTAACAGGTTGTTTGTATTTTTATAACTCTGGCTGTCTACCGCCTGCCATGACCTAGTTCTTCCCTCCACCCCATATGTATATGTTACATATACATGAGGAAAATCTAACACCAAATCTAGCACCACTCAAAAGTGGTCTACCTCAATGATCAAAAACTCTATAATTCCTTTTTCTGACTTCCTGTTATTCCATCTTTAGTCCTATGCTTTACTTTCTTAAGCCTCCTCTGTCTCCTTACAGGTGCCTCTGATTTCTTCATTCCTTAGTACTCTTCCAAGCTGTCACCTTGATTTGGCTTCACTTTCCTCCCTTCCCAGTAATGACCCTACAGTTAACCAGTTTAACTCTAAACTTTCCCCTCCTTGACAGTTCCTTGACCCCTACCTTCATCAGTGCTCACTCCTTGCCAAAGCTCAACCTTGGATGACTACCACCATCCACCTCCTTTGCTCCTCTTCAACTTCTGTTGAACAGAATTGAAGAAATCATGATCCTGAACTGACTAGGTCCATTACAGATTGATGTAATCTGAGCTAGGCCCTTAACTCGACAAACTATCCTTTTGCTTCTTCCTAATTCTCCAGCCCACTCCCCACAGAGATTGTCTAAATCTCCTCTTCTCTTTTCAAGCTTCACCCTTAGCAGAGGACCTCACGTCATACTTTTACAGAGAAGGAGGGATAGAGACAGAGACAGAGAGAACTTGTGAACTCCCTGATTTCTTCTCCACATCTCAAAACCCTTGGACATCCCCCATGCTCTTCCTTTACTCCAGTCTCTGATTAAGAAGTGGTTCTTCTCAAGGCCAACACCTCTACATCTACCCTTGATCCTAGCCTTTCCTTTTTTCTCAAATAGATTGCCCTTGTAATTCCCCACCCCTACCTCCACACACCTCCTGGATCATCACTGTTAACATCCCTGTCTCTCCCATCTTGAAAAAACAAACACAAGACCCTACAGCTAGAGACCTAGATCTCTCCCCTCCTTCCCAGCCAGACTCCTCAATCTTTTGCAATGGTTATCCTCTGACTTCAGAACTAATCATTTAACTGAAACCATATTCTCTCCCTCTTCCTCTTTCCCTCCCCCTCTCTCTCTTCCCTCCCCCCATCCTCTCTTTATCTCCCTCTCTCTCCTCCACCCCCCTTCTTGTTACCAGTGATCTCATAATTGTCTGATCTTTTCACCTCTCCTCAGTCCTCGTCCCTCTTGTTCAGAGCACCATTTGGCATGGCTGACTACCTACTTCTGGGTTTTCATGCTACAGCTCTCCTTAGTTTTCCTCCTACCTATCTGACATCTCCTTAGTCTCCTTTTCTGGTTCACTGTCTAGACTAGACCGTCTTCTCTTTTCTTTCTACACCCTCACTTAGTGACCTCAGCTCCCATAGGTTTAATTATCATCTCTGTTCAGAAGACTCCCAGATCTATGTATCTAATCCAGTCTGTCTCCTGAGCTCCATTTGTGCATCTCCAACAGCTGTTTCTAACTGGAAGTCCTTTAAGCATCTCAAATTCAATATGTCCAAAACAGAACTTGTGATCTTTCCTTAAAACTCATCTCCCTTCCGAGCTTCCCTATGTCTCTTGAGGGGTAGCACTGTCCTTCTAATCACCCTGGTTCACACATTTTCATCCTTACCTCCTCATTCTCTCTCACATCCATATTTCTGTCTCCATACTATCTTTCCTATCCCTTTCCTCTCTATTTAAATGACTACCACCATCCAAGTTTAGGCCTCCATCACCTTTCACCTGAATTTACTGTAAAAGCCTTCTAATTGGTCTTTCCACTTCAAGTCTGTTTCTAGTCCATCTTCTGAGCAACTGCCAAAATGATTTTCCTAAAGTGCAGGTCTGATGGTGTCACTCTCCTACCCAATAAACTCCAGTAGTTTCTGTTCCCTTAAGACTAAAATCTAAGCCCCTCTGTTTTACTTTTAAAGCCCTTCACACCCTGGCCCCAGCCCAGCCTCCCAGCCTTGTTATATAACCTCCTCCGCCCGCACATACACAGAATGGATCAGCTAAACTAGCCTTCTTGTTCTACTCTCCACATATCACTCCATCTCTTTACTCTGCACTCCTACCCCTCTACCTCTTAGAATAATTCTGCTCAGGCACCACCTTTGATATGAAGCCTTGCTCCTAGCTGTTAGTCCTCTCCCCGTCAGAAATTTACATTCTATTTGTATATGCATTGCCTCCCCTAATAGCATATAGGTCCTTGAGGACAGAAACTTTTATTTTGTCTTTGTCTTCCCAGTGTATGGGTAAGCTTTTAATAAATAATTGTTAATTGTTTGCTAGATTGCTCTTCTGTCCAAGCCCTTTTTCTGCTACAGTCTGCTTTATAAAGAAGGGAAGAAGGGGGAGCTGGCTGTCATGTTCTTGTATTTTGACTCAGTGTATGTCTCTCTCTTTGCCTTTTTCCTTCTTCTAGGGCCATGCCACCTCATTCTTTGGCCCAGCCCTGGAGCGCTATTCATCCTTCCAAGTCAATGGCAGTGATGACATTCGGCAGATCCAGAGCCTGGAGAATGGTGTTCTTTTTCTTACTAAGAACAACTTAAAGTACATGGCCCGTGGGGGACTCATTATCTTTGATTACCTGTAAGTGGCTCCCTAGCCCTGAACTGATAAGGAAAACCTGAAGCTTTTTCCCTAGTCAACCTTCACTGTGAGATGGCTCAGGCCCAAGGTTGGGGACTGTGGGCTAGAAATCCAAGGTGTCTGGGTCCTCACCCTTTCCCTGCCTCCACAGCCTGGATGAGAGTGAGGACATGCACAGCCTCCTCCTGACTGAGAGCAGCACCCTGCTTGTAGGTGGACTACAAAACCATGTGCTGGAGATTGACCTCAACACTGTCCAGGAAACACAGAAGGTGCAGGCCTGGGCAAGAAGGAGCTGTGGGGGAAGCCTGGGATCTTCTCTTCCCAAGCTCAGAGGCCTGACAGGGAAAAAAATTCCTGGGCTGGGACCTTGCCTAAGGTGGGGGTTCTGCCCCACTTCTGGGAGAGAGAGTGGATGATGGGAGGGGTCATTCTATTCCTAGACATTCCCTTCTGCTTCCTTCCCCAGTATGCTGTGGAGGTACCAGGCATCACCATCATGAGGCAGTCGAGTCGCTTTTTCTTCTGTGGTCACACATCTGGCAAGGTGCCTGTTCTCTCTCATTTTGGTGCCCGGGCCACCCTCTGGCCTGGCTCTTAACTTTGTTTGTTTCAGAGTTCTTAAGTCTTTCAAAGGTGTTTATCTTTACAGTGTTATGATTGTATAAATTGTTCTCCTTGCTCTGTTTACTTCACTCTGTATCAATTCATATGTTTTCTCCTGGTTTCTCTGACACCATCTCTTTCATAATTGCCTATGGCACAATAATATTCCATTATATCCATATACTACAGTTTGTTCAGCCATTCCCCATATGATGGGCACCCCTTTAATTTCTAGTTCTTTGCTATCACAAAAGTTGCTGCTATAAGTATTTTTGTACATGTGGGTCCTTTTCTCAGTCTCCTTGGGGTATAGCAAAGGTATAAAGCGCAGTTTAGTAACTTTGGGAACGTAGTTCCAAATTGGTTTCCAGAATGACTAGACCAGTTCACAACTTCAGCAACAGTGCTTTCATATGTTTATTTTCCCCCAGCCCCTCCAATCCTGGCTTTTATCTAACCAGGTGATTAATTGGGCCCAACCCCCGCCCCCATCTACTACTGTCTTACTAGATCATTTTCTCCCAGATTTTGGCTGCTTTTTTACTTTCAGTATGCCAGGTGCCATAGAGGCAATTGAGCAGTCATATTGTCTCTTTGACTCCCTCTCTTTCTCAGCTTCTTTTATTCTCTTCCCTAGCTGGTTCCCCAGATCTTGAGGTCTGCCTCATTCATTCTGGTTCTTTATGACCTGGGTGATTGCATTATTCCTCTTATAGGTATCTCTTCGGGATCTTCGTACTTTCAAGGTGGAGCATGAATTTGATGCCTTCTCAGGGAGTTTGTCAGACTTTGATGTGCATGGCAACCTGCTGGCAGCCTGTGGCTTCTCTAGCCGCTTGAGTGGTTTGGCCTGTGACCGATTCCTCAAGGTCTATGATTTGCGAATGATGCGAGCCATTACACCACTACAAGTGCACGTTGACCCTGCCTTCCTGCGCTTCATCCCCACTTATACCTCCCGCCTTGCCATCATCTCCCAGACAGGTGCACAGTGACAGGAGAAGGGGAATTTCTATAGAGAGATGAACTGGATGGCAACAGTGGAGAGGGGAGGGGGTGGGGTAGAGCAGAGCTAAACCTGACCCTGGGACAAGAGAAGGAACCTCTTTACAGGGTTGTAGGATCTAAATTGAAGCCATAATCCCTTACTTTCTCCCCTTTCCCCAAGAACACAAGAAAAGAGAAAAGATGGTGTTGTTTAGAGATTACAGATCAGGCTGCTACTTGCTAATGGATAGCTCTCTATAGGTGGGGAAATTTCTGCCTGTTACTGGAATGAGGATGTAGCCCTTCTTAATTTTGCCCATGGCTAGGTGTGGGTAGTACTTCAGTATTTTTCACGTGGGCTCAAAGTCTTCATTTTCTCTTTCCAGGGCAGTGTCAGTTTTGTGAGCCCACAGGCCTGGCCAACCCAGCAGACATCTTCCATGTTAATCCTGTGGGGCCTTTGCTGATGACGTTTGATGTGTCAGCTAGCAAGCAAGCCCTAGCCTTTGGGGACTCAGAGGGCTGTGTACACCTCTGGGCTGATTCTCCTGAGGCATCTTTCAACCCCTATTCCCGTGAAACTGAATTTGCCCTACCTTGCCTTGTTGACTCACTGCCACCCCTGGACTGGAACCAGGACCTATTGCCTCTCTCTCTCATCCCAGTTCCACTCACCACTGACACTCTTCTGTCTGACTGGCCAGCTGCCAACTCTGCTCCTGCTCCCAGGTAATTGCTTACCTCTGGGCCAGGTGGAAGGAGGGACCAAGACGCTGGTATTTTCTCTTTCTTGTTCTGTCACTGTCCCATCGATTAGCTAGTGTTCCCCTTTACTTTGACCTCAGTTTTCCTCTTTCTCTGGGACTTGGGAATTGGGCAGTCGTGGACCCCTTGACCCCTTAAGCCCCAGAGCCATGCTGCATTGTAGGCGGGCACCACCAGTGGATGCAGAGATTCTGCGCACCATGAAGAAGGTGGGCTTCATTGGCTATGCACCCAACCCCCGAACCAGGCTTCGTAACCAGGTGTGTATGAGAGGAGATAAAAGGGGGAGGCCTCACCTCCAGCTTTCTTTATCTCTTTATTTTGTGCTACCTCATTCCTCTTCTGTTCTACTTCTCTGACACCCTTGTAACTGCTGTTTTTAGTAAACCAGCATGTTTTTTTGAATGCTTACTATGTATGTGTACAAAGATTATAGAAATGAATGGGAAGACCTTGAATGCCAAGGTAAAGATTTTAGACTTTATCCTCTAAGTAGTAGGCAGCTATAGAATAAGGAAGTGACTATAAAAGCAGTGTTTTAGGGAGATGGATCTAATTTAGATGTCAGGATACAGGATGAAGTGGCATTAAGGGACCTGTTGGGAAATTACTGAATAATATAATTGTGAGTTGATAAAAGGCCTGAACCTGGATTATAGAAATAGAAAGGAAGCATCTGGGTTAAGAAATGTTAGGGATGACTGACAAGATTTGGTTAAGTGGTCATATGGGGTAAGAAAGATGATGTCAGATATTTCCTTCCTGCATGCTTTTCCTTTCCTTTAGATCCCTTACCGCCTCAAGGAGCTGGATAGTGAGTTTGACAACTTCAACCAGGTTCCTGAGTCACCTATAGGGCGGGAAGAGGAACCACATCTCTATATGGTCTCCAAAAAATACAGAAAGGTACTGAGGGTCAGGGAAAGGGAGGGATACATGTGCTGGTATCCCTTGCAGAGAGAAGTCTTATAATAGGAAAGGATTGGAGAGGCTGAAGTAGATATTAGTTAACTGGGCCGGAGTGGTAGGATTCCCCCCATCCCACCCCCAATCTTCCACCCTGAATGTAAGGAAGACATTCCAAGGAATGTAAAGGTTATTTAGGGATTGGGGAACTGCCTACTTATCCCCACCTCTCACCTGGGTTATTTTCTTCATTCCAGGTGACCATCAAATACTCAAAGCTAGGGTTAGAGGATTTTGACTTTAAGCACTACAATAAGACATTGTTTGCTGGGCTGGAACCCCACATTCCCAATGCCTATTGTAACTGCATGATCCAGGTAAGGGCTGAGGACCCACTGACTGAATATGCCTACTACGCATTCTGAAGCTCTGTCAACTAGGCTCATTTCCCCCTAACTTCTACCGCCCCTTTTCCTAAGACAAGAGTTCTTAACCTGGGGCCCATGGATAGATTTCAAGAAGTATCTAACTTAGATGGGAAAAAATTATATCTTTATTTTCATTAACCTCTAACTGAAATGTAGCATTTCCTTCAATTATGTTTCTGAAAAGGAGTCCAGAGACTTCACCAGACTGGCATAGAGGTCCAGGACACACAAAAAGGTTAAGAGCCCCTGTCTTAGGATGTGTCTGAGTCTCCTACTTCTATGATTCTGTACCATTGGCCTTTCCTCACTCTGGAGCTCTTCTTCCCTTCCTTCTAGGTCTTGTACTTCCTTGAGCCTGTTCGCTGTCTAATCCAGAACCACCTGTGCCAGAAGGAGTTCTGCCTGGGCTGTGAGCTGGGCTTCTTGTTCCACATGTTAGACCTGTCTCGTGGTGATCCCTGCCAGGTTAGAGGCCACCCACCTAGTGGAGACATACAGCTTCTCTGTGCCAAATTCTTAGGATTGAGAAACCATCTCCATTACCTCTTATTCTCTTCTTTTCTTACAGGGCAGTAACTTCCTGAGGGCATTCCGCACCATCCCTGAAGCCTCAGCCCTAGGACTAATCCTGGCTGATTCAGATGAGGTTTCAGGCAAGGGCAATCTGGCCAGGCTCATCCAGAGGTGGAATCGTTTTATTCTGACACAGCTGCACCAAGACATGCAGGAACAGGAAGGTCCTCAGGCTTACAGGGGTGCAGGAGGCAGGTACAGGACAGGAACATGGGGGTCCCTTAGGTGTATGCTCCTCTCAGCCCCTTGATGTATAGGAGTGCCTTTCTCTGATAGCTTTGTGCTTCCTCTTTGCCCCTAACAGCTTTTGTTCATCAGGAGACTCAGTCATTGGGCAGCTCTTCAGTTGTGAGATGGAGAACTGTAGCCTATGCCGATGTGGCAAAGAAACAGTGCGTGTGTCATCTACCCTGCTCTTCACACTCTCCTATCCTGAGAGCCACAGTAATGGTATAGCCCTAGACAAGTGGCTTGGGGAAGCTGCTTCCTGACTTCACAGAGCTGGTGGGCAGGGGAGGGGATGCACTAGGAGAGACAGTTGGTAATCATTGCCAAAGGTGTGTAGAGTTGGAGAAGCAACCAGAGTGACTGGCCTCATCTTTCTTCAGATAAGAGTATGAATATGAAGAACTATGACTTTGCTCAGGTGTTGAAGAGAAGCATCTGCCTGGAACAGAACACACAGGCTTGGTGTGAGAACTGTGAAAAGTACCAGCCCACAGTGAGTAGCACATGGATTTTAGACTACCTTTTGTCTTGTCCAGGGTTGGATTACATCCTCCCCCTCGCCAACATTGGTGATTCCATCCACTCTAGGACCAAGCAGGATAGCACCTATAGGTATTGTCCTCAGGTTTCAGGGCAGGGAAAAGTCCTAGTCCAAGGGTACAGATCTTGATTTTTGTATCCCAGCCCAAACTTTATACCTTTTAGATTGCTTCATGTCCCACTTTCCCTCCCTAGGTCCAGACCCGCAACATTCGCCGTCTCCCAGATGTTCTAGTTATCAACTGTGAGGTCAACAGCTCTAAAGAGGCTGATTTCTGGAAGTTGCAGGCAGAGGTGAGGTCTGGAGCTGGGCTAGGAGTCAGGGATGCCAGGGTACTTTCTGCTTTCTTCCTAACACTGGGACCCATCCCTGGACCTTTTTGAGGAACCTGATCTCTTTTCTGTCTAGTTTGCCTTCAAGATGGCAGTAAAGAAGGCAGGTGGGGAGATCCCTAAAAGCAAAGAGAGTGCTCTGGCTGATTGGTACGTACTGACCTACCACATACTGGTGGCTGGAGTGCTGAAATATTGATAACTCCTATTATCTCAGGCAAAATTCTAACTCCATTCCATGATGCTTGTCTGGCAGGAAAGAACTAGGAAGTCCAAAAGGGCGGCCTTTGTGCACTTCCATTGAGGAGCTGAAGAATGTCTGGCTTCCATACTCCATTCAAATGAAGCTGACGAAGAACAAGGGATTGGATGTCAGCAACTGGACTGATGGGGATGAGGTACTGATGCTGGCAGAACTGGGTGGGAGGAGGAGGGATTCTCAAAGGAGCCACTTCAACGTCCCAGAGACAGAGGGCTCCTTACCATGCCCTCTGTCCTTAACTCTCCTTCCATCCCTATTTTTATACCTGATTTAACAACTTAGGTATTCCCCTCACAGCAGAACCCACTCAGGGAAGAGGAGGATAACGTCTATGTGTATGACCTTATGGCTACTGTGGTCCACATTCTGGATTCAAGAACAGGGGGCAGCCTGGTGGGTCACATCAAAGTTGGGGAGACCTACCACCAGCGAAAAGAGGTGAGTTCTATGGCATTGAAAGGAGGTTCTTAAAATGGTGGCTGTAGTGGCTTTCCTCATCCCAGGGTGGACCCACTGTGGTCAGACATGTGCTGTCCCTTTTTCCTTTAAAGGGTGTTACTCATCAGCAGTGGTACCTCTTCAATGACTTCCTTATTGAACCTGTGGATAAGGTTAGTCTTTTCATCTCAAGGCACTTAGAAAAACCCCAGCCACACCCAGGAGGGAGGGATGGGTTCCTAGTTGTACAACAAAGATTTAGCAAAGCTAAAAATTCATGACTTGCATTGAGAAAAAGGCAGAGGGTTGGGCCAGAGACAGTCAATGATTCTTCCATTCTACAGTGTGAGGCTGTGCAATTTGACATGAGCTGGAAGGTGCCCGCCATCTTGTATTATGTCAAGAGGAATCTCAACACCAAATACAACCTGAGCAGTGAGTGGTACAGGGTGGGCAAAGGATATGGGTAGTTTGAACTGGGCCCTCTGGCAGCTAAGGATCAAGGAAATTTCTTAATAGTTTTTGGATTAGTGTTTAATGTTAGAAGACAATGTAGAAATTCTTGCTTATCAACGTAACTAAAGTTAAAAATGCCAGGGCAGAGATTTTACTTTGGAAGTAGATCCAAAAATTTGGGCCCAAATTGTTACCAGATGTCCTCATCCCACAGTTAGCCAAGTGATTTTCCCTTTTCACCAATCATGCAGCTGTTCTGCTCCTTTTGCCTGGCCCCATTGCTTTCCCACCATCTCCACTTCCTTTGAATAGTCTCAGTATTTGACTTCCTGTCTGTCCACAAGCTGTGAACACCCTCATACCCTCTCTTCTTCTCTCTTTTTGGCCCTGAGCTAACTGAACTAGGACCCTGACTTTGAAATTCTTATTTCATCCCTCAGCCCCTTCTTCAGCCTCTACTTTGTGTATTTCCTGATAACTCCCTGGCTTGACCTCTCCATCAGCCTGTCCACCAGGCTTCATTCCCTCTACTTATGTGCTTTGATTACTGAGGGGCCACGATGCAGACTCAGAGTCCCCAGTCACCCTGAGCCTCCTTCCCCTCACCACTCCCCATCCTTGCCCTGGCTGTCTGCCCCTCTGCCCTCCAGTCAAGAACCCTATTGAAGCAAGCGTGCTGCTGGCCGAGGCCTCACTGGCCCGGAAGCAGCGCAAGACCCATGCTACCTTCATCCCACTGATGCTGAGTGAGATGCCACAGGCCGGGGACCTGGTGGGCCTGGATGCTGAATTTGTCACCCTTAATGAGGTAACTGGGTCCAAAACATCTGTGGGGACTTGGAGCAAGAACCCTAAGGAACCCAGGAGGGAGAGACAAGTCTATAAGAACCTTCTGTACCCTACTCCCATAGGAGGAGGCAGAGCTGCGTAGTGATGGCACCAAGTCCACCATCAAACCAAGCCAGATGTCAGTGGCTAGAATCACCTGTGTCCGGGGCCAAGGGCCAAATGAAGGTGTCCCCTTCATTGATGACTACATCTCTACACAGGAGCAGGTACCAGGAGACTTGAGAGCTTGGACAGAGGAAAACCTATGCTGCTGATGGGCTCCCTCTCCTGGGATGACTTTTTCTGTTCTTTGCCCTCCTAGGTGGTGGATTACTTGACCCAGTACTCAGGGATAAAGCCTGGAGACCTGGATGCTAAGATTTCCTCGAAGCACCTTACCACTCTCAAGTCTACCTATCTGAAACTTCGCTTCCTTATAGACATTGGTGTCAAGTTTGTGGGTCATGGACTGCAGAAGGACTTCCGGGTCATCAATCTCATGGTTCGGAATATACTTTCCCCAAGTATTTGTGGGAGAAGGGGGTAGAGGCAGGGAGAGAACGGGGTATGTTTCTGGAGTTTGGGCCCTCCTTGTGGTACTAAAGATGAGAATTGAGCGTCTCAGCCCTTAACTTATCACTTTTATCTTTGCTAGGTGCCCAAAGACCAGGTCATCGATACTGTCTACCTCTTCCACATGCCCCGAAAACGAATGATCTCCTTGCGCTTCCTTGCTTGGTATTTCTTGGGTGAGGTGCCATGTTTCTCAGTTCCTCAGGGTGAAATTGTTGGAGGAAAATGAATGGAGGTGGGAGAGAGAAAGGAAGGAGGACAACTTTAGTTACCAATGTTAATTTGTTTAGTGGTGGTAAAGTATAATTGTGGCATATAATAGGCGCAGAGGATTGAAAGCTGAAAAGCACTTTAGAAAAATCAAGTTCTTACATTACAGATAAGGAACGAAGTATAGAAAAGTTAAATGATTGGCCCAAAGTCACAGGTAATAAATAGTAATGTTGGGATTTAAACCCAGGTCCTCCAGATTCTCCAAATTAGGGCTTTTTCTTCTTCATGTAATAATGATTAAGAGGCCCAAGAACCACTCCATGTCTGTTGTAGGGGAGTGATTTGCTCCTTCCCTAAGGAAATGACAGGGAAAAGGTGGGGCTGATAGTGGTAATCTTTCTCCCTTCTACTTCGACCTCAAACCACTTTACTTTCCTCAGATCTCAAGATCCAAGGGGAGACCCATGATAGCATTGAGGATGCCCGAACAGCTCTTCAACTTTACCGAAAGTATCTGGAGTTAAGCAAAAATGGCAGCGAACCAGAGTCCTTCCACAAAGTGCTCAAGGGGCTTTACGAGAAGGGCCGAAAAATGGATTGGAAGGTTCCTGAGCCTGATGGCCAGGCAAGCCCCAAGAGTAAGATTTGAGATCGGGGAAAAGCTGGCTTTGTTTTGGGGTGTGTATATTGTGCACGATTGTGAATGGATTCACTACTACCTTATTCCCCTGCAAGCCCTGTTTTTCCCATGCTGCCCTGGCCCAAACTATGTCATTTATTCTTTCTAACTTATTTTGTCTGCATGAAGTATTCCAAGTGCTACCTCTTCATTCACTCGAAGGCTCATGTTCTCATTTTTGTGTCTAACAGATTCAGCCGTCTTCTCCACTGTGCTGGCGCTCTGACTGCTCTTTTCCAGCCACATCCTTCCAGTCCCCCCTTCTTGAGTGCTCAGTGGCTACACCACAGAAGCAGCATCAGGGAGAGGTGGCTTCTCCAGTTGCTGGTCCTCTGCCTCCCCCTCTCCAGCACTGCCCTGGGGACAGGGCCTAGGCCCCAGGCCCCAACTCAGACCTATAGGGACTCTGCTGATGGTGCTATTATTAGAACTGTTGGAATTTTCCCGGTGCAGCTAGGATGTTACAAAATATGCAGGAGCTGAGCTCCCTTCTACCCTTGTGGCAGCATGGAAAACAAAACCTGGAAACTGGCCCAGAAAGGAAGCAGCAGTACCGTTAGTTAACACAGAACACTCCCTAGCTGGCTAGGGACGATAGTGCGGGGCGATGACAAATGGGTCAGTAGCTCTGTACTTAAGTGATGGAGGATCCAGAAGGTACCGCTTTGGGGCCAGAGCAAAACACACAAGGGCATTGCCAAAGGGCCTCCGTGTCCCAGGCCTGTGACCATTTGGCTACAAAGCTCAGCAGGGTTGCTTCTGCTGATACCCTTTTCCTAAGCTTTGTCTGCAATGGAATGTTTTATAAAATAAAAGCAAAAAATCCAGTGGTGGAGTGTCACGGCCCCATCTTTGTGGGAAAAGGGCATCGAATTCCTTATTCTTGCCTTCTCGCACCTCCTTGCACTGGATGCTTAAGTGTCATTTAAAATTTTGGAGCGGCGGTGAGGGCGCCCGGGGCAGAGCTGGGCGGAGCCAGCAACTGGCCTCCCCCGGGCCTGGGTTCCGCCGTCACCTTTTCTCAGGGGAGGGTAGGAGGGTTCGCAGGAAGCCGAGTGCCAGATGGCGAGAGCTCCCGTTTGGCGCAAAGCTTCTCGGGAATTGTAGTTCTCCGCTCCGCTGCACCTAGGACCCTCCCTTCACCTGCTCGTCCCGCTCCTTCGGCCTCGGCCTCGCCCCTCCGGCTCGCCCCTTCGGGCCACGCCTCCTCTCCTTGCCACGCAGGTCCTGCCACCCGGCGCCGGCGTCCTAGCTGCTGCTGCTGCCGCCGCGGGACCCGACGAGCCTGTGCTGCGAGCCGCGGGGCTGCGGCGTCTGTTTGCGCCGGGAGGCTGGGCCCCGCCGGGCGGGCGGACGGGCCGCGAGGCTACGGGCACGGAGTCCGGCGGCCCCGGCGGTGCGCGGCGCCGAAGAGCCCCGGAACAGCCAGATCTGCCGCTCTCGGCTCCTGTGTAGGGGGTGCTGGGCTGACGTGGGGCCGCCCGACCGGCTGCTGCTCTCGAGCTGCGGGGCCCCGGGGGCTGAGGTGGGAACGGCGCGGGCCGGGCCGGGGGGCGGGAGGCAGGCACAGGCGGCGGGGGCCTGGGTCGCTGTTCATCCCCGGCCGCTCCTCTCCCTCGCAGGCAGGCGGAGCTGCCCCGGCGCCGCGCGGACCATGGCTGGCGGCGGGGGCCTGGTCCTGCTCCTGGCCGTCCTGCTGGGCAGCGCGTGGGCGCGGAAGAGCCAGGACCTGCACTGTGGAGGTAAAGGCCCAGGCCGGCCGGAGGAAGGGGTGGGGGAGGGGGTGACCCGAGTCAGGGGGCCCGGGGCTTCCGCCCCCGCGCAGTCCAGCTAACCTCCCGGACCCCTCTGGCCGTCTGGGGAAGCCTGTGGACCCCTACTCAGAATCATATTTTCTTTTCTTTAAATTTTTTAATATATTTATTTAAAGTTTTGAGTTCCAGACTCAGTCTCTCCCTCCTCTCCCACCTCCCTGAGATGGTAAGCAGATATAGGTTATGCACGTGCAATTATGTAAAACGTTTTCATATTGATCGAAAAGAAAGGTGAGAGAAAGAAAGTGAAAAATAGCATGCTTCAGTCTGTATTCTTCAAAGTATGCTTCATCATTAGCCCTTTGGGGTTTTCTTGGATCATTGTATTGCTGGGAATGGCTAAGTCATTCACAATTCTTCTTCGTACAGGGTTACAGTGTTACTGTGTACAAAGTTCTTCTGGTTCTGTTCACTTCCCTGTGCATCAGTTCGTACAAGCCCTTCCAGGTTTTTCTGAAATCATCCTGCTTCTCATTTCTTACTGCACAATGATATTCCATTACAATTACATACCACAGCATGTTCCCCAATTGATGGGCCTCCCTTTGATTTCCAATTCTTAGCCACAAAATAAAAAGAGCTGCTATAAATATTTTTGTACAAATAGGTCCTTTTCCCTTTTGGGGGGATGTCTTTTCGATATAGACCTAGCAGTGGTATTGCTGGATCAAAGGTTATACAGTTTTATAGCCTTTTGGGCATAGTTCCAAATGGCTTTCCAAAAGGGTTGGATCAGTTCACAACTCTACCAACAGTGCTTTAGTGTCCCGGTTTTCCCATCTCCCCTCCAACATCCAACATTTTCCTTTCTTTGTCTTATCAGCCACTCTGATAGGTATGAGGAAATACCTCAGAGTTGTTTTAATTTGTGTTTCTCAGATCAATAGTAATAATAGTGATCCATAGTCATATTTTTTCATATCACTATAGTTTTGATTTCTTTGTCTGAAAACCACCTGTTCATATCCTTTGACCATTTATCAATTGGGGAATGAATTGTATTTTTATAAATTTGACTCAATTCTCCATATATTTGAGAAATGAGCCCTTTATCAGAGATACTTGTTGCAAATATTTTTTCCCAATTTTTTTGTTTTTCTTATAATTTTGTGATCAAATTTATGTGATCAAAATTATCTTTTACATTTTGTAATGTTCTTTATGTCTTCTTTGGTCCTAAATTCTTCCCTTATCCATAAACCTAACTATTCCACGCTCTCTTAATTTGTTCATGGTATCACCCTTTATGTGTATATTACGTACCCATTTTGACCTTATCTTGGTAGACAGTGTGAGACACCTAGTTTCTGCCATACTACTTTCCAGTTTTCCCCGCAGTTTTTGTCAGATAATGAGTTTTTGTCCCAAAAGGTTGGATCTTTGGGTTTATCATTTACTAGATTACTATGGTCAGTTACTATAATGTAATTTATACCTAATCTGTTCCACTGATCCACCACTCTACATCTTAGCCAGTACCAGATTGTTTTGATAATTACCGCTTTATAATACAGTTGGAGGTCTGGTATGGCTAGACCACCATCTTTCACATTTTTCTTTGATTCCCTTGATATCCTTGGGCTTTTGTTCTTCCAGATGAATTTTTTTTATTACTTTTTTAGAAGTAGTTTTTTCGTTTGTTTTTTTTTGTTTGTTTTGGAGGGGGGAAGGCAGGACAATTGGGGTTAAGTGACTTGCCCAAGGTCCCACAGCTAGTAAATGTGTCAAGTGTCTGAGGCCAGATTTGAACTCAGGTCCTCTTGACTGCAGGGCGGGTGCTTTACTCACTCTGCCACCTAGCTGCCCCTTTTTTATTACTTTTTTCAGCTCTGTGAAATAATTTTTTGGTAGTTTTATTGGTATGGCACTGATTTTATATTGGCTTGGCCTACCCATGAGCAATTAATATTTTTCCAGTTGTTTAGATCTGACTTTATTTGTATGAAAAACATTTTATAGTTGTGTTCCTATAGTTAATCATAGTTTTAATACATAGAATTACACAGGAAACCAATCATATCAAAATACAGTTATCAAAATATGTTTTCCATCCAAGTTCAGGGACCTCCTGAAGTCTATCCACAGACCTTTGGGAGTCTGTGAAGCCCAGGTTAAAAAGCCCCGATTAAAATGATCTCTAAAGCAATCCTTTATGCTCCTCTGCTGCTCCCATTCCTCCAGCCTGCAGGGCTCTTGTGGATGAACTAGAGTGGGAAATTGCCCAAGTAGACCCCAAGAAGACCATCCAGATGGGTTCCTTTCGCATCAACCCTGACGGCAGCCAGTCATTTGTGGAGGTAATTCATACTTTCTCTGAAATTAAATAGCCCTGTTGGCTCTGGGCAGGGCCTGGATACCTAGCCTGGCAGAAGGGGCTTTGATCTCGTTAGGAGTAATGAGTCATTAGCTCAGAGAGTAATAGGAAAGATTGGGCTATACCTAATAAGGAAGAAGATGAGTAAGTGTTGATCCCTAATGGCCAGGTTGGGGACCTTGACCACCCTGTGTCTTTGCTGCCAGCAGACAGACAGTATCCACTGTGAGCAGTAAAGTATATTATAAATACTCTAGGAGATGAATAAGTATTTGCCGAATTATCTCTATTTGTTAGAGCAGTAAACAGAAATGAATATTGCATAAACTTGGTTCATCAGCGCTTATGGAATATAGGTAACAGACTTGTTAGTTAACCAGGGAAGGCTTTCTGGAGCACATTAGTTTCAAATTACATTCAGAAGGAAAGGAAGGATGTAAATTTGGTGAAATGACCTCTGTGGATTCAAAGGGATGGGGAGGATTAAGCCAGGGTGAGGATTTTTGTGTGTTGCCCTCCTAGGTGCCCTATGCCCGCTCAGAAGCCCACTTGACAGAACTGCTGGAACGGGTTTGTGAGCAAATGAAGGAATATGGGGAACAGGCTGACCCCACCACTCATCGAAAGAATTATGTACGGGTAGTGAGCCGGGACAAGAGAGCTAATGAGCCGGACATGGAAGGCATTCGAATTGATGGAGACATCAGAGCCAGCCTCAAATTTGCGGTGAGGGCTAAGAAGCCAATGGCAGAGTGAGATTTCAAGTGTTCTGGGGTTGCTGAGGCAGAGTTAGGGTATTGCCTTAGTTACCCTTGTGGAGGTTGGGGCAAAGGCCTTCGTGTTAGCACCCCTCACTTTGACTTGTGCTTTGGGCTTACAGTGTGAGAGCATTGTAGAAGAATATGAGGATGAACTCATTGAGTTCTTTTCCCGAGAGACTGACAATGTCAAAGACCGGCTCTGTAGCAAACGTACAGGTAAGCTTTCCCTGTCTTCACCTCTACATACTCTTGACTATGGCCTGTGTTTTTTCCTTCCTCCCTTGGAGACCTGGGCTTCATAATTGCCTCTCTGCCCTTTACTTCCCACTCTCCCCAACTACTAGCTCTTATTTGCTTCCCCCAAGGCTCAGTGGCATGTCCCCATGTGGGGTAAAGAGATGAAGAGTAGAAATGGGATGTTATTTTGAGAAGGTTTAATATGTAAACACATACTCCAGAGAATGTTTGGGGATGCATATGCCAGCATGATGCTAGTAACTATTCTGATTTTATTTCTGTTTTTATACATGTGTATGTATACATGGATATACATATATATATTCATTGGAGTATGTCAGCATGATGGTAGTATTTGTCTGCAGGATTTTGTTGTGGCTGATTTTGTGTTTATGCCCGCAGACTTGTGTGACCACGCCCTGCACATTTCTCATGATGAGCTGTGACTCACTGGAGCATCCCTCAACCCAGACAGACCTGACGGATCACCCCCAGGAGGGGAAAAGAGGCTTCAATGCCTTTTATATGATGTTTTTATTAAAATGAACCCAAAAAAAGGAGAAAAAAAAAGAAACCATGGTGCAAATGAAGTTGTGTCTTCCCACCAATCTTACTCCCTTGTATTAAGTCTGGGGCTGGGGGTCCACAGAAGAAGGACAGGGAAGGAATTTGGGAGTTGGGGTAGAATGAACGTGGCAATGAATTCTGAACCATCTGCCTCTCACGAGGGGCTGGTTTTATTCATTCAATTATTTATTGAATGCTTACTCCACGATGGAGGTGGGTACAGTGTACTCAGCCCCATTATGACTCTGATTGAAGGTATAAAACAAATATGTGAAGGAAACAGAAAGCACAAGTTCATTCATTTCACAGACATCTGCAGTGTGCTCTATGAAGCATCTGAGAGATATAAGCGCACATAAGAGAGGGTTTCTGCCCTTAGAGTAGGCAAGATAAGCCTCTGTTACATGCACTTTTAATGTAAGCACATGAGTGATGTGTGAACTCAGCTTAGGAACTTCCCAAGTGAGGGATTAGAGGAGGCTACATGGAGTATGTGGCATTAAGCTTTAAAAGATGGACAGAATATCAGTAAATAAAGATGAGGAATGGTTGATGGGAGGACATCCCAGGCCTAAAGAACAGGTTCATCAAAGGCTTGAAGGTAGAAATACACGGGATATGTTTGTGAGGTGGCAGATAGCATGTGGAATATGTTTGAGGAGTGGTGAGAACGCTGGAAAGGTAGGTTGGAACTAGATTGAGGAGGGCCTTGAAAACCAAAATATAAGGACTGTGGACTTTGGTAGGTTTTGGAGTGCGATAGAATAGCTGAAGATGCCTGTGTGGAAGAAACACCGTTCTAGCGTTGGTATGTAGATGGGAGGTGGAAAAGGGGAAAGGCATGAAAACAGTAGGAACCTGTTAGCCTAGATCACAGGTTGGGGGCAGTGAGTATGGTGAGAACGGGACTGGACTGGTTGGGAGGAAAATGAAGCGTCAGATGTCTGAGGTGACGGGCTTGGTTCAGTTGATTAAACGGTAGCAAAGTGAAGAGGAAGAATGGGATATTAGACATGCTGAGCTTGAGGGTCTCGTGGGGCATGAAGATGGAAATGGCGGTCTTCAACTTGGAGAGGTCAGGCCCAGGAATGTTGGCTTGTGAGTTGTCTTCTCAGATAATAGCTAAGGCAGGGGACGTGGGTGAGATTGCTGGATGAGAAGGCAAGGGAGGCAAGTTCAGCCTTTGGCGTATGTTTATATTGTAGGAGTGAGAAAATGAGGCAGGAAGGTATAAGGTAGCAACAATAGTACCACCACAAACCAAAGGGCCAGAAGGGTCAAATACTGGAGAGATCATGGAACACGTGGATTGAGAAAAAGCTGGTATGTTTTAGATGAGATCGTTGGGGTTCTTTGAGAGTCCACTTTCAGTTCAGAGGTGAAGATGGAAGCCAGGCTGCATGAGGAATCCAGAAGGAGAAGGAAGTAGAGGCTAAGGGTTAAATTGTGTACAAAAGGAGAAAAGAGATGACACACAGTATGGTACCTTGTGGGGATTACTAACGAGTTAAATTTTTTTTTGCTTTTTAGAGTAGATGAGACCTAAGCATCATATGCAGAGAAGCAGAGTTTGTGAGAGGGAGATATTGAAACCAGAAGATGGAGAATGTGTAACTGGCTGGAAAGCAAAAGGTGCTGAGAGGGAAAGGAGACTGAGTGCTAAAGCAGAGGGGCCAGCCTTGGCTCAAGGGAAAGACATCTTTCCCTCAGGAGACTCAATTGAGTGCGAACAACTGGGTGAAGGAGCTGTAGTAGAGGGAGTTGAAGATGAGGAGGTGGGGCTTGTCAGTTCAAGAATGGGACATTCATTGAACAGAAGGGAGTTGGTAAGCACATAAAGGATGGCTGAAAAGCAGTAAGACTCCAGTTAAAGATACTGTAGCAAATACCTAATGGATGGTATCTGTGCTGTGTCATGATCTCCATCACCATGTCCCTACCAGGGAATGAAAAAAGCATGGCAGAGTGCTAATTGTACAGAAACAAAACAAAAACTAACATACTGTTTGGTGTGCAGTAGGGTTAGGAAGGCTTTTTGGAGGGTCTGAGGCTTGGTCTTAAAATGGATAAAGATTGCTCCCTCTCCTTACAAGGCAGGATTGATGGCCAGCCCAGCAAAGAGGGCAAGTAAATACATGGAGGTGAAAATTAATAGATTCATACAGGTACAACAATCAAGTCAGTAAGCATTAATTGAGAGCTGACCACACACCAGGCTGTGTGCTAAATGCCTATACCCTACCACACGGCCAAAAAAATTACAATACCATCCACGTAGCTCACATCTAATGGGGAAGTGACATTCAAATAATCATGGACGTCCAAGATTTAAATGGTATAGGTGGAAAATAGAAGGATAGCACTAATTGGGGAAAGTGAAGGGGACTGCAAGAGGCTTGCAGAATGTGGGATTTGAGCTGTCTTGAAGGAAGCCAGGAGGCAGGTTAGGAAAGCATTCCAGGCAAGGGAGACAGCCACTGAAAAGATGCAGAATAGGGAGATGGGTTATCCGTCCCGAGTGAGGAACTATTAGGTCATTTTAGCTGGAAGGGAGTCAAGTATAAGAAAACTGGAAAGGTAGGAAAGGGCTTTACATGACAAGACTTTTATATTTGATCCTCAAGGTAATAGGGGGCCACTGCAGTTTAGGAGAGAAGAGGCAAGGACTAGTCAGATCTGTACTTTAGGAAAATAAGTTTGGACTTTAGCAACTGAGTGGACAATGGATTTAGTGGGAAAAGACTTCAGGTAGCAATTTCAAAATAAGCAAACTAAGGAGTTGAGAGTAGAGCTTAGTAAAAGTGTAGGGGTGTGTGACTAGAGAAAAAATACAAGAGATGCTAGGAACATAAGATTTGATACCTGATTGGATTTGTAGGGCAAGTGCAAGCGAGGAGTCCAGTGTGGCACAAAGCCCTGCATGGCCCAGGGGAAAGAACACTGAATTTTGAGTCACAGAATTTCAGTTCAAATCCTGGCTGCTATACTACCCATGTGACCTTGAATCATAACCTCTTTGGACCTTGGTTTCCTTATCATTAGATTGATGTTCCACTAGATGACCTTTGCATCAACTATGATGAGCCTGCAAGGCAAAATCAGCATTGTCATAAGAATCTGACTAGATTTTGTGAAAGGGAGGCTCTGTAGTTCGGGGCAGTAACACCTGCTGGTGCAGCCTTATGATCCGAACATGGGAGTGAGAAGGGACATTGTCTAAGCCGCCCATTTCCATGTTTAACAGCTCTGATGGGTAGGTTGGTCTTTAAGGTGCTATGCACGTAGGAAATCCTCAAATATTTGTTGGTTGAAGACAGCTGTCCTCTGTCCTATGAAATACAATCATACCAAATCAGATCAGTTCTTTTATTTTCTACAGTTTCCAATCTTGTAGTCTTTGACAGCAGCAGGGAATGTTTCATAGGAGAAATGGGTGGTTATCCTCTCTAACAACCTAGAAGGGTTGGAGAGCAGGTGTCCTTTGTTGTTTAGTTGTTTTTTTGTTGTGTCTGACTCTTCATGGTCCCCTACTTTGGGGTTTTCTTGGCAAAGACATGGGAGTGGTTTGCCATTTCCTTCTCTAGCTCATTTTACAGATGAAGAAACAGGCATACAGAGTTTAGCGACTTGCCCAGGGTCACATAGCTAGTAAATGTCTGAAACCAGATTTGAATTCAGACGTTCCTGCCTCTAGGCCTGGCGCTCTATCTATTGTGCAACCTATCTATTGTGTCCAGGGATTTCTAAATAATTCTACAATGTTACTGTAGGAAACTGTCCAAGAATTCACCTAAAACCATCTGGAACCTAAAATGCAGCCTCACCATAATAAGATCTACTATATTGCAATAGTTGATATAATCTTTAATCTAATCCACATACAGAAAAGCTGCATACCTGCCTGGATAGTACGTGTCTTGGTCACCACATCTGAAGCCTTAGGTTCCATTTGAGGGATTTTATTTCTGGGAGTACCAGAAGGACCCTGTTAAAAAGAAGTATTTAACTATTATACAACTAAGGAGTCTGATGTTGAGAGCCCTTTATAACCCAATTCCAACCTACCTTTTATGGCTTTTTTCACATTTCTATGTTCCAGCCACACTGTCCCATTTGCCACTTCCTGAACTTGGCTTTCCATCCCATGTCCATGGAGTCTATTCCTTTCTTTCCTGCCCCTCAGAATCTCTAGCTTCTAAAGGCCCAATTCATTTGCCAACTCTTACAGGAAGTTTTTCAAGAATATCACGTATTCTCTCAAGTTATCATATACATTCATCTCACATATGCCTGGCACCTAATAGACATATAATAAATGCTAGTTGAGTAATTGAACCCTTCACCTCAACAGAACACAAAATGCTTGAGGGCAGGAGCTGTTTTTAGTTTGGTCTTTTTTTTTTTTAACATCTACTGTGGCTAGCATAGTACTGTGCACATAGTAGGTATTTAATAAATGCTTGTTGGACTGGATCCTGAAACAGTATTAAAGGAAGTTCCAGTATATATAAGAAAATCCAATATACTAAAATACAGGTTTTTAAAAATAGAGGTGGTTATATAAGGGTTTATTGTAGCATTCTGTTAGATAAACACTAATTTAAAGTATAAATCATTTTTTAAACAAAGATGACAATTTAGAACATGGTACATTTTGTAAAATAAGGCACATCTTATATTTTTTTTTGGAGGGGGGAAGGTGGGGCAATTGGGATTAAGTGACTTGCCCAAGGTCACACAGCTAGTAAGTGTGTCAAGTGTCTGAAGCCAGATTTGAACATCAGGGCTGGTACTCTATTTTCTGTGCCACCTCATATTATCAGTTGGTATAACCTTCCAAGGGTTTCATATGTTTAATAGCCACAGTGTTTGGGAGGGGAAAGGAAGAAGCATTTATGTAGTGCCTACTATGTTCTAGGTACTGTGCTAGGTGCTTTTTACAAATGTTACCTTGTTTGATCTTCACAGTAACGCTGTGAAGTAGATGGTATTATTAACCCAATTTTGTAGTTGAAGAAACTGACAGAAATGAAGGGATTTGCCCAATGTAACACAACTAGTGTCTGAGGCCGGATTTGAACTCTGTCTTCCTGACTCCAGGCCCAGCTCTCATGCACTGCTCCACTGAGCTGCCTCTAAAATCCGTCAATTCAACACATTTAGTATATGCTCGTTATGCACGAGACACTGTTATGTGGTGGAGCACAAGACACTACCTCCTCCCATAAGTATAATACAAGTTACAAGTACATAGGAGAGCATCACACAGTAAAAGAAAGATTTCAGGAGGCACAATTCAATTCTAAGAATAGCAATAAGAAAAAAGCTGTTGGGTGGGTCCTTAAAGAAAGGGAAGGATCCAATAACCCAAAATGCCAGGGTCTAAGTATTTCAGGAATCAAGGGATAGTAGAATGGCACCAATAAGGAGAGGCCAGATTAGGTCTGGGTACTGAGATTTTAGCTGGAATATGGAATGAGGTTTAAAGAGTAGGTTGAGATAAATCATGGAGAAACTTAAATATCAGTGTATGGAAGAGGATTTTAGGAAAGGATGGGAAGTCACTGAAGGGTTTTAAAGATTAAGATTATTCTGGCAGCCTGGTGAAGATTCAAAGAGTGAGGAACCAGAGTTGGGCAAACTTGTTAGGACCAGAGAAGAGAGCACATAGGCCCAAGTAAAGGAGGTTGAAATGGTAGCGGACATGATGGGATGATTGATATGAGATGTTCGGGAATCCAAGAGGCAGCTGATTGAATGTAGTGGTGAGAGAAAAGGAAGGGATATGTTGAACCTAGCTGAGGTCCTCACAGTAGTCTGCATAGTCTCCCAGCACAGAGAGAATGGTGATATTATACAGAAAATGAGTTCCATTTTGGACATGTTGAGTTTGAAGTGAGAGGCCATCCAGTCCAGATTAGGGATGTTCATCAGGCAGTTGGAAATATGGTACTGGAACTCAAGGGGAGAGGCGGGAACTAGAAATTGAGACTAAGAGGAATATCCAAGTAAGAGAAGCCAAAGAAGGAGTAATCACAAAAGGTATGAGCAAAAACAAAGAGCATAGTGGCATGGTTATGGAATACAAAGAAGGAATATCAACAGTGCCTAGTGCTGCAGAGGTTATGGATAATGAAGACTGGGAAAAAAAATTATTGGATTTAGCAATTAGGAAGTCATTAGTGATTTTGAAGAGAGCAGTTTGAATAGAGTGGTGAACGTATAAGCTGAATTTTAAGGCATCCAGGATGAGGTAAAGTGGTGTATAAGAAGGCATGGGATATAGATCACTCTTTTTAAAGATTTCATACTGAAGGAGAGGAGAGAAAAGATAGTGACTTGTGAGGGTAGCAGAGTCAAGATAGAGTACTGTTTTAAAGTAGGGGACATTTGTGGACAGAGAAGAAACCGAGAAAGATAATGAAGGTAAAAGAAAGGATGATTGCCATGCAGAGAGCAGGCAATCAATGTTTGTTGAACTGAACTGAAGAGATGGATAAAAGTCCGAGGAAACAAGAGTAAGCTTGTAAAATTGTGTTTTTATACCTCCAAGTTTCCAGTGATATGCATAACTCTAGTATTTAGGGTTCAGGTGAACAAGTCTGTCTATCATTTATACCCTTCATAGCTTTATCAACTTCTATTAAATCACTTTTCAGACTGAAGAGAGCCCATCTTTTCATCTTTCCTTGTAAGAGTCATTTTTCCCCCTGACTAAAATGACCAGCCGTTGGTTGCCTTTTTTTTTTAAACTGTTTTTAATTCATGACTTTTTTGAGATATACTGGCCCTAAGTACATGCAGGATTCTATAATACACGAGGATCTTATATAAGCATTTATTGAATGCGTTCTATTTCTATAATCTTCATAAACATGATAAATGATTTCTTCTGGAAATAATTCAACATTTATTGAGTGACTACTATATAAGCCACTGTGCTGGAAGGTTGGTGAGGAGGATAAAAGTGAACAGATTGAAACCAATTCAATACCAACTACATAAATAACGGAAGGGGATGCATATGAATAACCATGATAGGAATAACTGAACATAAAGGGTAAGCCCAAACTCATGGCCTGAAACTAAAAGTTAAGTCAAAATAAGCAGAATGGGAAGCTCTGAAGACTAAAGTTCTCAAGATTCAACTGAAAATAATTCTGATAATCCAATGAGAGAGAAAAAGGGGACCTGACTAAAGAGACTCATGAGGTTGTACTCAACTCATTGATTACAATTTTTTGTTTTCTTTTTAAAATTATTTCCATCAATTAACAAGCATTTATTTTCTCCCTCTGACCTCCTCTACCCACTAAAAAAAGAAAACAAAACCTTGTAACAAATATAGTTAAACAAATTGGCCATATAAAATATTTATTTCTCATTCTGCATAGTCTATTCACCTCTGGCAGGAGATAGGCAGCATTTTTCATCATTGGTCTTCTGTAAGCAAGGTTAATCATTGCATTGATCAGAGTTCTTAAGTCTTTTAAATTTTTCATTTTTACAATGTTATAGTATGAATTATTTTCCTGGTTCTGCTTACTTTATGCTGCATCAATTCATACAGGTCTTCCCAGGTTTCTCTGAAACTGGGATCTTGATCATCTTGATGTATTCCTCCTTCTTTTGACCAGTCCAGATGAGTGTCAAATGTCAGCCACTCCCCTGACCCCTTCCTTCCTGTTTATATAGACATCTAATTGCTCACCTGTAATATCAATTAAGGTGGGACTTTCTTACTGTTTTAAAATGATTAATTAAGTGTCTTTGATTGAGGCTTACTAGGTGCAAAGCCCCAGGCCCAAACTCCTATCTACTAGGTGCTTAAGCCTATATGGCGTGAAGCCCCCAGGGTCCTAAGGGGAGTTGCTAAGACCAGAGCCAATAGTAGGAGGCTGAGTTCTGATCACTCAGATGACGTTTGATGACTGCTAAAGAGTGTATAAAAAGCAAGAACAGAGCTATTTGTGAGGGGCTCTCATTCTTGGAGGTGTGTTGAAGTGGAGACTCTGGGCAGCTGTAGTTAAGAGCCTTCCAGCTTGTAAACCCGGATGTTCAGACTTTGTTAAACTCTGGTAACTGTGCATTGAGATTTGAATCAGACAAGGTCTGTCTGTTGATGTTTGTAATTTGTGTTTGCTCTGAAGTTCAGGGTGCTGGCTTTTTTCCCTGAACTAAGTGAATGATATTTGTATGCTGGATTAAAGTAAGATTGTTAACCCCTTAACGTTGCTTTCCTTAGTAAAGCAGATCAAAATAACCTGTGCTGGCAGCGTTCTGTGAGCTGGTTGTTGGTGGGTCTTACACCCCTTTGGCAGCTGCTAGCAAATTGTTGCGACATCACCCTTTTCCTCATTCCCTCTCTCTTCCCCCTACTCCTAGTGTATTCCTCGTCCCTTACCTTTCCATTGTTTTAAGATCATCAAGACATAACAGAATTTCTCCCAGGACTTCTGTTTAATTAGTCTCCTCCCTCTATGACTCCCAATAATGATAGGATTCAGAGGTGATGCATATACATCTCCCCATATTAGAATGCAAGTAGTTTATCCTTGTTTAGACCTTTATGATTATTCATGTTTACCTTTTAATGTTTCTCTTGACTTCTATGTTTGCACTTCAAAGTTTCTACTTAGCTCTGGTCTTTCATCAAAAAATGCTTATGAGTCCTTTTTTTCATGAAAGGTCCATTTTCCCACCTGTAGGATTATGCTCAATTTTGCTGGGTAAGTTTTCATTTAGGGGTTTCTTTTAGGTGGTGGTTGGTGAATTCCTTCTATTTACATTTTATTCTCTGGTTCTAAGAGATCTGGGAGATTTTCTTTTAAGATTTCTTGAAATATGATGTCTAGGCTTTTGAGGGGGGGCATAGATTTCAGGTAATCCAATGATTTTTTAAAATTTAAATTTATTTATTTTTAACATTTTCTAAAAAATCTGCATTCCAAATTCTCTCCCTCTCTCCAGTTCCTCTCCCACCCATTGAGAAGACAAGCAATATGATATCAGTTATACATGTAAAATCATGCAGAACATATTTCCATATTAGCCATGTCACAAAAAAGCAACATAAGATAAAGTGAAAAATTAAACTTCAGTTTGCACTCAGAGTTCATCAGTTCTCTCTCTGGGGGTGGAGAGCAGGGTTTTTTTGTTTGTTTGTTTGTTTGTTTTATCATCAGTCCTTTGGAATTGTTTTAAATCATTTTATTGATCTGGGTAGCTAAGTCTTTCACAGTTGATCACCATTACAATATTGTTGCTACTGTGTACAATTATCTCCTGTTTCTGCCGACTTCACTCTGTATCAGTTCACATAGGTCTTGCTAGGTTTTTCTGAAACCATCCTGCTCATTATTTCTTTTAGCACAAGTGTACTCTATCATAATCGTATATAACTTATTCAGCCATTCTTCAACTGAGAGACATCCCCTCAATTTCCAATTCTTTGCTACCACAAAAAGAGCTGCTATAAATATTTTTGTACATATAGATCCTTTTCCCTTTTCTTTGACCTCTTTGGAATACAGGCCTACTACTGGTATTGTTGGGTCAAAGGGTTAATCCAATGATTCTAAAATGTTTTTTTCTTGATCTTTTTTTCCAGGTCAGTTCTCTTACATTTTCTTCTATTTTTTTTTTTAGTCTTTTGACTTTGTTTTTTAATATTTCTTGGATTTTTTTTTTATTCATGAGCTTCTATTCAGTTCATTCTAATATTCGGGGAATGTGATACTTGAACAAGGTTTTATACTTCTTATGACAAGCTGCTGTTCCCTTTCCAATTCTTTCTTCCATTGCACTCATTTATTTTACATTTTTTCCCCTTCATGCTCTCATTTCATTTATAAAAACATTTTAAACTCTTTTCAAAACTGTAACTTCTTCTCTTCCAGGAATTCTAATTGAATTTGTGCCCAAGCTGTGTTTTCCTTTGAAACTTTGCTTATAGATGTTTTGCTTTGTAGATGTTTTTGGAGTCATTCTTTCTGTATCTATGTTGTGAGTGTCACTGTCACTGTAATAGCTTTATATGGTGTGATTCTTTTTTGTTGTTGTTTTCTCATTCTTCAACCTACTTTCTGACTTTGGATTTTATATTAGGCCCAGGCTCAGAGCACTTTGGGGTTTGTGTATGTGTGTGTGTGTTTGTATGTTTATGTGTGTGTGTTGGGAAGGGGCATGTCTGATCCTACTGTTGCTTTTTTGGGTTCTGATATTGTGTTATCCATGATCTCAGGGACAGATCAGACTGGGGACCTGCCAGCTTTCTATGTTCTCAAAGTAATCTGATTCAGGACAAAATCTGATCACTGCCTCTTTGGTTTGGGCTCTGTAAGTTCCTGACCTGAGTCTGGGTCTGAGCCATAGAGTCAGTTTACCTTGTTTGGACTTTCAGTAGACCGCTGTTGGACTTGGCTATTATCAGCCTGCTGGAAAATTCTACTGATTAAGTGACAGAACAGGATTCCCTTTGGTCTGGGATTCCTTTCCTAGCTATTCCTCTTCAGGCTTCAGACTGGGTTGGAAACTGGAAGTAAACTTACTCTGCTTCTGGGGTTCAAGCCACTGCTACTTGCTTCTGAACTTGCTCCTTGTTCCAGGCACACAGCCTAGGGCCTGGGCCTGTGACTGTGACTGCTCCTTACTCTGGAGTAAGCTGCCCCTAAGCACAAGTCTCCTTCTCAGTCATCCCTGGAGGGAAGTAGCTGCCTGGAAGAAGAGTTGTCAATTGGCACCGTTGCCAGCATCTTCTACAAGTTTAGGCCTTTCTAGGCTGGATCTGCAACCTCTTCTTGCTCTGATGCACAGCTTCTTCTTGTGTTGGAATGCTCTATACTTGTGCATCTCTGGCCAGACCCCACCCCCACCCATTTTCCAGACCTCTTTGTCTCCCTATGCTGACCCGTGCTGGAAAAATGTCCCATGATTTTTCTTGGATTTCAGTATTCCATATAGTATATTTTCTAAATCTGTTTGGAATTTGTTGTGGATTTTTTTTTAAATGCAATTTATTTATTTAACATATTTGGTTTTCAGCATTGATTTTCACAACATTTTGAATTACAAATTTTCTCCCCATTTCTACCCTCCCCCCCACTCCAAGATGGCTTATATTCTGGTTGCCCTGTTCCCCAGTCAGTCCTCCCCTCTATCACCCCCCTCCCCTCTTATCCCCTTTTCCCTTCCTTTCTTGTAGGGCAAGATAAATTTCTATGCCCCATTGCCTGTGTATCTTATTTTTTAGTTGCATACAAAAACTTTTTTTGTTTTTGAACATCTGATTTTAAAACTTTGAGTTCCAAATTCTCTTCCCTCTTCCCTTCCCACCCACCCTCCCTAAGAAGTTGAGCAATTCAACCTAGGCCACACATGTATTATTATGTATAACCCTTCCACAATACTCATGTTGTGAAAGGCTAACTACATTTTGCTCCTTCCCAACCCATCCCGCTTTATTGAATTTTCTCCCTTGACCCTGTCCCCTTTCCAAAGTGTTTGTTTTGATTACCTCCACCCCCATCTGCCCTCCCCTCCATCATCCCCCCGCCTTTTATTTTTTTTTTTATCTTCCTCCCTTTTCTTTCCTGTGGGGTAAGATACCCAACTGAGTATGTATGGTATTCTCCCTCAGACCAAATCTGATGAGAGCAAGGTTCACTCATTCCCCCCTCACCTGCCCTCTCCCCTCCTCCCACAGAACTGCTTCCTCTTGCCACCTTTATGCGAGATAATCCACCCCATTCTATCTTGTTGTGGATTTTTTTTGCCGGGGGAACAGGGGGAGGAGTGAGGGGACTCCCAGTACTTCTTTCTGCTATTCTACCATCTTGGCTACTGTTTACCAGATTTTAAGAAGACACAGAAGTGTCTTCTATGGTAAGTAAAACACAAAATAAACACAAAAGAATGACACTATTCATAAAAATAATACAAGCACTAAAACTCAAAATGAACTGAATGCTAAAAACAAAAAAGTATTTTTAGCTATCCTAGGGAAAACGAGAAGATCAAGGAAGAGAAGGCTGCTCTTTGGGTAGATGGGATAATGATAACGAACAGGTGAATGAAGACAGAACTACTCAACTTTAATTTTGTTTCTCTTCTGTCTGCCAAGGACAAAGATCTTTGGATTGGAAGGGATAGAGTGAAGGTAGCAAACAGGATGTTGGTACTAAAGATAAATGAGAAAATTGTAAGAGAGCACCCAGTTGGCTTTGATGAATTACATTCTAGGTATTGAAAAAACTGGCAGAACTAATTGATGAACCACTCTCAGTGATCTTTAAAAGATCATGGAAAAGGGAGGTTGTGCAACAAGAGCAGAAAAATATAAATATCCCAGTTTTTTTTCAAAAGTGTAGTTCATGAGCAAAGGCAGAGCTTATCTTCTATTCCTGCCAAAATTCTAGAACATATTATTAAATGGATAGTTTGTGATCTGGTCACCAAGAAATCTAGTCATTAGGAATGATTATGACTTTAGAAAGAACAGCCCATAACAGCCTAACCTCATTTCTTTCTTTTGATAGTTACCCTACTAGTCAACCAGAGTAGCTGGATTCAGCAAGGCATTTAACAAAGACATTCATTTTTTGTAGACAAGATAGAAAAATGTGGGCTGAATGATATTACTTTGAGGTTGATTTGTAACTGTTTAAAATATCCCAAAGACTAGTAATTAATAGGTCAATGAATGTCCGCTTGGAGAGAACACTAATGGAATATTTCAAGAGAACTGTCCTTGGCCCTGTGCTGTTCAAGACTTGTATTAATGATTTCAATCAATAAATCAATAAGCATTTAAAAAGTGCCCTTTACATGCCAGGCACTATTCTAAGTAATAGGGATAGGGATACAAAACCAAATGAAACAGTTTTCACCCTCAAGGAGCTTACATCCTATAGGGAGAGGAGACAATGTGCGTGTATATATATATGTGTGTGTATATATATATATATATATATATATATATGTATGTGCACACCCACACATATGTACATATATATATATGTATATGTATATAGTATTTATAAAATAGGTATGGTTAGTTGTCCAAAATTTGAGGGTAAAACATCACTAAGAGGGATAACTAACATGTTGAATGAAAAATATCAATATTCAATGGGCCAAATCTATTAGGATAAAATTTAGTAAGATAACTGTAGATGTGCTACACTTAGGTTCAAAAAATCAACTTCATAAATACAAATTGAGAGAGGTCTGGCTAGACAACAGTTCTTGTGAGAAAAAAAAAGATCTGAGAGGGCCTGATCTGGTACAGTGGAGAAGGCCACTTCATCAACCATAAGCAACTGACTAAATTCACAGGAAGTAATGGTATAAAGCCCCTTGAATAAAGATAATTTTAAAATAGGAGAATCTTTGATCTTGGGACCAAAAGGCACTTGTTTTGAGTTTCGTTTTTCTTGCTCTGAATCTTCCATTCAACTGTCTATTGAGTTTTCTGAAGATGAGAATTGCCTGTGAGGTGTTTTGTCTAAACATTTACCGTGATGGAAGAGTTTGTATTTCTATTCTCCATGCTATTGGAAATGATTCAGTAGAGGAGGAGAGCAATGCTGAGCAATGGAGCCCAGTTCAGAGTGTAAGTAATATCCTCTTATCAGTAGAGAGCATGTTAACTGAACCAAATGACAGGAGTGGCGCTATTGTGGACATTTCAGAAACACTGCAGGATGACAGAATGGTTTTACTGAATTGCCAACTCAATTATACAGAAGTCACATATGGACTACACACACACACACACACACACACACACACACACACACCACCACTACCACCACCACCAAAGACATATTTAGAGCATTCTTCACAAATTGCTAGTAGCAGCAGGGCAATAGACCTCTGTGCTCATACCCCAAAAGAAAAAGGTGCAAAATCCAGAACACATTCATTGTAGTAACCCTCTGCTCCTTTTAGTTTCATTTTTTTTTTTATAGAATGATGTCAATTTAATATATTTTTAAAGTATTCCTCAAATAGGTCGATAGGACATATTCTTGGAGCTACCAGTGCTACCTCTCCCTACTAAAAAGTCTTGGATCATGACTACCTGTACATTTCTCAAAAATAGCCTGACACTTGATTCATTTCCTTCTTTGACGCAAAGGTGATTGTAAAAAGCCAGACTCTCAGTGGAATTCAATCATTAACGCTCTCTCCAAATTAACAAGATGAGGCTTTGGAGTAAACAAAAGAAAGAGTTAGATGCAGAAGCAGTTTGCAGAAGATATATGTATTTACATATGCCGCATGAGGACTACCTACAATCAAATCATTTCTTTACAAATTTGATAAATGTTATTCTTGTAATTTAGCTGAAATATTTTCTTTTAAGGTGTATATTACAGTCAAACCCATAGATTTCTTTTTTGTGTGTGTGAAATGACCTTTTTAATAATGGGGAAACAAAAAAAGGGATCAATATAAAAAAGTTTTTAAGGTCTTTTTAAAAAAAAACCCAGTGTTTAAACATTTCTTCCAAAAAAAAATTTATTCATTTTAAGCTTAAATACAAAATGAAAAAAGAAAAAAAAACATTTCCATGTACACAACAGAACATTAAGAGAGGATTCGATATAAAACAATAAATTTCTATTTCAAACTGTTTACTTAAAAAAAAATCCCTATGTAATAAATGCTAGACATTGTTTTCAAAGATGCCCAGCTTTTCTGTGCATCCTTCTAAGTTTTCTTTTGTTCTCTGCTGGACACTTTTTTTTTCTCCCTCCCTTCCCACTCCACCCTAGAGAAGGCTACAATTAAACATGAATATATATACATATCTATACCATACATATATATCTACACACACACACACACACACACGCACACACACAAGACCATACTATACATATTTCTATTTGTCAGCTCTTTCTCTGGAGGCAGATATCATCTTCCTTCATAGGTCCAAGTCTTTTCATAAATAAACCAACTCATCATTTCTCATATCACAGTAGTATTCCATCACAATCACATACCACAACCTGCTCAGCCATTCCCCAATTGAAGGGCATCTATCATTTTAGCCAATCTGATAGGTATAAGATATTATCTCAAAGTTGTTTCAATTTGCAGTTCTCTAATCAATAATGACTTAGAGCATTTTTTCATATGACTGTATATGGCTTTAATTTCTTCATTGAAAAACTGCTTGTTCATATCCCCCAACAATTTGTTAATTGGAGAATGACTTGTATATTCTTATATATTTCACAAAGTTCTTTTTATATTTCAGAAATTAGACCTTTAGCTGAGAGATTGTCTAGGAAAGTTTTTTCCCCAATTTTCTGCCTTCCTTCCAATCTTGGATATATTGGTTTGATTCGTACAACAACTTTTAAATTCAAAATTATACATTTTGTATCTCACAATGCCTTCTTTTTTTTCATATATTATTCTCCTATCCATGAGTCTGATAGGTAATATTTTCCATGTTCTTCTAGTTTTCTGGTTGTATCTCCCTTTATATCTTGGTCATGTATACATTTTAACCTTATCTTGATACATGGTTTAAGATATTGGTCTATGCTCAATTTCTGCCAGACTCCTTTCTAGCTTTCCTAACAACTTTTACCAAATAATGAATTCTTATTCCAAAACCTTAAATCTTTATATTGGTCAAACACAAGATTACTATAGCCCTTTATTTACTACATATACTATTGTATGACTACTCTATTTCACTGATTTACCTTTTATTTCTTAACCCAAACCAGATAGTTTTGATATTTACTGCCTTGTAATATAGTTTAAGGTCTGGTACTTCCAAATCTCCTTCCTTTACATTTTTTAATAGTTTCTTTGAAATGAAATTCTTGACCTTTTGTCCTTTTGTTGTCATTTTTTCTAACTAAGTAAAATAATTTTTTAAGTAATATAATTAGAATGGCATTGAATAGGTTAGATAAAATTGTCATTTTTATTACATTAGGTTTGCCTACCCTTAAACAATTAATATATCTCCAATGATTTAAATCTGACTTAATTTGTATAGAATACTTTATAATTATGTTCATGTAGTTCCTGGGTCTATTTTGGGAAGTATACTCTCAGGTATTTTATACTGTCTACAATATGGTCTAAAACAATGTTGAATATTATTGATGAGATATAGTTTCCTTGTTTATCTCTTTTAATTAAATCTATTTTAGCTTTAACTTTGAGATCATGATTACTACCCCTGCTTTTTTTATATCAGCTGAAGCATAATAAATTCTATTCCAGCCCTTTATTTTAACTCTAGGTATATGTCTCATTTTTTGTTGCGTTTCTTGTAAGCAACATATTGTTGAATTCAGATTTTTAAACCTCCATTCTGCTCTCTATTTCCATTTTATGGGTAAATTCATCCCATTCACATTCAAAGTTTATAATTATTTGTGTATTTCCCTCCATCCTATTTTTCTTCATTATCTTCACCCTATTCAACCTATCCCTTCTTAGGTATCTAATTTACTTTTGCCTACTATCTTGCCCTCCATTTCCTTAATTCACCTACCCCTCTAAGAGTCCCTCCCTTATCCTCTCCTTCACTCTCCTAATTCTTTTTTTTTTTTCTGTTCAGGCAAAGAAAAACAAGATTTATTAAAGATCCACCATGTTGGCCAGCCTCTTAAGGAATCTACGCGTTTGTATTGCTAATACAAGCAGGCCAGATTGAACCTGAGTACCTTAATAGAGGCCAAGATGTATCTTATATACAGAAAGACTGTGAGAAGGATCTAGGGTTGGCTGACACTCTCCTAATTCTTAATCTACACACCCTTCTAAAAGAATCTCCCTATCCTATCCTCTTGCCTGGCCCTCCAATATTCTGTCAGATTCTGGTTTTTAATCCATTCTGCTATCTATTTCAGTTTTATTCAGAATTCCTCCCATTCACATTTAAAGTTGTAATTACTATTTGTGTATTTCCCTGTCCTATTTTTGCTCACTGCTCTCAGCTTCTCTTTTTACTGTATCCCTCCTTATAGTCTAGTTTGCTTCTAACCACTACCTCCCTTATCCACACCTTTTTAAAGTATCCCTTCCTTAGCCTCCTCCATATTCCTCATTCTACCCATTTCTCTAACAGTCCCTCCCTTATCCTATGCCTTCACCCTCTTATTTCTTTATAAATTTAGAAGACTTTTATACCCTTCTAGATGTATATATTGTTCCCTCTTTACCCCAGATCTAATGAGAGTAAGGTTCTAGCACTACCAGACTTCCACCCCACCTGCTTCCTCTGTATCAGTTCTTCCTTTCATACCTTATTTGTATGAGATAATTAGTTTTTTTAACCTTTTCCTACCCAATTTTATTTTTTAGAATTATCCCATCATACTCAGCTCAGCCCCAACCTTTCTTCCAAATTACCTAAAGTAACAAAGACTCTTGATTTAATCCAAGAAACAAAGGCCAGACTCATCAAAGGCACTTGATTACCTCGGTGCTCTAAAAGGGAAAAGAATAAAAAAGTCCCACCCTAATTACTAATACACCTAAGTAATAATGAATCTTAAGAATGCTGATAACATTTTCACATATAAGAAACAGTTTGACCTTATTGAGTCCCTTATAATTAGTCTTTGATGTTTACCTTACATTTTTCCTGGATCTCATATCTCAAATTTTCCATTGAGTTGTTTTGTTTTTGTTTTCTTTTTTTTTTTTGATCACAAATACCTTAAAGTCTTTCAGGTCATTAGATGTCCCTTTTTTTTTTATTTGAGATTATATTGAGCTTTCCTGGGTAAGTTATTTTTGGCCATAATCCCAGCTCTTTTGCTCTTTGAAATATGATGTTCCAAGACCTATGGTCTTTTAGTGTAGAAGCTGCTGGGACTTGTATAATCTTGATTGTTGCTCAGCAGTATTCAATTTTTTTTTCTTGTTGTTGGTAATATTTTCTCCTTAACCCAAAAGCTTTGAAACTTGGCTATGATATTCCTGTAAGTTTTCATGTTGGAATCTCTTTTAGATGGTGATTGGGGAATTTTTTTTCCTATTTCTATTTTACCCTCTTGTTCTAGAACTTCAGGGCAATTTTCCTTAATAATTTCTTGTACTATTATATCAATTCCTTTTTTTTTATGGTAACTTTCAGGTAGTCCAATAATTCTTATCTTGTCTCTCCTTGACCTGTTCTCCAGATCAATTGTTTTTTTAATGAGATATTTCAAATTCTCTTGTATTTTTTCATTCTTTTCTTCATCTGAATATGAACCCAGATCATCTCTATCCCCATTATAGCTGTCTATGGTTGTACCAAAGGTTCTTTCTCCTTTGCTTACTCATTTTTATTTTTAGCAGCTTATTACTGTAAACAGGTTCTAGTCATGAGGTGTGGGGTATGTTGCCCCAGGCCTCAGGTCCTTCTTACTGTTATTTTCTGAGCTCTGTCCCAGGGCCTAACCTCAGGCACTCTTCTCCACCTCCAAGTCCTGGCTAGGGCCCCCAGTCATGCTGTCCCCCAAACACTCTTGTTTCAGGTGATCCCTCCTGTGGCTGCAAACTTTAGCTGTTCCCTCTCTCCTGGAACTAAAACCAGGGACTCCACTCTCCTTCCAGTACCCACAGCTAGCAGGGTCCCCGCCCCTCTGCTACCCTGCTCACCAGGTGTGTGCTTGCTTCTTACCTGCAGCACAACCTGGGGCTGAGTCTGGTCAGCATAGCAGTGCCTGGTGTCCAGTGACAGCAGAGTGTCCTTCAGTCTTCCCCTGTTCTGCTATCTGACCCCCACACTGTGAGGTGAAAGTTCCTGAGGCTGAGGCTGATAATAGAACCAGCTGCACTCAGCTCTAGTTGTTTATTAATTTTGCAGAATTGGCCTGGGGGTGTTTGCACTTCAATTGGGCCAAACCCCTGCACCAGGAGATCAAGTCTTTCTGCCACCACTGCACAGGGAACCATCAGTTAGAGCAAATGGAGAAGTTTTGAATGCTGTGGATAAGTTCACTTACCTTGGTGGTGTACTTTCTAGGGATGTACACATTGATAATGAGGTTGATGCACACATTGCCAGAGCTAGCTCAGTGTTTGGGAAACTCCAAAGGAAAGTATGGGAGAGAAGAGGTATTAGACTGACTACCAAACTGAAGGTCTTTAGAGCTGTTGTGCTGTCCTCATTGTTGTATGCCCATGAAAACTGGACAGTCTACCAGTGCCACTTCAGGAAACTGAATCGCTCCCATTTGAATTGTCTTTGGAAGATTCTGAAGATCACCTGGTGGGATAAAGTACTGAGGTCCTTCCTTACTTGAACTAAATTGCCAAGCATTCAAACTCTGCTCCAGAGAGCTCAACTCTGATGGGCTGGACATGTTGTTTAAATGCAAAATGTATATTTGCAAAAAAGACTATTTTATGGAGAACTCACACAGGGTAAGCGTTCACATGGTGGTCAGAAGAAGCCATACAAGGAAACTCTCAAGGTCTCTCTTAAGAACTTTGGAATTGATTGTGCGACATGGGAAACACTGGCACAGGACTGCTCAGCATGGTGTGCCCACATCAGAGAAGGTGCTGGGCTCTATGAGTAAAGCAGAATTGAAACAGCTCAAAGGAAACACAGGATGCGCAAATTTAGAATATCCACCCCAAATATTCACATGGACTGTTTGTGCCTGACCTGCGGTAGAGCATTCCAAACTCATATTAGTTTGATCAGCCACAGTTGGACACATTGAAACTTGACTCTAGCATAGTGACGCCATCTCCGTCCTCTTCAAGAATGAAGGACAACAACTAACCAACTTTACCCTTACTTTTGTCCACTTTGGCCTCCCTATGTTCACTTAGAGATATTCTGTCTTATTTGTTGAGAAACATTTGGAGAGCCTGGAATTTTCTGACCTACTCCATCTTCCCAGAATCCTCAAGACAACTCTTCTTAAAGATTTGGATTTCTGCCTTAGCAGTGAATTCCTGGAGTTGGAGTAGTGAGATATGAATTCTGACAGATTTTTCTTAAAAGTATACGGTTTACATATTTCAAATGTGACAATTCTGACAAACTTTAAGGGAACAAAAAAATAATAGTTTGCATGGGAGCAGCTCAACTACTAGAACAGAATAGGTTTTAGAAATCTAGAAGTTAGAAAGGTAAGAATAGTATAAGCCACAGGAATATGCCTCATTTCCCTTATCTTTACTGGTTACCACAGAAGTATGATACATGATGAAGGACTCCCAGGGTCTCTAAGGGCAGCTGGAACACTCAAGTATTTATTGTATATGATCTCGACAAATGATATACTAGCTCTGTTCACTTTCAACTTTCTAGTCCATATTTAAGAGATTATATCATAAGCAACAACAGATCTCAGCTATTTGGTCTGCTCTAAGTTCAAGTTAAATGGGCATTTCTATTTTTTAAATAAAAGGAATGAAAATGTATCAGTAATTAAGGTAGGACTTTTTGCTGTTCTTCTCTTAAGTGCCTTTGTTTGAATGGGGCAGATAAAGTGGGATATTGTCTTGGAATATTTCTCAGCACTAAGACAATCAGGAGTCATGACTTGTATATGGTAGTACTAGGGATTACTCTTCTACACCCCAAATTGGATTTTTCACTGTTCATTGTTTGAGTGCTTCTCAGCACTGAGGTAATCAAGTGCCCCAGGGCCCTGAGATCCAAGGTTGGCTTTGACTTTTGGGGCTCTCACTCACTGGAAGAGTGGTGTGTGACTCTGGGCAAGCCCCGTGACTGCCCCCGGCTTGTAAACCCAGATGTTGGTTCGTATTTGGTCTGTTTATAATGTATGTTTGTAATTTGTTTGTATTTGTTTTGAAGTTCAGGTTGCTGGCTTTTCCTCCTGAACTAAGTGAATGATATTCATATGTTGGATTAAAGTGAGATTGTTAACCCCTTAAAGTTACTTTCCTTAGGAAAGCTGATCAAAAGAACCTGTTCTGGCAGCTCTTGTTGCTGGTTTTATTGGGTCTTATACCCTACAACAGCTGCTAGCTAGGGTAGTACATGAGCTATGCAGTAAATATGAATTTACATTATTTTAATATTTTCCCCTCTACACAGTATTCATTGGACATTTATTGAACACAATTTTATGATGCTGTAGGTACACATCATTGAAGGGACTCTGAATTGAGCTAGGAGACCAGATAATCTCTTTTCCGGAAGGTAATTTTTTTTTTTAATATTTAAAGTGAAACATTTTCTGACATTTAAGGAAATGAATAGTGTCCATATCTAACTAGTTCTTGCAAATGTACATAAAATTGGTAACCAGTGCCTTTAATGAAAAGGGGTATGGTGTGCACTGACAAATGGCTGCTTGTTTTAAGCTTTTGTTATTGTTATTCAGTTGTGTCCTACTCATCATGACCGCAGGGGGGGGGCGGATTTTCCTGGCAAAGATACTAGAGTGGTTTGCCATTTCCTTCTCCAGCTCATTTTACAGATGAGGAAACTGAGGCAAACAGGGTTCAGTGACTTGCCTAGGGTCATGTAGCTAGTAAGTGTCTGAGGCCATATTTGAACTCATGAAGATGGCTCCAGGCCTGATACTCTATTCAATACATCACCTAGCTGCCCCTTGTTTTAAGCTAGGTATAGCTGATCTAAAGAGTATTGAAATAATATTAGGAGACAGAGGGCAGAAGAGGAGAAGGACTTTTTTTTATTTGCACAGGGTCTTGTGAAATCAGAAGAGGGCTATAGAATTGAAACATTTTTTTCAAAAGCAAAGCTTTTTTTGTTCATTTGTATTTATTTTTTTAAAAACTTCCTGCAGTTTCCTTATTTTACAATAGAATATAATTTCAATTTATCAATAAAAAGAAAGTTACAAATTTATCCCATAAAAAAGGTCCGAGCAGTCCACTATGAGTCAAAGTTTGAACATGGCAACCAAAAATGCTACTGCCATGATTGCTGCATTGAGAGGCATAATGTGCAGAACAAGGGAAGTGATATGTACTCTGTCCTGCTCAAAATTCAAGGGCAGTTTGGATAACCACTTATCAAGGACATTGCAAAGTACCATCCAAACCTGAGATTCTGTTTAGAGCTGTAAAAAGTCAAAGCAAATTGTTACAGTGCGGAAGAATAGGTGATCACTTCTGGCTTAGGGGATCAGAGAGGAGGCAGCATTTGAGTTGGGCAATGAAATATGGATAACTTTTCAACAGGAGGAGAGGAAAGGCAGAGAGAAAAGAGAAGTCATGTGGGAAAAAGCAAAGGGCATGTTTGGTGTAGAGTGTAGAGATTGGCATAGTGGAATGAGCCCAGGCTGAGCCCTGGCCCTGAAGTCAAAGAGCCTGGGTTCACACCCCATCTGAGACCTTTACTGCCTGTGTGATTTTGGGCAAGTCACTTTACTACCCCCGCCTTCCCCCAGATGCCTCATCTGTAAAATGGGCTTGGACTAGATATCCTCTGAAATCCTTTCCAACTCCAGCAGGGAGGAGTAAGTAGGAGGAGCTAGAGAGCTCAGTAGTAACTCCATAGGTATGCTTGGCATTACACTTGATCATATGACTGATTTCACCAGTATGGGGAAGGGAGCAATCCAGATTACATTTTCACGGCATTCTCACAGCCACTGGGAGGCACCGTCGTGCAGCCTTTGACCAATTCAGCCAGGCCCTCCCTGAATAAGTAAGTCTCTGCAAGGTTAGCAAGGCCAATGGGGAACCCTTACCTAAGGCTTTTTATTATATTTGAGCAAGCATTTGGGGATTTGCTTGGCAGTCCATTCCCCTCAATATAAAGCTAGCTTTATCTTCTCACCGTTCCATTATTTAGTTCATATTGCCCTCACGTTTATATTATGTCAGTGTGAATGGTTCTTTTCCTTTCTTCCTCTGGACTTTGATTAAAGGCAGGCAGACTTCCAAAGATGCACCTCTCTCTAGATTGATTCAACACTTCCTCCACATCTACTTACTCAATCTCTCACATCTTTATCTCCCAACAGCATCTCAAGTCAACTTCAGAACTCATTTTCCTGTGCAACTGATTTATTGCAAAAACTTTTACTCTTTCCCAGATCAAAATAGAAACTTTCAAGGTGTACAGACATTTATCTTGTCAGGTAAAACTTTTGCAATTTGATTACTTAAGGACTTGCAAATGCATTGTCTGTTCCAATTCCTTTAGTTGACTTTGCTTCCAATTCATCTAGACAATTCTGTTCTGTTAAATCATTCACAGGAAAAACACAGTGACAAGGTAAAACATTCTCCTAAAATAAAATTTTGCTTATTTGCTTTCCGATTGAGACAAATCTCTTTACAAGCTTGAGAGAAGAGTTAATAGTTGCACTAGTGAAATTTTCACAAAGTTAAGCCCTAAGGAGCTGTAACCCCTAACTCACTAGGATATTTTGGCATCTATTTTTTTTGTTAACATCATCTTTTATTTCCCCCAATTACGTGTTAAAACAATTTTTAAACTTTTTTTTTAAGTTTTGAGTTCCAAATTCTATCCCTTCCTCTCCTCCGTTTTCCCTAACATGGTAAGCAATCCAATATAGGTTATACATGTCACGATCATGTAAAACATTTCCATATTGGTCATTTTGTACAAGAAGACTCATATTTCAGCATTTATAAAAACATTCAAATCTTACTTTGGGAAATAGATTTCCTTTCAGTTCATACATCTAGTAACTAATTAGTTTGCAATGCTAACAATTTCTGCAAAGGGGGAAAGGATTTACTTCCTTCTTATTTGTCTCTCTTTTAGCATTTCCAATATGGCCAGAATTAGAAACGCAAAGCTGAGACTACATCTTTTGAAAGTTTGGAAATATTCAATAGAAAAAATTCCCACTCTTTATACTGAACATAACTTATCTCCCACTAAAAGTTTAATCAAAGGGTCAGTAGAAGTCTTAGTTTGTTGTAAAGGAGAACAGCATCAGAACTGACTCTCTTTTAACCTTTAGAATTTGTAAAAGGTATCATGTAGTGGCCTCTATTGTTAGCCATTTAGATTGATGGAGCTCAGCAAGTACAGATAGATAGACCAGTCCTTCTAAGGATTTTTTTTTTTTTTTGTAATTTACTAACATTATTCTGGAACTAGGCCTGATAAATGACCACTGACCACTCTGTTTATGTCAGAATTATGTCATTATTTGGAAAGGGAATTCAGAGGATCTCAAAATGAAGACTTGTAACAACAATGCTGCTTGCAGCTGCTGTGGAGGTGTAAGACTAACAACACCAGCACACAGAAGGGCTGCCAGCACAGGATCTTTGATCTGCTTTTCTAAGGAAAGCAACTTTAAGGGTTTAACAATCTCATTTTAATAAACATACATATATCATTCACTTAGTTCAGGGGGGAAAGCCCACACCCTGAACTTCGGAGAGAATACAAAACCATGTGATGCTTCTTCAAGGGATGAGACTCAAACATATGTGAACTAGGTTTTCCCTAGATGTAAGCAGGTCATCAGACTCCTGATTTAATCAAAGAAACAAAGGCCAAATTCATCAAAGGCACTTGATTACCTCAGTGCTCCAAAAGAGAATACAGTAAAAAAAAAAAAGTCCCACCTCAATTACCAATACAAGACTGAATACTCAAGTTGGAATTGAGGCTTGCATCAGTCTGCTTTCATTAATGATGTGAAATTTGCTAACATCAGCTTAGAAATGGAATGGAAATTTTAGAAAGGGTACTTAAACAATACAGTGATCACAAACCATAGACTGACAAAGAGACAGACAAATGTCTTGCTTATTTGCCTGCAGAAAATAAGGTGAAGGCATGTCAGATTTGGAAAAAAAAATTCCTAGTCCTAGTTCAGATATTTACTCAGAAATAGAGATAGCCCTCCCTTTGAAATATGAAGTAGTCACGAGAGCTAAGACAGACAATGCAGAACCAAAATACACAAAACATTAACCTGTTTCTGTATTTTTCTCAATTTAAAGCACAAAGGTGCTGGACTGCAACTTTATCAGCTCTTCTAGTTCTTCCACTCTAGAAGTTCTAGGATTTGTATATTCACTTTCATGTGCGTGCTGCAAAGTCCTTGGAGATGATAAGAGTCTAAGCCAGGGGTCACCATAATTTTCAGGATCCTTACTAGCTACTGCCCAGATAGCCAGCACAGGTTGTAGATGGACAAATAAACCTCACTTTATTTATCTGTTTATTTATTCACTCAAGGGTGTGGCACACACACACAAACACACACACATCTTCCTCTTCAAAGCCAGTAAGCCGGAGAGATGTACTTGCTACAAGGCAGGGAAAAGGTATTAATTACAACAAAAGAGGAAAGAATGTGTCCTTGTATCTACCTTCTTCATCATTGAATCAGCACTTGTTAAGTGCTTATGAGGTTTATTTGACAGGCTTAAGAATAGGGAGCACTCTGAACTATTGAGAGGTCCTCTGAGTTTTCTTTTGTACTCTTAAAACCAGTAGGGGGAAGGGAGATATCTCCCTAAAAGAGTCAGTACAGTGAAAAGAAGCATCAGCAAAAAGAAAAAAAGAAAAATGTCAGAGGACAAAATGGAGTCCATTAGTTTAGTCCATAAATCCACTTTCAACAAAGGAAAGAGACATTTTGCTGAGACATCATTTAGCAAAAAATAGCGATTATAGAACAAAATGGGAGTTAATTATGTCAACTCTTAGAGCACTTTTAGCTCCTAAAAATCGTCATTCAACACCATGCAAAAATACCAAATAATAAATCTTGCCACTTTCTTTACTTAAAGCCCACCAAATATAGCTTATATACTATATGCCCTATAGTAACCCTCTGGGTCATCCCACTCTAAGGGTTCATCTCCCTCTTGGGGGCACTGAAGAAGCCCTGGCCTGAGGATTGCAGACTCTGTGAATGATTAACCAGAGAGAATGTATTCAGGTCAGACTGTGTACTAGGGCTATGACCAAATCCTCTGGGACACCCTAAATTGGGGATATTGACCTCTGCTGCCTTGATCATGCCGAGGAGGCAGCTAAGTTCATCTCCCTTCTCTTTGGAGGTGTTGATGTTTGGGGTTGAGGGGTGCTCGAGATCCCAAAATACTGACGCATCAAGAATGAATTCGACTCAAGCCTTCTCTACCAAAGAAAAACAAAGTTTATTAAAGATCTGCCACACTGGGTAGATTCTCAGGGAGCCTGAGCATTTGTGACGCTAATACCAACGGGCCAGATTGATTTCAGCTGAGCACCTTCATGGAGGCAAGATGAGACTTACATACAGAAAGATTGCAGGAGGGATATAGGGTGGTTGAGTAGTCTGGGGTGATGGGAGGAGGGGTTTAGAGAGGACTGGGGTGACTGAAGTGAGGTAAGACTCCTGGGTGGGAAATAGCTGAAGGCTACCTGGAGATGAAGATACAGGGCTAGGGTAACAGAACTAGGGTATAGATATTTTGATATTATCAAGGATGGGAAACATCCAGAAGGCGATCTGGAGGTAAACAGACAATGGAAGGTTAGGTTAGGCTAGGCTATTTGGGCATGAAAAGCCAGATCAAGTGGGAAGATTCCTCTTTCATTGGAAGCTCAGTATCATCTGGTCCCAAAGCCAAACTAAAGGGGACCTGGAACATTATGGATAACTTCCTTATGTTCATTCCACAATTTAGCAATGGGTAGAAAAGTGTGCTGCTGGGTGGGTAGGGAACCTGGGAACCAGAGATCCTCATTTTTGCTTCTAAGATCCATAGTCTGAGAGCCAAGTGCTCCTTAAAGCAAGTTAAGTCCCAGACAGTCATGTTCCTAGAGTTTCTTGCAGTTTGGTGTTAGGAAAAGATGTTCCAGTCAGCCCTGGCTAAGCCAGTGAAAATGAGAGGTCAGATAGTCTTCAAGTGCAGTTGAACTGTGTTTTGGAAGAGTCGATCTTGGTTTTAAACCATTCATCAACCTGTGAAGAGAACAAGGCAAAAAGGGCCCATCACACATAGAAGCCAAATAAAGAAAAGGGTCCAGAGGTTCTGGGGGAAGAAAGTGGGCAGCAAAAAGACTTGATTACGAGGAAGTCTGTATAAGAGGAGCAGTTTTCAGCCCTTGCACTCCTGGCCTAATGAGGTCTGAGAGGTCTGTGGGATGTGGTCACCAGGACAGCTGCCAGGGACACTTTGGAATCCAGGCCTGTTTTACATACATGCACACACATATGTATGCAGTACATATGTATGCGTGTATATACGTATACACACACACACACACACAGGGGTGGGGGGTTGTATGTGATCATCCTTATGGTCCCTGGATTCCTGGCACCAAGCTCAGAAATGACAGCCTACAGAGAACACTAGGCAGGCCAGGCTGGTCTCTTGCTGATGTCATCAAGCTGCAGGATGACTTCTCCACTTCAGCCACTGACCTCACTAAGGTTATCTGAGGGGTGATGTCATTAGCCAATGACATTCTCAAAAGAGAGTCTTTGAGCGGGGGAGGGGCAGGCCTGTGATCAGCGTTGTCTGATGGCATCATATGGTGGTCCGGGTCTGGGGTCTTTTTTTCTCCTAGGCTTCTTCAAAGTGCTCATCTCCGGTCCTAGTTGGGTCGCTGGGCGAGAGCCCAGACCCAAGTTCTCAGGCACAAACGTGGACACCTATATGCTCTCCCCCTCCTTTCATTACCCTATAACCCTGCCAGCCCAATCCTTCCTCCAGCCTACCCATCCGCCGCACAGGCTCCGCCCCATCTTCCCTGCTTCGCCAATGCAGGGCGAGGGGTGGGCCCCGCCGTAGGGAGGTGGGGCCATGCTAATGAGCCCCCGGGAGTAGGCGGGGCTTCGGTGAGGACCCCGGGCAGGGCGCCGCCGCCGGTTTGTCTCCGCTTTCCCTCAGCCGCCTTCTTTCAACCTTGTCCACTCCTCGGCGCGGCCTCTAGTGTGGCGGCAGCTGCCGTTCCTGCCGTGGGTCCCCTCCTCCCTCCCTGCCCAGCGGCTCCCCAGGCTGTCCGCCATGGCCTTACTCACTGCGGCTGCCCGGCTCCTTGGGGCCAAGGTGAGTGACTGAGGCGAAGCGCGCTATCTCCGGTTCGGGTGGAGGCGGCTGCCAGGCCCGCGCGCGCCCCCGAACCTCCCTGCTCCGTCCCCTCCCGCCGTCCTCACGCCTTAAAGGGCCGAGCCCTCTGCTGGAGGCTGAGCCCTAGGCTGGAAGCCAAGCCGGGCCAGGGCGTCCCCGAGCCATGTGCGATGGGCTGACCCCCTGGGGTCCGGCGGCCCGGGGCGGAACCGCTGTCTCTCCCTCCCCGGCACTGGGTGGGGGTCCCGTGATGCGTGCGTGGGCCGGGGCGTCGCCTCCAGCTGGATGGTCCTGGGTTGGGGGGAGAGGCAGCTTTAGAGTAGCCGGGTCGGCGTCCGGAAGCCAGATGTGCTGCTAGCAGCCGGGAAGATGCAGGCGTCTGGTGTTGTCTTCTACTCCGCGGAAAGCCTCGAGGCGTTTATTCTTGGGGCCACCACACGCTTGGGCTTTCTCTCCCCTCCCTCCTTAACCGTGAGGGTCTTGGGGTCGGCAGAACGTCCCTGTACAATTCAGGCAGGGCAGTGAGGTCATCCAGAAGGAAGCAGGATCCGGATTCTACCCATTCTGCGGATAAACAAATTGAGGTACAGAGAAAAAGGTACCGACAAGGTCACGTTAACAACGGTTAGTTAGCTCTGTCTCTGTCTTTTGCTGCTAGTTATAATCTTTACCAAATCGAAGCTGCTTCCTTTTCAAAACTCTTTGAAGCCCGGGCTCCTCCTTACCTTGGATCTGGAGGCAGAGGAACTCTTACCTCCATGGGTGTGACCTTATGCTGGTCACTTCGCACCTTTGCTGGTCCATTTCCTCATGTAAAATGAGAGGGAGTGGACTAGGTGACCTCTGAAGTTCTAAATCTATGAAACTCTTTGCCTCTTGAGCTCCAAGTTTTGTCCTACTTGTCTCAGGTTTCAAATTACCAGAAACGTTGGCTCTAGGTAAGTATGCCCTTTATAGAGAAAATTTCCTGTGTTGAAGCCCTAGCCTTCTAACATACAGAAGGGAACAGTATTATGGTTGATCTTATCTTTTGACAACTCACTTTACTTACTACTAAGGCCCGAAGGGAGAGAAGAGTTTGGAGTTTTGTTTCTTTTGATATTGGGACTGGTTGGTAGTGTAGGTTAGCTAGAAGCTGTGAGTTTTACCTAGAAGATAGTGGCCAGTCACCTGGAAAGTGGATATTTGGTTATTTCTTACTGCTGCCAGGGTACAGGGTGAGGAAACCTCCTGGGAAACTCGGGCAAATGTGTTGGCAGAGAAAAGGGAGCTGCTAAAATTAGAACATTCCTAAACTGGTAACTCAAACCAGATAGGTTAAGTAAAGAGAATAAAACTTGGGCATTTACCTTTTAAATCTAGTACTTTGGGAGAGAAGTGACTTGGCTGGAGTTTGGCCTTACTACTAGTTTTATTTGTTAGCCTATTAAAGCTTAACCCAGGGAGCCCAGACTTGGAGTTCAGTGGAGTTTTCTTGACCCTTAAAATTAACAACATTGGGGAAGCACTCAGAGCAGGGGTCATGTGACCCAGATTGCAAGTAGCCTTTCATCTCTTCCTGGAAAGCCTTGCAAATGTTCAGATTGCTCCATCCTATGGGTCTGTACCCTGCCTCAATACCCCAGCTGTAGCTGAAGGATTAGTCAGCAGTCATCGTTATTTTTATATCATGTGAGCTTCAAAAGGAGATCTGACCTCAAAGAAGTGTCCCTTACCCTTTGATCTTCAAGGTCAAATATAGCCTCCTCCACCAGGGTGAGACTTCAGTTCCTTTTCCTGGGAGGTCCAAATAATTTCTTTTCATTCTGTGTTTCCTTCTGGCAAGTAGTTTAAATGATCGCTTGGAACTATAGGTGTGCCAATTCAGACTGGAGATTTTGACCTCATTAATCTGAAATAGCTGATGCCTAAAGAATAATGTCCATCACCTAGCTTTTCTTGGTGTTTAGGGTAGTGATAAAAATCTGTGAGTAACTACTTTATGATGTGACTGTGCCCTTCCCAGGTACAGCTTATTTTACCTATCTTAGATGCCTTCCAGGGAGTTCAGCAGACCTAGTCATTCACTTCTGGACCCCTGAAGTCACTTATTTGGCTTTGCCACCGCTATTTGCTAAAAAGAATAATTTCTTGGCAGTAGGAAAATAGCCCAAAGCTCATTGTCTGTGGGGTGTTTCCTTTTCCAATATGCCTGGATTAAGTGTTTTGCTTTACCTTGTGACTTGCCCTACTCCAGCATTTTCTGTGATTCCTAGAATGGAACCTTTAAGTCCTGCATGGCACAGTGCTGAGAACACCAGGTTTGGAGTCAGAAGGACTCCAGTACAAGTCCTGTCTCTGCACCTTTCACCCCAAGAGAGAACCTTGTCTCACAACCTCTAGGCCTTTTTTCTCATCTGTAAAATAGATTTGGACTAGATGACATCTGTACTTCCTTTTAGCTCTAAACTTGTGATCCTATGAACCTGCAAAGCAAAATCAGTACTGTGCAGTGAAACTCTTGAGGAAAAAAAAGTATGAGACTTTTAGTCCGTCCAGTGCAGGAATGGTTCCTGTACCTGAAATTTCTTTTTCTCCTGATGGGGAGAACTGAAAAATGCCGACGTGGAGAGAAGAAATACAGTGGCTAAAAACATCCATTCTTATTTTAAACAGCTTTGTTTATTAGGAGGTTCTTCCTTATATTCAATCAAAACTGAGTCCCATCCTTTCACCTGAGTGTCCTGGTTCTCTGTCATTTTAATTCTTCCACATGAATAACCCTTCAAATATTTGAAGATAGCTATCAGCCCTACCTTCTTCAGTATATTCTTCCCCAGGCTAAACAGTTGGACCAGAGGGTCTGTTTTAGCAGTGCATTTCTCTTGGCCTATTTCATAAGCATCCTTTCAGTTATCACCAGCTTTTCCCTTTCCTTGGGCCCTGAACTTCCTTGCATTCTTCCAAAACACCCCCTATCCCTAGGCTGGTGTTCTTCAGATCAAAGCTCTTGGGTTGCATTAGGATACTTAAGATCTCTAATTTCTTCATTAGAATATACCATAGTTGTTGTATGTATGTGGGTAGTAATGCTGCATGTCTTTTAGTTAATGCTGCAAAGGTAGCTACTGGGTCACATAAGTTTGAATATCACTTCTGAACTGACTTCTCTAGGTTGTTTTTTGCATCTCTTTAAAGAGCCCAAAGAAAGCTCCTGGAGCAGAGGTTTGGAAACTAAAGTTGCTAAGTGGATTTGGATTCTGGAAAAGAAAACAGAAAAGTAGCATTGTATTTGTTTAATTTGATTTTGGTCCCTAAAGCTGGAGGTAAGAGGGAAAATGCATCTCCTTGAAAGGACTTGGGGTCTAGTGCTTGAGTGAACTCTGTTTTTGGACTTTTTCTTCTCAGGCTTTCAGTGAAACTTTTGGCAACAGACTACAGAGCAGGTAGTTGTGGACTAGTAATGAATTCCCTGTTACTAGAGGTGTTCAGGTATAGGATGGGAGATCTGTGGGGTTTAGTGGGCTGTAATCTCATGGGATGGCTGGCATGTAGAAGAGAGGGATTAGACTTGTTTTGCTTCGACCCAGAGGGAAGAACTAGGAAGTTCAAGCATCGATTTCAAATTTGGAAAAGGATGAATTTCTTAACAGTTGTCATTGTTCAGTCATGTCCGACTCTTCATGACACCCTGCTCCCCGCCAACACCACCACCTTGGGGTTTTCTTGGCAAGGTACTAGATTGGTTTGCCATTTCCTTCTCTGGTGAGCAGAGGTTAAGTGACTTGCCTATTATTACTCAGCTAGTGATGTCTGAGGCCAGATTTGAGCTCAGGTCTTCCAGACTTCAGGCCCAGCGTTTCTATCCACTGACCCACATAGCTGTTTCCTTCCTAACAGACCTATCCAAAAGCGAAATGGGCTGGCCCTGGGAGGTGGTGGATTCCCTGACTGGAGAGCTTAAAGTGGAGACTGGATGACCATATATTGGGAATAGTGTATTTGTGTGTGGGGGTAGGGGTTGTCTTCTTCATGTATAGATTGTACTAGATGACCCCAGAGGTCCCTTACAATACTGAGATTCTCTTGAGTGACCACTTGTTTGGGATATTGTAGAAGGAATTCCATCAGACAAGGTTTTGGACCAGGTGTTCTTTAAGTGTCTTTTAACTGATTATATGCTTAGGGAAATCTCTTTCCTGGGGTGTGTATAGCATCTGAAATGGAGACTGAGGCCTTAAGTGGCCAGATAGAGTCAAGGAAAACTTCTGATCAACACCATTGTAAAATACAAAAGTCGAGTTAGTTCTTTGACCTGGTTCTGAGGAGAGAAGTGCCTTTGTGCCGCCCTGGTTTGTTTTTCTCCTAATGAAATTGTTCATCTGCCCTGGAAGCCATCTGTAGCATAGAGCTCCCCTCCTTAATTTAATAAAGAGCTATGCCTGCCTTGCTGGCTTGGCAGGCTTGGCTTTTATCTTCATCTGATATTCTTGAAGTCATTTGGGGTGGGGTGGAGTGGAATAGAAAGCCAATGGGAAGAGCACTGTAATCTCTGATCTCTTTACTTGTAAAGAAAAGGTCTTAACAATGGAAAGATGTGTCTACCTTGAACACCAAAGGAGATATGGTTTGTTGCTACAAGGACTTCATCTTGTATAGTTTCCCTTGGTACGAATGAGATTCTGTTTTCTCCAAAATTTCCATTAGAGTTGTCTCAGATCTCTTTAGGACAGATCTTTCATGCCAGGACCACTCCAGGGGAGGAGTCGGTGGGTTGATTGAGGTGAAATGACTCTTACCATCAAGAAATTGACCTATTGGGTAAGTTGAATGAATGAATGCCTGACTCACCTGACAGCTGCCATCGTAGTACAGTGATTTTCCACGTGGTCTGTGCCTGGTGGCCAGGGCAGAGGGTCAGAGCCCAGAGACACTTCCTTCAGAATTATGGGGGAAAGAACAGGACTGACTGAAAGGTTTGGAACCTGTTCATTCACTTCTGTGTGTTTACAGGGATCAGATAGCAATCTCAGCCAAGTAAAGTAGAATGTGGATTCTTGTTGTGTCTTGGGGAACATCCCATTTCTCAGGACCAGTTCATTTTTTTCTATGTGGTTGGCACTGCCTGTGGAGATTAAAGGGCAGTTGAGATAACTACTTGGTATGTGTACTTTCTTTTCACTGAGGATCTTCATTCTATGAGACTCCATTTACTAGGGAAACTGGAGGTGAACTTCCTGTTCCCTAACTGCAGAGGATCCTATGAACTTACAGCAGTGGTCCTCTAAACTCTGGTTGTCTTTTCCTTGTCTCAGAATTCTGGAGAGATGGTGACCTGACAACAAGGTGGTAATTCAACATCATTCTATTCCCCATAAAAATAAAGCACACCATCCTTTTGTGTAGTGAGGCAGCATGGCCCAGAGAATAGCTAGCCAGATAGATTCAGCATCAGAGAGACTCACAGTTGTGTCCCGCATTTGTTCTATCACTGGTTATGTGATCAGTGCAAGTCACTCAGCCTCTCTGGTGCCTAGGCGACTTTCTGAGACTATATGTCACAAACAGTTGTCAGTCTGAGTATTTCCTCGCCACCACCCTTTTTACTTCTGCCCCCCACCCTGAAGAAATCCACATTTTATGGTGCGGCATATTTTTCAGAACACATTCATATAATGTCTCCTTTGTTCCTTTTGACAGTCCTGTGGGAAGTATAGACCCAGGTGGAGAAATAGAGATAAAGTAGAGTTAGCTGTTTTGACTTCACAGCTTAAAGGTAGCCTGGCAGGTTGTACTAAGTGACCTCTTGGTCCCGTTCTAGTGTATTACAATGTTTGTGATACTTCTGTGAGGTAGGCAGGGCACATGGTATGATCCCCATTTTACAAGATGAGAGAAATAAAGCTGATCATTACAAGACTGTGACTGGCCAGAGTTTCCTCGTTAAAGGCTTCCCTCTATAAACATGGGCCTAAATGACAAGCCGAGGCAATACAATTTTGTTTTTTAAGTTATACTTATTCCCCTTTTAAATACTCATACTTGATGGGCTAGTGTCTTTAAAATTCCCCTCTGCTTATCTTGAGCTTTAGGTTTTGATAAATGTAAATGGAACTGAGCAGGATAAAATGAGATGGTTTAATTTTCCTGGGCCTCAGCTTCCTCAAATGTAAAAGGCGGGGTAGGAATTCATGGCTTTTGGAGGTCTTTTCCAGCTCTAGACCTGTGATCCCACGAACTTGTACAAAATGGCCATATTGATTTAACTATTGCTACCTACCCAGGGAATCCACAAACACTGACCAAGTGCCTGAGGATGCCAGGCACTGGTCTACACTCTCTTGTGGGGAATACTGTACATATATAAGCATATGTGGAATAGACAAAAGAAATATAGGGAAGGATTGGGAAAGGCTTACTTTGTGAAAGGTCTCTAAGGAAGCAAGGGATTCTTCCAGGCAGGTGAGAGGGGATGCAATCTGTAGATGAAGGTGACTGGTGAAGTCACAAGAGGCGGGTGGAGTGCAGCTTGTGACCTTGAAAAAAAATCACTTAACAGTTAAGAACCCCAATTTCCTTATCTATAAAATGAGGAAATTAATTCTGAATAATCTTTAAAGTAACACGACAGTCCAATGACTAACTACCTGGGGCTTAGTGTCTTGCCTTAGCCAAGGTCATAGTGTAGTTCGTATGTACTGTATGATTTAAATAGATTGTAGTTTAAAGTATGTATTCCCTCCTCTACCTTCTCACACCCTACTGTGGAGCTGAAGTTAACCTAGGAGGCTATCAGGAAATGCTGAAGAGGACACCTATGAGTCCACAGTCTAACCAGCTGAGCTTCCTTTTTGCCTTGAAGGGGTGGGGGTAGGGTACTTTGGTTCTGATTAATCCTTGCACTTTATCTGCTTTCCCATTTGAGGTGGGTGTATCTCATTCTCCAATCCCAGATAGAAAAGCGTATGTGGTGGATTCAAGCTAATCTTTGCCCAGAATTCTTTGAATTTTGAGGAAAGCCCACCCACTCCTTACTTTCTGAAGTTTTCTAGGCACCTTAAGACCTCCTTAGAATCACTGTATTTCTCTAGTAGGTTGTAAAGTTTTGTAGGTGCTAATCACCATATGTTAAAATCCTTACCCCTCTGAAGAAGTGTTGGGCTTAGCAGTTGTATCAAATTTTAATAAGTTTTTTTTTTTTAAGATTTGTTGTCTAGGCTAACTGCCAGTCTGGGAAAACAAGTGGTAAAATACACTTACCTGCTATTGGTAGCAGTGGGCAGCTAGTAATGTAAAATATTGCACATACTGCCAGCAGCAGTCCACTGGATCAGTTTTGCTGAGGTATTTTCTTAAAGATCTGGGGTGGGGTTGGGGGTGTGCTGGGCAGGAGGAGTAGTGAAAAGGAATGGTATCCAGTAAATGATTGGCATTAAAAAGCCAGAAGGCATCGGCATGACTTAAAAAAACAACATTGTGTTGCCTTGGCTTTAGGACCTTGCTTCTAGAAAAGATGATGGATAATAGGGGTCTTTGGAGGAGGGGGAATAGGACAAAGGAGTGATGAGAGAAAAGGCTAGTTAAGCTGGGGTTGCCTCAGTGAACTGGTGCATTCTTTCTGTTTGTATGAGAATAGCTGTTACGATGTCCTTAGTATTCTTTGGGAAGGGGGAAAATGTCTAAGTTAATTCTGAATAAGTTTATCAAGGAAATTGTTAGTGAGGTGTGAGTGCTGACCATGTTATTGGTAGAAAATATAGTTACAGTCCTAATTCCCAAATTTCATTAGGTCTGAAAAGCTGAGTTGGGTGTTATCTTCATACTAAGTCTAAAATATTCTCAGGAAATCACTTGGTTGTCTGTATTCCCCTTTCCTCAGTTCTGGGGCAGCCCTATTTTCTGTCCCGAGAGATTCCAGGTGTTTTTCTTTTCCTGAAAGTGAAGACACTTTGGGATGTGAACTACTTTGGATCAGGTCTGGAACACATTCCCCTTACTTTCTTTTCCCTAAGAGGGTCGAAAACAATTGTGCAAATTGCTGCTTTCCACTTCTGGACTTTCTTTAAAAGGCTTACCAATAGATTGTGTACTAGAGCTGCTTTACCAGCAGCACCAAGGGCTTTGCTGTACTTGCTTTTCTCATTGCAGTTGAGCAGGAGCATTGACTAGTAGGTTTTTGGAGTTGACTTTTCATGAGGCAGGCTAGGCAGCATAAGCCCTGTCTGACTGGCCCTCCCTACTGTATGCAGCAAAGCCCTGATCTGGAGCCCAAATGACAGAAGCTCCCTCTCTTCAGTGAATACTAATAGGGCTGTGACTGCTTCCTCTAGCCAAGTACTTTGGTGGTTGTTTCCTAACTGGTCAGGGGGCAGTTCTTTTATATTTTTCTCATGTCTAGTCTATTTTTAGGGGTGGGAAGAAGAAATAGTATCAATTTTGGTTGACTTTTGGTAATTTCTCAAGGTTGGCACAGTCCTCTGGCAGGAACACTTGATTAATACTGAGTTCTTACCTTTTCTGGTTTTGTTTTCTCTTGTAGAATGCATCCTGTCTTGTTCTTGCTGCCCGACATGCCAGTGCTTCTTCATCAGTAAGTCTTGGTATAGGTCTGAAGATCAGTAGGATTGGGGGGACCAGGCAGTAGAACTCTACTTGGTCATTATTGATTTGGAGCATTAATAGCTAGTGGGGATTAGATAAATGAGCCTCATACCTGTCCTGTGCTACTTCCCTCCAGTATCCCTATGGAGCATGAGCTATGTCTGTTATCTCCCTTTTCTACCCAAAAAAGTCCTGATTACCTTGTAGCAAGTTGTGGCGCCTGTTTACTCAACATCAATTTTTTTCCTAAATGTACAGTTTCTTTATTCTGCCACACTTAAGACGTTTTTTAAACAAATATTTACATATCGATTCATTTGAACGTAGTGTCTTATGCGGTGTGAAATGTGGGACTAACCTTTTTGCCCTTTTTGTGTTTAATTTTCTCAGCAGTTCATTGAACAATAATTGCTTTCCCCCAATGGTGTATGGTCTTGAGCTAATCAAATATAAGTCTCTTGTTTTAGGTTCTACTTTTGGATTCTGTTCTAATGATCTTTTAAAAAAAAATTCACTGCTAGTTTTTTTGTAATTACTTTAGGTTATATTTTGAAGTATGACATGGCCAGTTCTCATTTTTAATTATTCCCCTTAAATGTTTTGTCTGTTTCTGTGTAAAGTTTATTATTTTATCTTATTTCTATAAAGTATCCAATTATCATTTGGATTAGTATATGTACCAGCTGTATGACCCTTAATCACTTAAACTCTGCCTCAGTTTCTTCAACTGTAAAGTGGAAATGACAGCATCTACCTTGCTGGGTTGTTGTGAGGATCAAATGAGATAATATTTGTAAAGTGCTTTAGCACAGTGCCTGGCACATAGTAGGTGCTATATAAATACTTATTCCCTTCCTCATTTGTTTACTAAAATTAATACTTGTATAATGTCCTCACTAGATTTCTATGCTGAAAGTACTTGGTAAATCTTAAGCACCATGTAATTATGGGATTATTACTTGACTTTATTTGGAAATAGCCTTTATCTGTCTTCTAATGGTTGGCCCTATACACAGGAGCTTAGGGTAGGGAGATCAAATATGGAAGAGAAATATTCTCTATGTTGGAGTGTGCCCTGATTTGACTAGATAATTAAATCAGTTGCTTTGATAGAGAAATATGTGTTTCAGTTCTGAAAGAGGAGGGGTGGACATTCTTTTATATTTTGTGGTACAAGTTCATTAGCTTTCTTAGCCTCTGCATCTTTCCTCCTAGAATCTGAAGGACATCCTCAGCGACATGATACCTAAGGAACAAAGTAGAATCAAGAACTTCAGGCAGCAGCATGGCAAGACTGTAGTGGGGCAAATCACTGTGGACATGGTGAGGGCCTATGGGTGCTGCATTGGGAGAATTGGTAATGCCTAGAAGCATCCAGCCTTATAGACAACCTTGAATCTAATCTAAGCCCCTAGAAGAGGGGAAAAAAAGTTTATTGCTTTTCAGCCCCTGGTAACCACCCCTTCTCTGGGGTTTCTGCTTTGCTTATTAGGCAATGATAATGATGATGATACTATCTGTGTAAACCTTGATATCTCTCTGTGTATTCAGATGTAGATAGTCTGAGTAGTCCAGAAAAACCACTTTCTTCAGTCACTGGACCCTAACCCTCATCCTTTCTTCTTTCTCTTTTGGGAATTGGGGGTGATGCTGCTACACTGATAGTGAATTCAGTAAAAAGAACAAAGAAGCACCTAGAGGGAGGAACTTTGAGGGGGCCTGGATAATATCCGCTTTGAGCTAACTTTAGATTCTGAAATTAGGCTCTCTTTCCTTTCCCTTTTTCTCCCCTTCATTTCCCCCTCTCACCATTCTACATGGAGTCAGTATTTTCCTTCCTTCCAGTTGATGGCTCTACAGAGAGTTGTTTTCGTCTCCTTTACGTGACTGGGTGTAGAGGGGTAGGGAACACCTTTATTTTCTGGGGAGTTTTCACAGAACAAGCTTTGAATTGTCATTTTGCTTCTGCTTATCTCTTTAGATGTATGGTGGCATGAGGGGTATGAAAGGATTAATATATGAAACATCAGTTCTGGACCCTGATGAGGTAAGCACTTCTCTTCTTAAGTCATCATCATTGAGTAAGTGTGCAGAGGTCTGGATTGGATGCTGTTTGGAAAATACAGAAATATACTCTTTCATGGTCTTATGATATGGTTGGTTATGATATGGTTACATATACATTATCGAGTTGAAGACCTTATTAGAAGAGCTAAACCAAAAGTAGGCTAGGTTAGAATAAGCAGACCCATCTAGTCAGAGGATCAAGTTTGTAACAATGCAGTTCTTGGTGTAGTGTCTTTTCAAACTGACGAATCCACAAGGGTATAATTCTCATTCTTCTTTCTTTCAAGGGTATCCGTTTCCGTGGCTACAGTATCCCAGAGTGCCAGAAGCTGCTCCCTAAGGCCAAGGGAGGGGAAGAACCCCTTCCCGAGGGTTTATTCTGGCTGCTTATGACTGGACAAATTCCAAATGATGAACAGGTAAAGCAGGAGGGCACTTAGCCCTCCTTCCACATACACAGCCAATATACTTTGCCTTTCCCCTCCCCCTTTTCTCTTTATACCTGACACTTAATCCTGATCTGGGTGGTTGTGAGGACAAGACAAGGGGATGGAATTGAGTACAGAGATCTACTATTTAAGTAGATTGGAATGATCTATCCTTGACATTCTTTAGTAAGCTTTTATTGTCTCCCCTCTCTATCCTGTCTTTATTTTCTTTCCATCCCCAGTGTTCTGCATATTGTTTCCTTATCTCCAGGTGAGCTGGCTCTCCCAAGAATGGGCAAAACGAGCTGCTCTGCCCTCCCATGTGGTCACCATGTTGGACAACTTCCCTACTAATCTGCATCCAATGTCTCAGCTCAGTGCAGCTATCACAGCCCTCAACAGTGAGAGCAACTTCGCTCGGGCTTATTCTGAAGGCATTAATCGGGCCAAATACTGGGAGGTAAGATAATGAGTGAGAGGAAGTTAGAGTGTGAGGTTGGGGAGGTGAAGGCAGGTGAAGGAAAAGACTTACAGGATTAGGAGCCTTGGAGGAGTTAGCTTTTTTTTTTTTTAATTTTTAGTGGGGATGACCCTTTATTTTCAAAATTTCAAAGGGGAGAACACAAAAGGTTATAGATTTAGACAAATTGAGAACCTCAAGAGTCATTTAGAAGAAGCCCCTCATTGGAGAGAAAAGGAAACTGAGACCTAGAAAGGGGAAGTGATGAAGTCAAGGTCACAAAGTATTTAATGGGCTAAGCCAGCCAACACAGGACCAGATTTTGGGGGTGGGGTGGGAGAAACAATTGGGGTTAAATGACTTGCCCAGGGTGACACAGCTAGTAAATGTCTGAGGTTGGATTTGAACTCAGGGTCTTCCTGACTCCAAGGCCAGTGCTCTATCCAATTTGACACCTAGCTGCCCCAAGAACAGATTTCTCAGGAGCTGATCAAGAGTCAAAGACGCATCTTCTGGAATGCCTGAGTGACTGCTTGGGTGGCCAGGAGGCCAATCTTTGGCGTGCTAGCTCTAGGACCACCTTTATGGGAGGGACTTGGCCTCCTGCTTCCTCAGTCTCATAAATGAGATTGACTACCTCAAGTTCACATCTTGTTTCCTCCTTGAACTTTTCATCTATCGAGGACCATGGGAGGAAACCTGTGGCCCAGCTGAATTCTTCATGAGCTGCTGTCCTTGGCCCTGTCTCCCAAGGCTTAAACCATAGCACAAGATTAGTCCGATCTGGCCCTTCAGAAACATAGTGTCAGATGGACACTCCGAATCTCAAATGGGTATCCACCTTGTACTTAGACTCTTGGGTCACCTGCCTGGAGGGATCTTTCGGCTGGAAAGGATGAATAGGTGGTTCACCTAAAGGGAGCAGTAACAGTTGGAGGCCACAGAGTGTTCCAGTTTGAAAGGAGAAGGAGCCCATCACTTCCTCTTCCCTACACTCCCAGTTTCTGGTTACTTCCTCGGTTTCCATTTGTGGGGGCACCGAATCCAATCTTCACAACTCGAATAGGTTGCCAGAGCCATAAGAGTGCAGGAGCTGCCTCAGCTGCTAGGTCTTCAGCACCTTCAAGAGCTTTGTCAGAGCTCCAGTCTGAGCTCTCAGTGTAGCCTTCAGCCTATTGGCTTTGGGAAAATCGGAGTTAGCTTTTTTTTTGAGATCTGCCAGGGCTCTGAGTAGACTCATCTTAGGCTTTTCTGACCATGTTTCTTCCCCTGACACCTTCCTCTGCTTCTCAGTAACTAGATAGTTTGGTATCCTGCCTCTTAGGGTCTTAGGCTCTGCCATTGAATTAAAACCATCCCCTTTCAGGGAGTAGTTCCAATCAGCCACAACTCTGAGCATTCTCTAGCCGTCCATGGAGAGAGGGAGCAAATTGTCTGATTGACAATTTGGCCGTTACTTCCCTTCTTCTGATACTGTATTTATGTTAATGCAGCCTACAATTATGTGAAGTTTGAGGAGAGTTTTTGGCTGCTATATAACATAGTTAATTCATATTAATCTTTGCAGTAAACTAAGCTCCAAGTCTTTTTCAGATGGACTGCTATCTAGGCACGCCTCCCCAATTCTGTACTTGTGTAGTTTAGTCATTTTCAGCCTAAGTAGTAGACTTTAATCTTGTTAGATTCAGTCTGTCCTTTTAGGACAGCCAGGGTCTGATTTTGGTTGTACAGTTTTATGTCCTTTCCCACCTGGCTTGCTTAATCAGCAGGATTTGAGCACTGTCATTCTACCGCTTCTAGGTCCCCTTAACCATCATTTCCATGTTTCTTTATCCTCTCCATAAGGATACAGTGAGTGACCATCAGATATTTTTAATCTTGCTGAAGCCTAGATATTATCCCTACAGCGGATCTGTGCTGCCTCCTAGTGATCATTACATGCCCTCCTAAATACACAGAAGCCCATTCTTGAATTGTGTTACCATGGGCGATGACATTGATATGTGGTGCTGGGTGGGGCGGATAAGCATTTACTCAGCGCCTGCTCTGGGCCAAGCATTTTTCTGAGTCTTTGGTCCTCACAACAACCCTGAGAGGGAATTTATTATCCTTATTTTGCAAATGAGGAAACTTGAGGCAAATAAAGGTTAAGTGACTTGCCTGGAGTTAATACACTGCTTATTAAGTATGAAGCTGGATTTGAACTCAGGTGTTCCTATCTCTATCTAGTGTTGCAACAGTTCGGCTAGCAGCTGCTGTGGGGGTATAAAACCAACAATAACTAGCAGACACAACGCTGCAAGCCCAGGTTCTTTTGATCTGCGTTACTAAGGAAAGCGTGTTAAGGAGTTAACAATCTTACTTTAATCCAACACACAAATATCATTCACTTAGTTCAGAGCAAATACAAACAAATTACAAACATCAACAGACAGACCTTGTCTGATTCAGATCTCAGTTCATAGTTACCAGAGTTTAATAAATGCTGAACATCTGGGTTTACAAGCTGAAGGGCTCTTAACTACAGCTTTCCAGAGTCTTCACATCAGTGTACCACCAAGAGTGGGAGCCCTGAGCAAATAGCTCTGTCTTCTCTTTTTATGCACTCTTTAGCCATCATCAAACGTCATGCGAGCAACCAGAACTTAAGCTCTTACTATTGGCTCTGGTCTTAGCAACTCCTCTTAGACCCTGAGGGCTTCATGCCCACATAGGCTTAAGCACTTAGTGGCTAGGGGTTTTGGGCCTACTTGGGAGTGAAGATACAATCAGACCTCCCTTCATGGGCCCCACCTGGAGCCCCACCTTAGTTACCTAATTAAATCAAGGAAATAAAGGCCAAACTCTTAAAGGGCGCTTGGTTGAATAAATGCTAAGAGCCTGTCTTGATTGCCAATACACCACCTAGCTGACCTTTATTGTTTGGTAAAGTTGAACAGCTAGGAGAATTTTATGCTTTGGGGGTTCTGGATCTCCTGAAAAGAATTAAGAACATCTCCTTTTCTAGACCTTTAGTTTGGTTAAGTTTGATGTCATATTGGTGACACAGTATTTGTCATCGTTCCCAAAGGATACATAGCCCTTGATTTTATTTTTCCACTTCGTTGACTAGTGTTTCATATGAGTGTGCTGTCTGAGTGGAAGTCAGTGATGGCTTTCACCTGTTTCTCATTAAAATCTTAGGTTGTATGTTGCTTTCATTTATACTTTTTATAACATTTATGTTTTAAATATATATAATAAATAATATATTTATACTATAAAGTTCTGAGTCTATTAAAAAAGTTTATTGATGCCTTTTATTTTCATATCACATACATTTCTAATTATGTCCAACCCCACCCCCATCCCCAAGTAGAGCCTTCCCTTGCAACAAAGATTTTTTTTTAAAAAAGAACATTTCCGCAAAGTCATCCAGGGAATACACTGCTTCCAACTATGTTTGCAGTGTTGAATCTCCTAACTGCAGCAAAGGGGAAGGATGTATATTTTCTCACTCTTCTCAGGCACTAGGCCTAGTTTTAATAATTATACAGTGTGAAGTTTTTTTTTTCTTTTTGTTTATATCGTCGTAGTCATGGTGCTGTTTTCCTAATTCTGCGTACTTTTCTCTGCATTTATAGGGGACTTCCATGTTTCTCTGAATTCATGTTTGTTCTTAAGTACATTCATGTGTCATAGTTTGCTAACACAAAAACTGCTTTATATTTGCCAAAATATATGGAAACTTTCTGTCTACCTTCTTGGAGTATATATATACTCAGCAGTGGAATCACTGGGTCAAAGGGTAAATGCCATTTTAGTAGCTTTATTTGAATAATTCCAGTTTCCTTTCCACAGTGGTTGGAACAGTTCATCTGTGCCTGTCTTCTCAAAGCCCCTCTAATGTTAACCATTTCAATTTTTGTGATCTTTTGCCAATTTCCTATATATCTTATGTATTAGATGCTTATCAGATATTTAATGCAAATATTTTCTCCAGTCAACCGTCTCTTATCTGAAATATATTGATACTGTTTATGCAAAATTTTCAATTGTATGTAGTTGAAATTGTTTTATTTTTTGACTTCTTCTAACCCCATAACAGATCTGCATCTGTTAAGAATTCTCTCCCTGTCCCTATTTGTAAGAGGGGCCTCCACCTATTTTCCTCAAGTTTTTTATGATGTGACTTTTTCTATTTGTTTAGCATTTCAATGACATGTCAAACTTGTTTTATCACCTGTGTTTCAAAAAAAGTCAAACTAGCTTTGTTCCTTTTATCAAGATGGAAAGGTTGAATGAAACTGCCTAAGTATGTAACTCACCTTCACTCTGATGATAGGAAAAAATCAGAATACTCTTGAATACTCAACTGGTCAGCCTGGTGTAGCTTAGAAGTGTGGTTAGATTTGCTTAGTAGCTAGGCACCAGTTAATGTCACCCCTTTTGTAAGATCTGCGAATGTAGTATAGGGGTGTCCATGCTGTGTATCTGATATGGAATAAAGATTATATTGTTATTTGCAAGTGTCCAAGTATCATCTCACCTTGCTTTTTTAAAGATTTACCATTTTTGCTTTTTGACAAGTGATAACAGGGTATTTTCTGTTAATTGACATCTTTAGAAATTCATTCTTTGAAACTTCTTATTCAGTGATAGAAATGTTGATTAGTAATTCTCCTTTCTGTACATACTTTTTATGATGAAAGCGATTGTTTATTCTTTGGCAGACAAGATGAGGGGTGGGTGGGGTTCTGTGTATGAATCTTATGTTCCATAGTAGACTTGCCTAAACCCAGTCTTTGAATCATGGATGTTTCTTAGCTAGAGGTGACTATCCTGATCATCAAGGTTCTGTAAGTATTCTTCCTTGAGAACTTGGGAGGAATTAGTTAAGTATTTGTGGTTTTTTTTCCTCAAGGTTTTTAATTTCAGCCGTATTCTCCTTGAACCAGTCCTGGGTGGGACTGATAGTGGATTAATGAATGGTAGACATTATCATAAAGATTTGTTTATTTTGGTGTGTTTTCTTATTCTTTAGCATTTAAATAAAGCTGAATTGAATTATTTTGATGTCAAACAACTGAGTACCTTCTCTATGTCCCAGTCCCACTGTAGAATACAAAAGATATTAAAGTATATTAAAGAGTATGAATACAGTAGTTCAGAAAAGGAGCTTGGTGTATCAGGTAATGTGTTGACATGCTCAGCAAAAACACTGTTGATGCAATAATAATTTGAGCATCCCATAGATATAATTGTTCCACAATTATGGCATAAGATGTCATTTCTTTTTATTTGGTGCTCTAAAGTTAATACTTCCCTTTCCTTCTCTTCCCCTTCCCAAGCTGATTTATGAGGACTGCATGGATCTCATTGCCAAGCTACCTTGTGTTGCAGCAAAGATCTACCGGAATCTGTATCGTGAAGGCAGCAGCATTGGGGCTATAGACACCAAACTTGACTGGTCTCATAACTTCACCAGCATGTTGGGCTACAGTGATGCCCAGTTCACTGAGCTCATGCGCTTATACCTCACAATCCACAGGTGAGCCAGACCTGGTTACCACGTATCTGGATATGTGGACAATTTTGGAAAAAATCACTCCATAATTCATATATTGCTTCAGGGAAAGAGCTGTGGGCAAGAATAAACCTAAAACCTGGATCCAGAGGTTAGAGTGGTTATTATAAAAAAGGTCATGGGAGGGAGTCAGAATAGCTGCCCCAAGAACAAGAGCTCTGTTGGAAGGGCAGCAAGGTCATTGTTCTTTGACCACACTCCCATCCTTATTATGGATAAGGCAGTTATATATGGAGAGCTGACCTGATTTTTCTTATTTCCTCCAGCGATCATGAGGGTGGCAATGTAAGTGCCCACACTAGCCATCTGGTGGGCAGTGCTCTTTCAGATCCCTATCTGTCCTTTGCAGCTGCCATGAATGGACTGGCTGGGCCCCTCCATGGACTAGCTAATCAGGTAATAGCCAGCTCTTTCTGGCTTCTAGTACTTTCATTCCTCGTCCTTCAGCTATCTCCTTCTAACCTATGTGTTGACCACCTCCCCCTGCCACATTCTCCATAGGAAGTACTTGTCTGGCTGACGCAGTTGCAGAAAGAAGTTGGCAAAGATGTGGCTGATGAAAAACTTCGTGATTATATCTGGAACACACTCAACTCAGGCAGGGTAAGCAAAGCACGGTCAAGGCAAAGTGAGAAAAATGTCTGGTCGACTTTATAGATGAGAAGAGTTGGGTAGGAGAAGAGAATGAATTCCAGCCTTCCCTAGTATCTGAAACAAGAGTTGGGAATCTGCCTGAACTTCTCATTGGCTACTTGGAAGAATTTGAGGAAGGGAATGGGGAGTTCTTTCCTAGAGGTACTGATTAGCTTCCACACCCTTTGTAGGTTGTCCCTGGCTATGGCCATGCTGTACTAAGAAAAACTGATCCTAGATATACCTGTCAGCGGGAATTTGCCCTGAAACATCTACCTAATGATCCCATGTTTAAACTGGTGGCTCAACTCTACAAGATTGTACCTGATGTCCTTTTGGAGCAGGGCAAAGCCAAGAACCCTTGGCCCAATGTAGATGCCCACAGTGGGGTGCTTCTGCAGGTAAGGACCTCCTACCTTCTCTTTCTCTTCCTCCCTGATCTCCCTTGCCATAGCTAGCTGGACAGCCACATCAGAAGCCCTACTGACAAATGAAACACCAGACCACCTGAAAAGCAAATTCTCCAGGCTGTTTCTCTTCCATACACTTCTCAAAATCTTTGTAATTAATGTTCACAGCAGGGGTTTCCCCTCTAGTTTCCAAGTTTTCAGGCCTTTCCCAGCTCTGAGGCACTTAAGCTAGTGTCTGCTATGAGGAAAACAGAAATCCGGATGACAGTCACCAAACCCTACTTTGTGTTTATTGCCACCCCTAGCCCTCAGCCTAAACCCTTTCTTTCTTTCTCTTTCTACCCTGCAGTACTATGGCATGACAGAGATGAATTATTACACGGTTCTCTTTGGAGTTTCACGGGCGCTGGGGGTGCTGGCACAACTCATTTGGAGCAGAGCTCTGGGCTTCCCCCTAGAGAGGCCCAAGTCTATGAGCACAGATGGCTTGATGCAGTTTGTAAGCTCCAAGTCAGGGTAAAGATGGGGACTGGGCAGGGCAGGGAGGGGGAAAAGAATGCCTACTGGAGTGAGGAGACTGTTAAGAGAGACAGTACATACTTTTTGGTTTTGTTTCAGGGGGCCTTTAAGGACTTTTAGGATTAAATTATATTTGAGGCACTGACACTTAAGTTTGAGGTTATTTAAAGTGTAAATTAAGGTTTAAAAAAAGACAGAGATGAGACTATCTCCCCTAACTAGCCCCTTTTCCCTGCCCAGTGTGGGAGTTGTCCATTGACTGTAGACTGAACTAGACTAATAACAGATGTGGGCCAGGATGGGCCCCCTGCCTCATCTAGAGTGGAAGCCTAGTGTATGTCCTGCCCCAACAGGGTCAATGCTGGCTACAGGGAATCTGCATTCACTTCTTTACTTTGGAGATGTAGGGTTTTGTTTTACTTAGCCTACCCCCACCCCAACCAGACATCCCCCTACCAGTAGGCCAAAAACCAGAACTCTGACCCCCAAATCACTTTTCCATAGGAATCATGTTGGAGTGTCAGCACCAACCCCAAACACATTAAAACTGCGCCCGCCCCCCCCCCAGTAAAACACACACACACACTCATGCTTGAACTGTTAGTTGGCGGGACAGTTTGGCATCCTCTACCACCAGTTAAACAGATTTGGGCTTCTTTTTTTTTTATTTTATTTCACCTTTGAAAGATGAGGTCTTGGGTACCTTTCACTATTTTAAAGAAACTATCTTCACGCCGACTTATGTGCTTGCTACTCCCTGAGCTGAAAAGAGCTTTGGACTTACCACTGGGGACTTCTCTTATCCTTTTGTACATACCACTGGTTTAGGCCTCTTCCTCTGTCACAGTCTGTCTCCATGCCCCACCCCTTGCTTACTGTGAACTGTGTTCACATCCAGATAAGACAGATCAGGCCACAAACCTCCACCCACTTCTTTTTCTGTATGTATTCTAAAGAGCAGGGGCTGGCAAATGGCTTGCATGCTGTCTTTATCATATGCCCATGGGGATAATTTTTTTTTTAAACTTGGAAGTGAAAATTACTTGAGAATGAATTTGAACCTGTTAGTATTAGACCCCAGGGCTTAGGGCATTATTAATCTAAACAACCATAACTCGATGCCACCCCCCCCCAAAAAAAAAAACAAACTTGTTTATCCAAGTCAGCTTCTTCCAACCCCTCACCCCTTCACATGGTTCATCATTTAGAGCCCCATTTGCACAGGTTTTTCAGTGATTCAGAATGCTCTGCTGCCTCTTCCTTGAGAAAGGACTGAAATACACTCCTCTCACTGTCCCTTTCATCCCACCCCTCCAATCCTGCCTGTGTGGATCCCCTGTCCCTGGAACCAAGCTGTTGAGATGGACACATTGTCTATGAACCCCTGGGTAACTGTTGAGAGTCCTGTTGCAGACTTCAGGTTGTTCTGTATAAAACACAAAATAAATGTTTTTATTAACAAAGCTGGGTCTTGATGTCATGTAAGAGATAAAAGGCAAAGGCTTCGCAATGCCTGATTCAGGGGTTTCCTTTTCTTCTGTATCAGAATCCATAATCCATGTTTCTTCAGGCGATGGATATCGATAGTATAACTATTATCTTGGTAGTGGGGGGGGGGGCGGTCTATGAAGTTTGTTGAACATTAATTCCCAACCTTTATCATCTTTTTACCCAGTTCGCTGGGTGAAAGGAGTTAAATGCACGCATGACCTCGGGGGTGAGGGCTGATAATTCTGCCCTCTTGCCAGAAAATGGCTACAGTATCATTACAGGTATCTTAGGGGTGGGGGAAGTACAGTGGTACAGGCTTGAGTGGCAATAGCCTTCGAGAACTAGTAGGACACTTGACATATACGTACAGTGCTTTAAAGTAAGTCCTTTGAGCCAATTCTTGTGTGGTTATTATTAGTGCTAGAAATTATCACTATTTTATGGACAAGGAAACTGAGGTTCAAAGAGCTAGGCAGTGCTGGAAGTGGTACTGGAGCCCAGGTCTTCTGTTTCCCAGTGGGGTTCCAAGGTGAACTTTTCTTTAGTATTTTGATAACTTGACTTCACTATAATTGACTTTCCTTTGTACTCACATGTATTTTATTTTTTTGCATTTAAAGACATAATTTTAAGAGTGTCTATGGGATTCTTTGTCATAACGGCAGAGAGGCCATCAAAACAAAAAAAGGTCTAATGGTTCTTGCTCCTGGGACGAGTTTGAGACTCCATTTGGTTCCTGGTCTGGATCCCTTCTCACTTGTGCCACTACCTCCCAACCCCTTCCCCCACTAGGTTCCTGCTACAATTGACCTTCTGAAGAGAGGCTATAAATAGTGAAGAAGGGCCTGGATAGCAAGCCCCAGCCAGGGGAATGTGGGGCTATAGTTAGCAGGGACACTGTGTCCAAAGACACTGTTGTACGTACAGGGCTACCTTTTTCCTCCACTGAGTTCTCTTCTTGCCCTGTATTCCTTACCTAAAAAGCATTACAAAACCAAATCCACACAATTGGTTTATTAGCTCTTCATCAAAACACTCAGCCCAGGTGGAAGAAAGGGACAGGCTAGAAGTAAGTACAACTTTACTCAAAACCTCCCCTCTACTCTGGAAAGGGAAATAAACTCCGCTGACATCCTACATATATTAGCCAGGTGGGGGAAATTTTCCTTTTTTGGAAAGCAGACTTTAAATAGAACCTCATATACTTGGATTCCAAAATGGAAGTACCTTTTCCCTCTTAAGGCTTCTTTATCAAGACAATAAGAACTGCTCCATCCCCTTAGCTCCTTAACGAGAGGAACAGTGTAATATAGCTTTACTGGAGACCTGGGATTGCTTTATCCTTCCAGAGACGCTGAGGCACCACCATAAGTTAGGGAATGGAGCCCTAGCTCACAACCTAGACGCAACCAAAGATGTAAAATCCCAGCAATTCTGAGTTCAGTTTCCAGAAGGAAACAGGCATCTCCCTTACCCCTTGGCATCTAATTGAGGAGCTCACTCCAGATTCCTGAGTTCTCTGCTTGGAGAGCCAGAACTATAGGGCAGGGGGCAGGGAGGCAGACATAAACATGACGTGCCCCAGAGGGTGGAGCATGTATCAAACCAAGTAAGTTATGGGGCTGGTCTCAAGTATGGTGCACCTCATGCAACATGAGTTCACGGGGGATGGCTGTCTCTGGACCAAACTTTGTGGCTGCTCGGCGCTCAAAGGCAGCAACATTCTGTTTAACAACCTCATCGAAGAACATGGTGGCCAGCTGAGAGTGGAGCAGCGAGCGAAACTCAAAAGAAACCTAGGGATGGGGGCAAAAGGAGACAGAAACCCTCACTTTAACACAGGTAACTTCCCTGAACAAATTCAGTGATGCTATTCTTCAAAGTGCACAGTAGCCATTCAAAAACAAACTGTAGGGAGTAGAAGTGTGGCCTAGATCATGGGGTAGTCCCCTAGGAAGCATGCCATTGGTAGCCTCTGTTGCATTTATTTTGTTAAATATTTCCCAATTAGATTTTAATCTGATTCAGCTTGCACTGGAGAGTTTTGTTCACAGCTGGGCAGCCACTGAGAGTTTGACACCTTTGGCCTAGGTGGTAGTTGGAACTTAGCATGATGCCTGGCACATTAAGTAAAAAAAAAATACCTGGCATGGTAGTAAATACTTAATAAATGCTTGCTGAACTGACTTGAGGCTAAAAACTAACAGTCCTATTCACTGTTTCCCAGCCCACAGCCCCTTGACTCACCGAAAAGTCCACAGTGCAAGTTCGGGAGTAGGCAGGAAGACCAGGGCTGAATCTCCAGATGGTCTCTAAATGGTTGAAGAGTTTGCCATCAGTGCAGACAGCCTGGTAGAAAGATGGGTTGTCAGTCAATGTATAATTAGACTGGGCAAAGCTCAAAATGTGACATGTAAATTACAAGGGAAACATAAATTAGTAAATTTAATGCTGTAATTGGTAAAGGAAAAGAAAATGACTTGATACCTTACTGCCCTGCCCCCAAGTTTCGAGGTATCAAGGTAAGAATGGTATAGTGCCTTACCTTGACCATATGAGGTTTGACCATGGAGACAGCTGAAGTGTAACGTTCCACAACAGGTGGGAAGCCAACCTCCAACTGGGCCTTCAGGTAACCTTTTCGGCTGGACACCACTAAGGACTTCTTACACCAAGGCACAAACTCTCTGTACTCCTGGACATTGGACACCACCTCATACATCTCCTGCATTGAGTACCTGGGGGCAATTGGGGGGGTAGGGGGGTTCAAAGAGAGGGGCCAAGGATCTAGGTATGGGGTCTGGGTACCTGCCAGCTCTTAGCATTGATTGTATGCATACACGTATACACAACCCATTTATCCCAGGACTATGGAAATCAGCTGACCTCCCCAAGTCATAAGGGCAGATTCCCCTTATTCCAAACCGATAGAACACATTGAAAATTAGGCCAGTGATGCACTCAGAACTGGAAAGAGGTTGGGTTAATCCTCAGGCCACTGGGAAATATTCAAGTGTCTTGTCACAAAGACAGACAGTCCTGTCTTGATCACTGATAATTTCGTACAGGTGGAAGGACAAATGGCATCAGTGGCCTGGAACTGTGAGAACAGAATAATTGATTATAAGGTCTTTGATTCCAGAAGAGTCAATTTTTATTTATTTGAACTTAGTGTTTCTGCTCCGTGGCTAGTACTCTAAACTTTGAGGTGAATCGTTATACAGGTTATGCCAGGCGAGCAGGAGGCAAGGCATGATCATGGTGAAGACGTAGTAAAACTTTTACACATATCAGTGTGGGGTACCCTATTTTTTTTAACACCAGGGTCGGGGGAAGGGCAGGGCATTCTCACCCCATAATCCTGCGTTCGGAGTATGCCTTGCGCTTGTTGGTGAATGGGGAAGCGAAGCCCATAAAAGAACGGCTGTGGGGAAGCACGACCTCAGCCCCCAAGGCCTGGGCAGCTCTGGGCAGCAAGAGGCTGCAGGAAGACAAGAGCCTGGGGGGGGGAGAGGAAGGAGGCTGCGTCAGCCTGCGCGGGCGGGGCTGGTTGCAAAGCTCGGGACGCCCCTGCAACGACTGTCGGGTCCACTGCATACCCGTCCTCCATGGTGCCCAGACGAGGGGGTCTTTCCAGGGGAAAGGTCAGCCGGGGGAGCTCCCTGCTCCCCGCCCCCAGCACCAGCTGCAATCCGCCGGGCCCCCTTGCCAAGCGGTCACGAGTGCTAAAGGTCGGGGGCGGCTGAGGACAGGGCTGGGAGGAGCTCGGGGGCTGGCTGGGGCGCGGGGGCAGAAGTGGAGCTAGCACGCCGGTCCCGGGCCACGCGAGACGCTCTCGGGAAGGAGGAGGCGCGGCGGGACCCAGCATCGCAGCTCCGCGGGTGCCCCCCAACCGGTCCCCCTAACCCGCTCCGGCTCAGAAGAAAGCCGCCTCACCTCATTGGCTGCAGCCCTGTCGGAGAGCCCGGGGGCGGGGCGGGGTGCGCGCCCGGCCGGAGGCAGCAGCAGCGCCGGGCCGCCGCGCGCGTTCCAGCGGGGAGCCTCCGCGCGCTCGCCAACGCCATGCGCGCTCCTGCCTTCTTCGCCCTCTCCTCCAGCAGCGGTCTGGCCCCCCCACCTTTGCAGGCTGGGAGAGGCAGCTGGGGAGGGAAGACGCCCCGGAGGGAGATCAGGCCTAGAGCGGCAGGGGGCTGTGCCACACAAGCAGTGCTCCCGGTCAGCTCCCTTGGCTGAGACTGAAGCCGGCGGCCGCTGCCGCTCCAATTCGGGTCCCCGGGTCACGTCATGCCGTTGCCATGCTACAGAGAGGGTGGATGAAAGGTAGAGGAAGGACGGGGTGGATCGTGGAGGCTTCTGGGCATTGTAGTTTCCTAGGCTTATAGGTTAAAGGCAGGGGATTGCTTCTCTAGCTTGATGTTCCCACGTGGGGCATATCCCTCTGTTCTTGTTTGCACGACCCTATGACGTCACTTAACCGCATTTGGAGTTCTGAGGCGTGGGCTTGCTCAGTCCGAGGGCTGTGGAGGTGTGGATGTTCAAACGGATGCTTCCGTCTTCTGGTCACCTCGTGGCTCAATTCACCACCATCACTCCACCGGATTCGTTATTCACACTCACCACCCCGATCTTGCTGCGCTTTGGCTAGTCAAATGCCACGGGGGTGCAAGGGCATGTGTCGAATGGGGCGGTGTCCTTGAGAAACTAGAGCTCCACCGTATGTGCCTGGACGCCGTGAGAAGCTAGCCTCCTCATCCACTGCAAGCCTCAGCGACTTCAGCACCGGGCAAGACTAGCCCACTGCAGTACCGAGCAGCGCTAGCCCGCTGCAGCGCCGGGCAAGGCTCAGCCGCTGCAGCACGGAGCAAGGCTTAGTACCTCTGCCAATTCAGCCAAGGTGTCCTCAGGCAAAAAACAGCACCAACCTCCTCCCTCCCTACCACCACTGTGGCTTCTCGATTCTTTCCTTATCAGTCCCCTGGATTAAAGGAAAAGATCCAGGGGTACAACTTGAACATACTCATACGTACTCTGAAAAGTATTAAGAATAATAAAGGCTCTATTTCTAATCATCTCAGTCCCCCATATAGCCTATGCTGGGGAGAAAAAAACAAACACTAAAATCTCCTCTGTTTCCTTTCCCCATCTAGTTTTGTTTTTCCATAATTGTAAATAGCGTAGGCAGGAAAACGAAATAAAGCTTCCAAAATACTGGCTGCTTTAGTTGGCAGTCGAGGAAGAAACGAGAAGCTTTTTTCCATCCCTTCCCCAACCCCAAATCTGAATCTGAGGGGAAAACTGGAAATGAGTAATGAACTGGTAAACGGAAAGTGGTTCCCCAACTCCAGAGGTAGAGGAGTGTAGCAAAGCCGTGATGATCCAGGGGTATCGTGGAACCCGAGATCATCGTGACAACTACCCTCTGCTGTTTCAGCCCCAACCAGTTTTGCTCCTCTGTCCAGTCTTAGCCTGTCCACCTCTCATGAACACAGCACTCTCCCCCGCCTCCTCATCCTGATCTGAGCAGCTCTACAGATCATGTGACCGGTAGCCTCAGGAAATCATTCTCACTCTCAATTCAAAATGAATGAACCAGAAAGCATTTAAGCACTAACTATTTGGAGAGAGAGAGCAATGAAGGCAGCGGATGGCATCCAAATCATCACAGTTACCCACTGCTAGGAATATAGCAAGAGGAAAACAGTATCTGATCTCCAGTAGCTTACATTTTTAAAATAAGATTTTATTTGTTTTTTACATCACCATAACTTTTCCACTTCGCCTCCCAGAGAGCTACCCCATATAACAAGTTAATGTTTAAAGAGAAGGAAAAATCAGCACAACTGATCAATAAATCAGAAAAACTCTGAAAATACGTGTGATGTACCACACTTGTGGAACTCCTGCCTCTGCAAAGGGCTGGGTGAGGATATCTTTTCGTATCTCTTCTTTTGAGCCATGTTTGTTCTTTATAATTTTGCAACATTCACTTTTGATATTTTTGTAAGTTTCTTTCCAGTTACATTGTTGTAGTTATTGTATATATTATTTTTTTTGGCTCTGCTTACTTCACTCTGCATCAGTTCACGTAGCTCTTTTTCATATTCTTTGTGTTCAACATTTACAGCAGCACAGTAGTATTCCATTATATTCATGTACCAGTTTGTTTAGCTATTCTTCAGTCTATGGGCATCTACTTTGCTTCCAATTACTTGCTATCACAAAAAGTGCCAATATAAATATTTTAGTGTATTATATATAGGGACTTTTTTCTTACCAATGGCCTTCTTGAAGTATAAGCCTAGTAGTGGAATCTCTGGGTCAAAGGGTATGGGCATTTCAGTCTTTTGATTTGAATAATCCCTAATTGGGCTCACATTCTAATTGGGAAAGAGATGTAGGTTTCAGCTGCAAGTCCCAAGGAAAACCCCGCTGATCCTTGGGGTATACTGCCAAGGCAGATGGTCATATATCTTTAGTGTCATTTCCATTGATAAAACTATAGATCTATGACTATTTCTGATTTTGAGCTCCTTGACAATGCTAAGGACCTTGGTGGTGAGAACTTCCCTTTCTGGGTCTTCAGTAGCTATAACTGCTGAGAAGCAAGGGGTACAGCACCTACCAGGTTAGATGTCTAGAGGGATTGCTCTCCTGGATAATGATTGAGGAAAAGGAGAGTTGGTTGCTGGGGTGAAAGCAGGGCTAATGTCCTGGGGGCTACTGTTCTTGCCAGTGCTCTTGTGCTTACCTGCTCATTGACAGTTGATTTGTTGGTGCAGCAGAGATAGTAGACCCCCTTCTCCAGAGGATTTATCTCCCTTGATGATGGTGGAAGGGCCAGACTAGAAACAGAATTGGTGGCCTAGGGGAGCACTGCTATTCCCAGGACTCTTGGGCACTAGGTCCTAGGCTGTCTCCCACAAAAAGCATAGGAAATTGGGGAAATCAGGGTAATGTCTGCCTGTCCATAGGAAGATACTTCTGGCTCACCAAGTTTCCATAATAATATCTGAGGAAGAGAGGGAATCTATGCCCTATTAGAAAGAAAACCTTCTTCCTGGCCAAAATAATTTTAGCCCCTTACAAAATCCCCTATTTGAAATCTGCAAATGTATGTTACATCATCAAAATAAATATTTAAAATAACAAGAGTGATTATCTCAAAAACTCAGTTAATCCTCCTATAGGACCATCTACATCTTACCATTACATGAACGATGTAATGGTTTAGTGGCTAAATGTCTCAATTTACATGAAGTATATTCCAATCCCTTTTTTTGTTCTTGGCATATAGGAATGCTCATATATCCACAAGTAAGATCACTCAGTGATTTAGCTTAGCTATAGCAGCATAATTTTTTTTGGCTTTAAATATTTTATTTTTTTCCAATTACCTATAAACAATTTTTTAACATTCATTTTAAAAAATTTTGAGTTCCAAATTCTCTCCCTTTACCCCTCTCCCATCATTGAGAAGGCAAGCAATTTGATATGTTATACATGTGCAAAATATATTTCCACACTAGTCATGTTGTAAAAGAAAACACAGGCAAAACAATGAAAAAAATAAAGTAAAAAAATAGTATGCTTCAATCTACATTTAGACTCCATAAGTTCTTTCTCTGGAGTTGGACAGCATTTTTAATCATAAGTCCTTCAGAATTGTTTTGGATCTTTGTATTGCTGAGAATAGCTAAGGCATTCACAGCTGATCCTCATACAGTATTGCTGTTACCACGTACAATGTTCTCTTGGTTCCACTCACTTCACTTTGCATCACTTCATTTAAGTCTTTCCATGTTTTCTTCTGAAAGGATCCTGTCCATCATTTCTTATAGCATTATGGTATTCCATCATAATCATATACTACAAGTTGTTCAGCTATTCCCCAATTGATAGTCACCCCCTCAATGTCAAATTCCTGGCCACCACAAAGAGAGAGTAGCAACATAGTTCTTAACAAATTTGTGATTACAGCAACCAAATCCTAGAAAAGCCCAGAGTTTGACATGGCAAATCCAAGAGGACTTTTATGTCCTGTGGGCCAGTGATCATGCATTGCTGTGATTCTATGTGACCCACCTAATTGAGAGAGGTTCTGAAAAATTATTGTTGTTCAGTCATGTCTGATTTTTTACTATCCCATGGACTATAGCACGACAGACCCTTCTATCCTCCACTATCTTTCAAAATCTGTCCAAGTTCATGTTTGTTGTTTCCATGATACTATCTATCCATCACATTCTCTGCAGTCCCCTTTTCCTTTCCCCTTCAATCTTCCCCAAAGGACTTTTCCAACCAGTCCAGTCTTCTCATTATGTGGCCAAAGTATGTAAGCTGCAGCTTCAGCATTTGACCTTCCAGTGAATAGTCTGATTTAATTTCTTTAAGTTTTGACTGATTTGATCTCCTAGCTATCCAAGGGACTCAAAAGTCTTCTTCAGCACCACAATTCAAAAGCAAAAATTCTGTGGTGCTCAGCTCTCCTTATATCCATCCAATTCTCCATAGAGTTTTAGTTATGCTGTCCAGATTTGCCATAACTTTCCTTCTAAGGAGCAAGCATCTTTTAATTTCATGGCTATAGTCACTGTCTGCAATGACCTTTGAGCCCAAGAATATAAAATCTAACACTGCTTCTATTTCTTTTTTTATTTGCCAGAAAGTGATGGGACCAGTTGCCATGATCTTAGTTTTATGGTGGAGTTTTGGGGTTTTTTTGTATGTTAAGCTTCAAGCCAGCTTTTTATACTCTCTTCCTTCACCCTCATCAAAAGGCTTCTTAAGAATGATGAGCAGGATACATACTCTCAGAAAAACCTGGAAAGACTTACAGAAGCTGATGCAAAGTAATATGTGCTGTGTACAAAGTAGCAGCAATATTGTAAAATGATCAGCTGTGAATGACGTAGCTATTCTCAGCAATACAGTGATTCAAGACGACTCTTAAGGACTTGTGATGAAAAATGCTATCCATCCCCAGAGAAAGAACTGATGGTGTCTGAATACAGATTGAAGCATACTTTTTTTTTGCTTTCTTTATTTTTCTTCAGGTTTTATTTTTTTGTCTATGTTTTCTTTCACAACATGACTGATATGGAAATTTAAAAAAAAAGGCTTCTTAAGATCGGAGGACAACTACAAGTGGCTCTAGTACTAGTGAAGTGGCGTCTGAAAGGAAGCTCAGCTCTGGATGCATCTGTTGTTTCTAAAGGAAAGTCTGATGCTGCAAAGATCAATATTGCACAGGAACCTGGAATTGTAAGATACATGAACGAAGGAAGCTGGGTATGGTCAAATAGGCAATGGAAAGATTAAACGTTAACATCTTGGGTGTCAGTGAACTTAAATGGATAGTAATGGGTGAATTTAATTCAGATGATCACTACATATAGTACTGTGGGCAAGAATCCCTTAGAAGAAATGGAGTAGCCCTCATACTCAATAAAAGGGTGAGAAAAGCAGTACTGGGTTATAATCTCAAAAATGACCAAATAATATCTGTTCAGATCCAAGTCAAACAGCAATACAAGTCTGTGCTACAACCACTGCTGCCAAAGAGGCCAAAGTTGATCAGTACTATGAAGACTTACAACATATTCTAGAAATAACACCAGAAAAGAGATATCACATTCATCATAGCTTCATGCTACAGTGGGAAATCAAAAGATAATTAAAATAATAGGCAAGTTTGGCCTTGTAGTACAAAATGAAGCAGGGCAGAGACTATAATAGAGTTTTGTTAGTCTTATTTAATTTTTTTTCCCAATTACATGTAAAAAGAATTTTAACATTCTTTTTTTTTTTCACATTTTAAGTTCCAAGTTCTGTCTCTCCCCCAACCCCATCGAGAAGGCAAGCAATTTGATGTAGGTTATACATGTGTAATCATGCAAAACACATTTCCGTATAAGTCATTCTGTGAAAGAAAACACAGACAAAAAAACCCAAGAAGAATTAAGAAAGTAAAGAAAAATATCTTTGATCTGCATTCAGGCTGTACCCATTCTTTCTCTGGAGATGAACAGTACCTTGGATCATTGTACTTCTGAGAATAGCTAAGTTGTTCATAGTAGGTCATCATACAATAGTGCTGTTACTGTGTAAAATGTTCTCCTGGTTCTGCTCATTTCACTTTGCATTACTTCATGCAAGTCTTTCCATGTTTTTCTGAGAGCACCCTGCTTATCACTTCTTAAAACACGATAGTATTCCATTACAAAAATGTTGTATATTTTTGTACTTATTCAGCCATTCCCCAATTGATGAACATCCCCTCAATTTCCAGTTCTTTGCCACCACTAAAAGAGCTGCTATAAATATTTTTGTACACATAGCCCTTTTCTTTTCTGTCTTTTATCTCTTTGGGATACAGACCTGGTAGTGGTATTGCCTGGTTAAAGGGTGTGTATGGTTTTATAGCCCTTTGGGCATAGTTCCAAATTGCTCTCCAGAATGGCTGAATCAGTATACAACTTCACTAATAGTATATCAGTATTTTAATTTTTCCACATCCCCTCTAACATTTGTCATTTTCCTTTTCTATCATATTAGCTCCGAGTTGTTTAACTTGCATTTCTTTCATCAATAGTGAGTTAGAGCACTTTTTCATATGACTAGATAGCTTTGATTACTTTGAAAACTGCCTGTTCATATCCTTTGACCATTTATCAATTGAGGGATGGCTCTAATTTCTATAAATTTGACTCATTTTTCTTTTTTTTTTTTTTGGAGGGGGAAAGGCAGGGCAATTGGGGTTAAGTGACTTGCCCAAGGTCACACAGCTAGTAAGTGTGTCAAGTGTCTGACGCTGGATTTAAGCTCAGGTCCTCCTGACTCTAGGGCCAGTACTCTATTCACTGTGCCACCTAGCTGCCCCCTCATTTTTCTATAGGTTTGAGAAATGAAGTCTTTATTAGAGAAACTCACTATAAAATTTCTTTTCACATTAGTGATTACAAACTATGTATTTCCCTCCCTCCTATTTCCCCCCCTGTTTATCCTTCTCTCTTTTTACTCTGTGCATTCTCAAAAGTATTTTGCTTCTGACTTTTATCTCTCCCAAACTGTTCTCCCTTCTATCAGCTACCACTACCACCCCCTACCATTTTCTTATCCCCTTCTATTCCTACTTTCCTGTATAGTAAGATGGATTTCTACACCCAAATGAGTGTGTATATTATTCCCTCTTTGAGCCAATTCTGATGAGAGTAATATTCATGTGCTCCTCTTCTCCATCCCCCTATTTTCCCATTGTGTTAGTAAGCAAAATGGGCTCTCAGCATTTAGTTCAAGTGCTTAGCCCTTGAAGAGTTTGGCCTTTGTTTCCTTGATTAGATTTGGGAGTCCTTGGTGGCCTCCTTGCCTCAGGGGAGGGCCTAGTTTACACATGAGTTTGAGTGACATGTTTGGGACATCAGAGGCTTTTAGACCACTCAGGTTTAAGTCTCCTCTTTGTGATGATTCTAGGTCACGTGGGTGAGTCGCATGTGTGAGTCACACATGCGACTCACCCTGGACCCTGAAAAAGATATAAAACCAGGGGTTGGTTTTCTCTTCTTTGGAGCTCTTACCCACAGCCATGGTGGCAAGCGTGACTCTGGACCAGCCCTCGTTACGAGCTCCCGAGCTGAACTTAGATGTTGGTAACTATGAATTGTATTGGGTATGTCTGTCAATGTTTGTAATTTGTTTGTATTTTATTCTGAAGTTCAGGGTGTTGGCTTTTTCCCCTGAACTAAGTGAATGCTGTCTGTATGCTGCATTAAAGTAAACTTGTCAACCCCTTAACGTTGCTTTCCTCACTAAAGCAGATCAAAAGAACCTGTGCTTTTGCAGCGTGTTGGCAGTTTTCTGGGTGCTCGTTGTTGGTGGATCTTACACCCCCACAGAAGCTGCTAGCCAGATTATTGAAAGACCCATCTATTATAACGTCTATTATAAAGTTTATTATAAATAAATAAAAGAAAAGAAATATTATTATAAAATCTATTATAAAATTGCAGGCCTCTTTTATGTCAGATAATTTATCCTATTCTACCTCTACCTTTCCCTTTTTCCTTCCTCCAGTGCTTTCTTCTTTCTCATCCCTTAATTTTATTTTTTTCAGTTAATCAGACCATCACATTCAACTCACACCTCTGCTTTCTGTCTATGTGTACTCCTTCTAACTGACCTAATCATGGGAAAGTTTTTAGGAGTTATAAATATCATTTTCCCATGTAGAAATCTAGTTTAGCCCTTTTTAATCCCTTATAATTTCTCTTTCCTGTTTACCTTTTTATGATTTTTATGCATCTTGTATTTGAAAGTCAAATTTTCTATTCAGTTCTTAGTCTTTTCATCAGGGATGCTCTATTTCATTGAATTTCCATTTTTTTCCCCTGGAAGATTATACTCACTTTTGCTGGGTAGGTGATTCTTGGTTGTAATCCTAGCTCTTTTGCCCTCTGGAATGTCATATTACAAGCCCTCTGATCCTTTAAGGTAGAAGCTGTTAAATCTTGTGTTATCCTGGCTATAGCTTCACAATATTTGAATTATTTCTTTTTGGCTACTTGCAATATTTTATCCTTGATCTGGGACATCTGCAATTTGGCTGTAGTATTCCTGGGAATTTTCATTTTGGGATTTCTTTGAGGAGGTGATCAGTGGATTCTTTCAATTTCTATTTTACCCTCTGGTTCTAGAATATCAGGGCAGTTTTCCTTGATAATTTCTTGAAAGATAATATCTAGGCTTTTTTTTTGATTGTGACTTTCAAGTAGTCCAATAATTCTTAAAGTATCTCTCTTGGATCTGTTTTCCAGGTCAGTTGTTTTTTCAAGGAGACAGTTCACATTTTCTTCTATTTTTTTCATTCTTTTGATTTTGTTTGATTGTTTCTTGATGTCCTATAAAGTCATTAGCTTCCACTTGCCCAATTCTAATTTTTAAGGAATTATTTTCTTCAGTGAGCTTTTGCACATCCTTTTCTACTTGGCCAATTCTACTTTTTAAGGATTTCTTTTCTTCAGTGAATTTTTGTCTATCTTTTTCCATTTGGCCAATTCTGCTTTTCAAGGCAGTCTTTTCTTCATTGAATTTTTGTGCCTCTTTTACCATTTGGCCTATTCTGTTTATTAAGCTGTTATTTTCTTCAGTATTTTTTTTGTACCTCCTTTATTAAGCTGTTGACTGTTTTTTCATGATTTTCTTGCATCACTCTCTTTCTCTTCCCAATTTTTCCTCTACCTCTCTTACTTGATTTTTAAAATCCTTTTCAAGCTCTTCTATGGCTTTCGTATTTTTCTTGGAGGCTTTGGATTCAGGAATTTTGACTTTGTTGTCTTCTAAGTGTGTTTTTTGATCTTCCTTGTTACCACAGTAACTTTTTATGGGCAGAATTTTTTTTCTGTTTTTTGCTCATTTCCAGCCTATTTCTTGACTTTTTACTCTATGCTAAAGTGGGACTCTGTTTCTCAAGTTGGGGGGGCACTGTCCCAAGCTTTAGGGCTTTTAGCAGCTGTTTTCACAGGTAGTTCTGGGGACCTATAAGTTTTTGGATCTTCCAAGATTGCCTGATCTAGGGACAGGTGTGTTTACTACTCTCCTGTACTGTGCAGTGATTTGTGAGTGACCACAAATACTCTTTTAAACCCTGGAACTGTGACCAGGGTCCCTGCTCCACTGTGGCAGAAAGCTGTGCTGTGCTAGTGCTTCTCTTTGCCCTGGGACTAAGACTGCAACTCAGATCCAAGTATAGGCAATGCAACAGAGTCCTGCCCCTGGTGCCAGCAAAGGGACCCCTGTAAATCTCTTTCTGACCTGTTGTCCAATCCCCTTGCCATCTGTGGGCTGAGAGGTCTGGTGCCACTGCTGCCACTGATTCAGTCCCCCCAAGGTCTGCCTCTGGTTTGCTGGGGCCTGGTCTACACTGGCACTGCTTGTTCTAGATTGTGCTCTTCTCTCACTCTGGTACAACAGACATTTCCTGCCAACCTTCTAAGTTGTCTTGGGCTGGAAAAATTTTTCACTCTGTCTTTTTGTGGGTTCTGCTGCTCTAGATTCTGTTTAGAATCATTACTTGAAAGTATTTGGAAGGGTTTGGGGGAGAGTTCAGGTGAGTCCCTGCCTTTACTCTACAATCTTGCCTAATACAGTTTTGTTAAAATCACTCGCTGGTCATAGCAAACACTCTTTTTCAATAACCCCAAAGATGGACTCTACACATGGATATTACCAGATATCAGTTACCAGATGGATTATATACTTTGCAGCCAAAGGTGGAAAAGCTCTGTACAGCCAATTAAAACAAGAACTGGAGCTGAATGTGGATCAGATCATGCATGAAACTTCTTATTGCAAAATTCAGACTTAAGTTGAAGAAAGTAGGGAAAACCATCAGACCATATTGGTATGACCTAAATAACATCCCTTATGAATAGGAAGTGGAGGTGAGGAATACATTTAAGGGATTAGATCTGGTAGACTGAGTGCCTGAAGAACTATGGATTAACGTTTGTGATGTTGTACAGGAGGCTGCAACAAAAAAAATTTAAAAGAAAAAGATCAAGAAAGCAAAACAGCAGTCTGAAAAATTAGCATTTGCCAATTGAAAATTTCAGACAAGCTTTCTCTAGCTGATCCAACACTTTCATCAGTCACTTTCAGTGTCTTTCTAAAGAGAGTGTTTGTAGATATAATGACCCTTCCAGGTAATTCATGTTCAATTTCTTCATCAGTCATTGGAAAGTGGCAACTACCCCAGTAATATGCTGGTAAATGTTTAACCACTGTCTCTGGGGTGGAGGAAGTGTATTCATGAGACATTTTAAAGTTTAATGTGCATTATTAACATTTTCTCTATCGCTTTGCCGTCTGGACAATAAATAAAACAATATATCAAGCCCTGAGTGGTAGCCTTTGGTGACTTTCAAGGTATGAATGCTTACACTGAAAATTTAACTTCAACTTCTGAGAGCCAATTTAAGTTGGCATGGCCTTGTGTGCCCCAGAAGTGAATTGAAGCATATATTTGAATTGGTCTCTTTTTCTTCTTCTGCCATAACAATTTGATAGTACCCACTCTGTAAATCCAACATTGAGAACCACTGAATGACTGATGGATGACAAGGGCAACTTGAATTCTTGGCATGGTCCACCGGTCCACTTTAGTTCTCATGTTCAAAATCCAATAGCCTACACACTTTCATATCTTTCCATCCTTCTTGCATGTCAACACTACAGGTGATGCATAAGGACATCTGGCCTCTGTGATGATGTCATTGACCAACAGTTCTTATAGATGGTTTCTGAACTCTTCCATCGCAAATAAAAGATTTTTTTCTGACCTTTTTTGGAGTGATTGGTAAGGTGGGTGCTGCACATTGCTCCGTAGGCACACTTTATATCCCACTCATACAATGAGAATATCTCATCCTTCTCCTAAGCTTTAGCCTCAACCAGTCCTTTCATCCTTCTAGTACTGGGGAATCACCAAAATTAAACTTTTTGGAATCCTTTTCTGAGTTTGAAGAGCCACAATGTTCACTATCACCACAGCCTTCTATCCTCCTGCAGACTTCTGCCCATGTTGCTTGAAGGGCCCAAGTATGCAGGGTACCAGTATTTGGGAGCTAGTACTAGGTGATAGTACCAGGGTGCTAGTACTAGGTCAGATTTGGTTTCAGTCAGTGAAGATACTCTAGTAATAGTTGGTGAATCTCGGACAAAATAGAGTCATAGTGTCCACTTTCCTGTGAAACCAACAACTTCCTTAGGAAACCTTAAGCTTATTCTTTTAATCTCAATTTAGATAGTCCTTGTCACTCAATCCACCAAGTCCTAACCCCTTCTTAAGCTGTAAAGGCACTTTCTTCAAATGTCTCTCATAGACTGATTGGAATATAGCAAGGCCACTTTTCTACTTAGATACTTGCTAATATGCTACAGTGATTCTATCATATAAGTGAGCCAAACTTGTCATGGCTGTTCCCCAAGGGCATGTGGCTCCTACACTGAGAAAATTCCAAACTTGGGCTTAAAACATGCTTCTCTGTAGGGGATCCAGGCTCAGTGTTATGTATAGGCAGAGGAGGCTTTTTCTCACTTAAGGATGCTTCTGTATTTTTCTGCTGGCAGGCTGTCTCTACTCATTAAGGTTTCTACTCTTTTCCCAATTGCATATAAAAACAATTTTTAACATTCATTTAAAAAAAAATTTAGTTCCAAATTCTCTCTCTCTCTCTCTCCCCACTCCCCTCCTTGAGATGGTAAGGAATTTTATATAGGTTATACATGTACAATGATGGAAAACATATTTCCATATTAGTCATGTTGTGAAAGAAAATATGGATTCCCCCCCCCAAAAAAAACCATGAAAAAAAAGATAAAGTGAAAAATAGTATCCTTCAATCTGCATTCAGGCTTCATTAGTTCTTTCTCTGGAGGTAGATAGCATTTTTCAACATAAATCCTTTGGAAGTATCTTGGATCTTTGTATTGCTGAGAATAGCTAAATTATTCACAGTTGACTATCCTATGATATTGCTGTCACTATATACATTATTCTTCTGGTTCTTCTAATTCCGCTTTGCATCAACTCATGTGAGTCTTTCTAGATTTTTCTAAAGGTTTCCACTTTTTAAAGCAATTCTTCCTCAGGGAGTTCTAAGATTAATTTCCAGTCAGTGTGTCAGGAATTTTTGAATGGCTTTTTCCAATAGTTGCATAGCCAAAAATGAGGCATTTTTAAAATGACCGAACTAGACCAGAATAGTCTCTCTCTCCATCTCTCCTGAGGCATTCAGAGGGGGTGAAGATCCAATGTGTAGATAGACAATGCATAGGGAGAGGTGGGGCCCAAAGGGCAAAACTCAGCCTTATACTCTAAGGTAAGCAAGTCCCTGCCCCACTACCCCAGGTACAATTTAGCCAATGCCAAACTCTTAAAGACACTTTTCCCCTTATTTGGCAAGGACACAGTTCAGGTGATTTTTAGTAACTAGAAACTTAGGCCTACCTGTCAATCAGAAGCCCTGAGCCATGCAGAAAGGTGCCCGCCCCCATTCATTCCACTCAACTCACAGAAAGGCCGAGATCCAGATCTACTCACTTAGTTCGGGAGGAAAAGCTAGCACCCTGAACTTCAGAGCAAATGCAAACAGAAATTACAAACATCAACAGACAGACCTTATCTGATCAAATCATAGGTACCAGAGAAGAACCAATGGGTCTGGTTTAGCAAAGCTGAGTGGGGGGCACCAGTTACAGCTTGCCCAGAGTCTCAACATTCCTCCTGTGTGTGAGCCCCAAAAATCAAATGTGAACCTTGGATCTTATATACCCTTCTCAGGGCCCTGGGGCACTTGATTACCTCAGTGTTGAAAAGCACTCAAAGAACAGTGAAAAATCCTATTTAGGGTGTGGGAGAGTTAATCCCTAGTACCATCATATACACAAGTCAATGACTCCTGATTGAATTAGTGCTGAGAAACATTCCAAGACAAGCTCCCGCTTTATCTGCCCCATTCAAACAAAGGCCAGAATCATTAAAGGCACTTAAGAGAAGAACAGCCAAAAGTCCCACCTTAATTACTGATACAAATAGACCGAGGAGAACAATTTGTTCTAAGCATTGTGAAGCACTTAGAGCTTGAAGAGGCATAAAAGACACCAAGGTCATCCACTGCATCCCGGGCCACGGCCAGTCATCCGGACTTTTGGACTTCGATGATTCAGGAAAAAAGAATGAGGCTGATGACTTGGTTCAACTCTGCCTCACTTAAATCCAATTTATGCACAAACCCCATGATTCCTTGGTTCCCTTTGAAAATGAAAAGAGAAGCAACAACAGTATATTCACGGGCAACAAACCCGGAGTTCTATCTCATTGCTGCTGTTGCCAATGTATGTGTGTTTTTACCAACAGCAAATAGCAAAGAAACAAAAGAAAGCAAGGGAAAGAAGCTTCCAGAATGTTAGCTAGGGGACAGAAGACTATTCTTTCTCCAAAGACCCACTCCACCCACCCACTGGTTCAGAGGGGAAAACAGTAAATGAATAGTGGACAGGTAAAGGGGAAGCAAGTCCTTCTGGGATGGAAGGGCCACTGTTATCTCACCAACTAGGGAAGGGAGCTAGGTTATCTCACCAACTGCTGCTGCTGTTTCACCCTACATTTCTCTGGCTGGATCCAGTTCTTTTGTCTCTTGCTAGCACTTTTGGTCAATAATTCTCATCCTCTACCAATCTGATCACTTCCACTGTCCACTAACTGAAGCCATCTGATGAAAAATGACCATAAGCTCCACACTCAGACGGTCCAGATTGAAGATAAGAGCTTTTTGTCTGCAGTCCTCCATGGCTGCTAGAGATGGTTTGTGAGCCTGGATGACTGGGAGGATGATGATACCCTCAATAGTAATAGGGATGTTTAGAAGAGGGGAGGGTTTGGAGGGAAAGATAATGCATTTAGTTTTGAATATGTTGAGCTTAAGATGTCTACAGGCTATCCAAAAGGCAACTGGAGATGTGAGACTGAGGTTAGAGGTTAGGGCTGGATAAGTAGATCTGTGAGTAATCTCCATTGAGTGGATCATTGAAACCATGCAAGCTGATGAAATCAAGTGAAATAGTCTAATAGGAGAAGAGAAGAAAAACCAGGACAGAGCAATGGTTAATGGATGCTGTTGTTTGTCATCATGGACATCATAACATCAGGAAGATGATGCTGAGAGTTGCAAGTGAATTGGATTTAATTGAGGGAGGGCTGTGCAAGGTCACCAGCCTCAATTTTTCCTCTGGAGACATCTGGGTCCAGTGGCAAGATTTAGCTCAGGACTACTGGAGATGACCCCCTTAATGGGTATGACCTGGATAAGATGGAGAAGACTGAGAAGGAGTGGTCAGACAGGTACAAGTAGAACTAGGAGAGAGAAGAGTCATGTTGTTGACTACGAAAAAGTCAACCTAGAGAAAAGAGAGTATCAAGGAGGGTGATAGACAGTGTCAAAGGTCAAGAAGTACAAGGATTGAGAGGCCATTAGATTTCACAAACAAGAGATCATCAATAACTTTGGAGAAAGCCATTTCCATTGAATGATGAGGTCAGAAGCCAGACTCCAAAGAATTGAAAGGAGAGTGAAAGGAAAGGAAGTGAGACAGAGATGAAGGAGGAAACAGTGACAGAAAGCATGTGTAGATGTGAGATAAGGGTGGGGAGAGAAGAAGGAGCTTTTATAAAGAGAATGGACTCAGTTTTTTTTTTCCTTAAAATATAAGGAAAGGTTTTCAGCTGAGAGGGTTGGAGAGGAGGAGCTATAGATGGTTTGAGGAGGGATAAAAAGGTTTGGAAAATTCGCTGTGGTTCATGAGATAGTGAATCAATTAGGGATATGTAAACGGATTGACTTGCTACATTGAGGGACCACAACCCATGCTCTCTTGCCTGGCTAGGTACTCCTGCCCCTTGTGACCAAGAATAATGGGGTTGGGGCATAATCTCTGGTCATGGAACAGAACAAAATTAACTGGGATATAGGATTGAACCCATGTCCTCATTTGCATTGTACTCTGATTTAACTACCACAGATTTCCTTAGATCCTATCTCCCCATAGTCATGCCAGGCCAATTTGCTTGCTATCCTCCCAAAAAATTGTATTTGCTGATTACTTCACCTTGTGCTTTCACTCCTAAACTTCCTGCCCCTTCTCTACCAATTCAATTTTACCACTTCAAGTCCTGATTCAAAACTCATCTCCTTCAAGAAGGCTTTCCTGATTAACTTTACTCCAACTTGATTACCTCAGCCTTATTTATATCATCACTCAATGCTTTCCTTTATGGTTAACGCTATTTTAACTAGCATTTTATGTTTTACTTTGTAAGCATTCTCTATTTGTTTCTTACGTGTTTATCTCCTCAACAAGTTTATAAACTATGGAACTAACTTTATCTTCTTTTGCACCTTCCCCCAATAACAAATACAGTGCTCTGCTCACAGTAGGCTCTCAAAAACATTTATTGAATGAAAAAATGAATAACCAGATGAAAACTGAGGTACAGAAAAAGCAAAACACTTGCCTTGAGTTCTATTTTACTAACTCTGAAATAGAACCCAGTCTCTAGAGACAAGTCTTTTCAAGCTTCTTTGAGCCTGAAGTTTCAAACTTAAGTATCCTCACTGCCACTTACTGCCCTCTTGGCTCCCCCCCTCCTCCCCCGGCTCTTTTCACTGGGCTCAGGAAAAAAAACAGTCTCTGCTATTCTATGTTCCTTTTCCTTTCATTGGGAAATCTCCTTCCCGTGCTGTTTGATGATATAAATAACTCCTCCTCTTCATCCAGCTGCCCATGGAACTCAGTAAGTGCCTTCTATTCACCTTCACCCCATCCCAGACCCAGACATGTGACCTGTGTTCATCCTCTGACTAGCATTCCTCATATTTCCAGGGGCTATTTTGGGCCATGTCTTTGGGCCAGTCCTCTAGTGATAAACTCTCCTCTGGAAGTTATATCTTTCTCCTCTACTCTACTCCATCCACTCCTCTTCTTGTCTCTAACTCTTCATCATATTTCAATATATAAATTGTTAAGAGCTGAAAAGGACCTTAGAGATTATCCACTCAAAATGCCTCATATTGCAAACGAAACATCTCAGAGATTCCAAGTCATGTGCTCAGGATTACATAGCTAGGAAATTATAGTGATGGGATTATGTCTCCTGAATCCCTTAGAGTTCAATGTACTTTTTACCACACCATGCTGTTTCCTATGTCATCATAAGCATGTCATCAGTGTGTTTACACGTGTTTATATGGTGGATGCTATACAAAACAATTTACATTTTATACAAAACATCCTCATGGTGCTGAGGATCTTGGATGTCAAGCTGAGAAGATGCCTGTTCATAAGATGAATATAATCTAATCAAGGAGTTAGGATGCACACATATCAAAAAGATACATAAATGAACACAATATAAAGGTCCTGTAGTATTTATGGCCTTTATATATGTTGGATGCGGGGGTGGGGGGGAAGAGTTTCAACCCCCACCCACACTGAAGAGTTGGTTTCCCAGATTGCTGGCCAGGTATATATTTCCCTCAGGGTTCTAAAGGTACCCCTGAGGAAGAAATGGGTATCTGTTTCAATCCGGCTAGCAGCTGTTGTGGGGGTGAAAGACCAACACAACCAGCACCCAGAAAGCTTCCAACACACTGCAAAAGCACAGGCTCTTTTGATCTGCTTTAGTAAGGAAAGCAACGTTAAGGAGTTGACAAGCTTACTTTAATTCAGCATACAAGTATCATTCGCTTAGTTCAGGGTCAAAAACCACCACCCTGAACTTCAGAGCAAATATAAACAAAGTACAAACATGGACAGACAGACCTTGTCTGATTCAAATACCAATACATAGTGACTAGAGTTTAACAAAGTCCCAGCATCCGGGTTACAAGCTGGAGGGCCCTTAGCTACAGCTGCCCGGAGTCTCCGCATCAGCACACCAGCATGAGTGAGAGCCCTAAACAAATTACAAACATCAACAGACAGACCAAATACAGATTCATAGTTACCAACATCTAGGTAACGTGGGCTGGCCCAGAGAGTCACACGCGCCACCACTGCTGTGGGAAAGAGCTCCAAAGAAGAGAAAGCCAACCCCTGGTTTTATATCTTTTTCAGGGTCAGGGGTGAGTCACACATGCGACTCATCCAAGTGACCTAGAATCATCACAAAGAGGAGACTTAAACCCTAGTGGTCTAAAAGCCTCTGCTGTCCCAGACATGTCATTCAAACTCATGTGTAAACTAGGCCCTCCCCTAAGGCAAGGAGGCACCAAGGACACCCAAATCTAATCAAGGAAACAAAGGCCAAACTCTTCAAGGGCGCTTGGTTGAACTAAGTGCTAAGAGCCCATTTTGCTTACCAACACAGTATCTTCCTAATACTGGCGGCTTGAGCCCCTTCCAGGGTATCACTGATATCATTTAACCAATTAACAACTATTAACTTTTACAAAGGAATACTTACTAAGAAGACATATGAAAAACAGAAATACAAAACATTTTCCCCAACAGTTAGGACCCAGCCCAGTAATATGTTGTTCTTTCATGGAGTTATTAACTTCTATGTGGTCCATTCTAATTTTCAAGCACTTTGTTGCTTAAGTAAGTTTTGAACCTCTTGTGTTAAGTTGTTAATTCTCTTTCTAAGACTTCCTTCCATAGTTCTCATTTCTTTTCCAATTCTTTCCTCTAACACACTTATTTATAAAATAATTTTGTGACTGTTAAAAAACAACACTCCAAAAAAACAACCCTCTTTCCTCATTTCTTCCAGGAATTCTAGTTGAACTTGTGCCCAAGTTGTGTTTTACTTTGAGGCTATGCATGTAGATGTTCTGGAGCCATTCTCTTCTTCTCAGTTTGTGTCTTGGGTGTCCTTGTCACCATGAAACCTCTTTGTGTTAAGATTCTATTTTTCTTTGCTCTGAAATCTAGCATCTCATTGCTTTCTTTGTGGTTTGAGTTGTGTAACCTCCTAATCTGGGTTTGGGTCTGAGCAACACAACTGTTGACTTGCCCCTGGTTGGAGCTCCAGTAGAAAGCTGCAGGATTCAACTATTGTCAGTAATCAAAAAAAAAATCTGCATATTCAGAGTGATAGAATTACAAGTCCTCCTTTATCTTCAGACTAGTCTGGAAGTAGCATCTGAGATCCTGCTGTACTACCAGGGTCAGAGCCACACAGCTGTTGTTTGTTTCTGTTCCTGCTCCTTCTCTACTATAGAACCTTGGCCCACAATTGGTCCTTGTCCTGGACCTGAGGCCCAGGTCATCTCCTCAGTCTGCACTGGATCTATGACCCAACTCTGGAATATGAGGGACAGACCTTACAGTTGGCATCCATACTCGCTCTTTGGACAGTATCAGGCCCCTCTGTGATAGATCCAGGAGCTCTTCTTGCCCTAATTCACAGTTGCTGGCCCTCATTCAGTCCATGAGCTCGAAGGCTCTGTGCTATGCCCTCCTAGCTAGACCCTATCCCCAGTATCTGAAGACATTCCTATTCTCCTGTACCAACCTTGGCTGGAAAAATTACTCAGTGATTCTTGTTTTCTTGGATTTCCCCATCAAGATTCAGTCTGGTACCTTTTTTAAATGTTTGTGGAGTAGACATGAGGAGAAGATGGATTATGCTGCTTTCTCTTACTCTACCATCTTGGCGGGCTCCTGAGCAATGTATTTACTGTGAAACTTAATTGCTGAATCCTGCAGGCAAGGAATTATCTTGGTCCATTGGCTATAACACATTTCAGAAGTAAATTTAATGGGGTGAAAGTTTTGTACTCTCTCTGGAGATCCAGGTAGTATGGCGGGAAATGTGTCCCCCAGTTGTTGGGGGGGAAATGTTTTGTACCTCTTTGAAATGTGTGCATCTTAACTCTCTGAAGAGATTATAATCTTTTTTTAAAAAATAAGTTTATTTATTTATTTTTAATTTCCAATATCCACTTCTATAAATTTTAAATTTTCTCTGCCTCCCTCCTCTCCACCCTTCTCAAGATGGCATGCAATCCGATATAGGCTCTACATATACATTCTTATTAAACGTATTTTCACATTAGTCACGTTGTATAGCAGAATTAGAATGAATGGGAGGAACTGATGAGGGTTTGGGGTGAGAGGTGCTCGACACCCCAAAGTACCGACATGCCGGGTCCTGCCGAAAGAATTCGACTCAAGCCTTCTCAGCCAAGGGAAAAGAAAGTTTATTAAGAGTTAGCCACACAGGCCTGCCCCCAAGACATCCCACCCCTTGCGACGCCTGAAGGAAAGCAGGCCAGACCAATCTGAGCTAGATTGGATCTGACCACCTTCATGGAGGCAAGATGGAGATTATATACACAAAGGTTGTGGGAGGGATTGAGGGATGGTCTGGGGTGGCCAGAGGAGGGGTCTAGGGAAGGACTTAAGGAGGAGTCTAAGGAGGAGCCTGAAAGGACTGGGATCAGATCAGACTCCCGGGTGGGGGAAATAGCTGAAGGCTATATGGAAATGACAACCCATAAAGGGCTGGGGTGGAGCTAGGGTATAGATATTTTGATCAGGTTTAAGGATGGGAAACAGGATTAAGGGCGGGAGGTCGTTGGGAAGACAAGATTAAGGGTAGGAAACAGCTGGACAATAGAGGACTGGGCAAGGTAGGCATTTGGGCTTAATGGTTATAGCCTCAGGCCAAGGCCAGGTAGAGTGGGAAGATTCAAGGAGAGTTCAAGGGGTTCCCAGAGACTGTGCCCTCATCAGAACCATGAGGAATTAAAAACAAAACAAAAAAGAGAAGAAATAGTCTGCTTTGATCTGCATTCAGACTCCATTTTCCATCATGAGTCTTTTGGAACTGTTTTATGACCAGATTATAATCTTGTAAAAGGGGTCTTCCCAGCTTTATTCCTAGGAGGACATAGTTTGGTGGAAAGAGCATTAATTTGGAGTCAGAAGACTTGAGTTGGAATCCCAACTCTGTTACTATGTGTACAACCTTGGGCAAAGATATTTCACCGGTGGGCCTCAGTTTTCCCTTCTGTAGAATGGACTAGAGGATTGGAAGTGAGATCTAGGTTCAAATCCCACTGCAGACACTTAGGGCCTGTGTGACCTTACCATTGAGATTGGACTACATGGCTTCTGGGTTTTCTTCCAGTTCTGAAATTATGCTCCATCATATGACTGCTAAGTTGGCTCCAGTTTTGAATCCTAAAAGGCTAAATTTCCAAAGCTCCCCCCACGTCCCCCTCTCCTTTTTGATCAAGGGAGCACTCTGGGGAGGGTCTGACGCTCAGCGAGGCTGCTTGGCCACCAGGGGCGCTGGTTTGGAGTTTGGCCAGCAGAGGGAGCTGTGCGCTTGAGTTTGACTGCGAGACCACGCGGAGCTAGGTCCGGCCACAAGGGGGCGCTGCAGGGTAGGTTGCGGGGCGCTGTGGAGCCAGACTTGGCCGCCAGGAGGTGGAGCGCAGCCAGGTCTGGTCGCCACCGGTGCTACGGCACGACGGTGGGGCCGGCAAGCCCTATCGGGAGGTCCGGGGGGCCGGAGCTGCGGGGCCCGGTGTGGCCGCCAGGGGGTGCTGCCGGCTCCCGCTCGCCCGCCTCCCGGTAGGCGGGGCCCCGCTCTCCCAGCAGCCGCTACCGTCGCTGCTGCTGCCGCCGCCGCTGCCGCTGTCCCGTGTCCCCGGTGGAGCCGCCGCCGCTGCCGCCGGGAGCTCGATGCGGACGGAGCCTGGGCCGGGCCATGGGGATCCTCAGCATCACGGACCAGGTTAGTCACCGCGCTGGCCGCCGCCCGCCCGGCGCTGCCGCCACGCGAGCTCGGGGATGTGCGGCCTAGGCCTAGCCCGAGCCCTGGCCTCCCGCGGCCCCGGGCCCCCCGGGGCTGGGCCGGGCCGGGCCGGGTCGGCCTCTCCTCTGCCCGCCCCGCCCCGCGCCGCCCCGCATCGCGCACACCCAGCCCGCCCGCAGGGCCGGCCGGCCCCGCCTCCGCGGCCCGCTGCCCTTGCGGCGGTGACAGGGCGCCCGGCGGGCCCCTCGCGGCGCCCTCCCGGCCAGCCCCCTGAGCCGCCCGCCCGCCGCTCTCTCCCTGCAGCCGCCCCTGGTCCAGGCCATCTTTAGCCGGGATGTGGAGGAAGTGCGCTCCCTCCTCTCGCAGAAGGAGAACATCAACGTGCTGGTGAGCTGGGGGCAGCCGGGCCCCCACCCCCGCCCCCGCCCCGGGAGGAGGTACCCACAAGTGGGGGGCGGGGGGCTGGCCCCGCCCCGCCCGGGGCCCCTCCCGGCCACCCCTCCCGCGGGCCAGGGGGACCGAGGGTGGTGGCCGGCTGCCCCGTGCGGGGGTCCCACCGACCTTGCTCCTGGCGGGGTGAGACCTGCCGAGAGCGGAGCCCCCGGCATTGAGGAAGGGAAGAGTCTGGAGGGCAGGGCCCTGGAGGCAAGGTGGGGGCGGAGAGCATCAGGTCAGCAACCCGGGACTCAGCCTCGGCCCTTTCCTTTTCTAGGACCAAGAGAGAAGAACCCCTTTGCATGCTGCTGCATATGTAGGAGATGTCCCCATCCTCCAATTGCTACTGCTGTCAGGTAAAAGAGGAGGGATGCAGCAGATAGACGGGCTCTCTCCTCTGCTCCCTGAGATGTGTGACCACTGGGGCTGCTGCGGCTAGATTCCCCAGCCTCGATCTCTTCCCCAATCCCACCCCTCCCCACACACATTTTTTACTCCTCCCCAGGTGCTAATGTCAATGCTAAGGACACACTGTGGCTGACCCCCCTACATCGTGCTGCTGCCTCTAGGAATGAGGTAGGGTCAGCTGGGCACGTCTTCCTTCTCTACTCTTCTTCCCAAAAGGGATGGCTAAATGAGGCGGATGGTGGAGTCTTATTCCTCTGTCATTCTCCTTCTCTAGAGCCTCATCTCCTGTACCATCTGGAGAGGAGAGTCAGGTCTTGGCTCCTCCCTCCTGACCTCTGGGCAGGCTGTTTATGGGGGGCTGAGCTCTGCCAGCTGATTTGACGTCAGGGGCAGCTTAGCGCTCTGCTGGCAGACTGCAGGGGGCTCCAATGCCAGGCCTAAATGACTCATCCCTCCCTGAGGGGCCACCTTAGAGCCTGTTCCCCTTTTGGGCCCTGGGAAGGGCCAAAAAGGGCCCCTCCCAGGGCTACCCTGGCACTCCCTTGGCCTGAGCCATCATCCTAGAGGTCAGAGTGCTGTGCTCAGGAGGAGTTGCTGAGGCTGATGTATTAAAGGGTAGGGGGCTATTTACATTTGGACTGGGGAATGGGGGTGGAGGTCATCTGTTTTCTTAGGTTGTTATTGAGTGGTGGTGGTGGTGGTGGAAGGGTTCAAGGTGGGTGTGTACATGAAGGTGGGAGGCTTCATTTTTCCTGGAATTCCCATGGGGTTAGGGAAGATCTAGGAGTCTTTAGGATGTCTGTGTTTGCTTGAGGAGGCGATGTGAGGGGTACAAAGATGACCAAAATTGGAAGAATGAAGATTTGCTTGAGGAAGGGTCTGTGTTTACCCTGGAAAGATGAGGAAGGAGGTTCTATTTAGATGACTGTCAGTTGGTGTTAAGGTGGTTTGTGTTTTTTCTTAGGGGAATTGGAGATAAGATTGTATGGATAAAGGGATTCTGTATTTACTGGATGTTGAGGCTGTTTTCATTTCTGGGGTTAAGGCACCCATGCTAATTTGTCTCCTCACTCCTGTTCTTTGTTCTTCTTGTCCTGACACATTGCCACTAACAGAAAGTACTGGGGCTGCTCCTAGCACATTCCGCAGATGTGAATGCCCGGGACAAGCTATGGCAGACACCACTGCATGTGGCTGCTGCCAACCGGGCCACCAAATGTGCTGAAGCCCTGGCCCCGCTGCTGAGCAGCCTTAATGTGGCCGATCGAAGTGGGCGCAGTGCCTTGCACCATGCTGTGCACAGTGGGCATCTGGAGGTATGGACTCTACTCACTCACTGCCTGGTTGTAACCTGCCTGGGGCATGCAGACACTGTGGTTATGGGGCTTGGTTTTCCATACCCACCCCCTGGTCCTTTCCCTTTCCTAGTCTCTGCCTTTAGTCCCTGTCCATGGTCCTTTCAGCATTATATCAGTTTTCTCTTCAGTTTCCTGAGAAAATAGAGAAGCTTTAGTATAAGATGGCTGGGGATAGGGAAGGATGGAAAGGGACTTATGCCAGGCTCTGAACAGAAATGTCCCCTGTTCTCACACAGATGGTGAACCTGCTTCTGAATAAGGGGGCCAGTCTTAATGTCTGTGACAAAAAGGAGCGGCAGCCACTACACTGGGCAGCCTTTTTAGGTGAGGAAGAATCTAAGATGGAAAGAAGGTGTTTGGCCTACATAGGCATAATTTAGAGCTTGAGAATTCTGGGGTAGCGGGCCTGGAACAGAATTATTCTCTGTTCCCTTTAGCTTTGCTTTATCTCTGATCTACTCCTCATTCCCCCCCTTAGGGCATTTGGAGGTCCTGAAGCTGTTGGTGGCCCGGGGTGCAGATCCTAGTTGCAAGGACCGGAAGGGCTATGGGCTGCTCCACACAGCTGCTGCCAATGGCCAGATTGATGTGGTCAAGCACCTGCTACGGCTAGGGGCTGAGGTCAGGGGGTTGGGGGACTAAGGCCAGGGACTTAAGAAATATAGAAGAGGTTGTGTGGGGAGATAAGGTCAACATAAGGAAGCTTGAGTTTGGTGGATTGATGGGCACCGGAGAGGTTTGGGAGGCCAGTACTGATGGCCACAGATCATGGGAATTGGGGACCTAAGCAGGCAGAAACTGGAGCCTTGGGATTCTGGGTTTCCTTGGCCAGGCATTCCATTTTCCCTATTTTGGCATTCCCTACCATTCCAGATCGATGAGCCCAATGCCTATGGGAACACAGCTCTGCATATCGCCTGCTACCTGGGCCAGGATGCTGTGGCCAACGAGCTGGTGAATGCAGGCGCTAATGTCAATCAGCCCAATGACAAGGGATTTACTCCATTACATGTGGCTGCAGTCTCCACTAATGGTGCACTCTGCTTGGAACTATTGGTCAATAACGGGGCAGATGTCAATTTCCAGGTGACTGGACAGGAGGAGGCCCTACAGAACTGGGGATGGGATGGAGGGCCTGTTTTGCAAGGACAAAATTGGAAGATCTTGATCAGACAAACCTGGAAAATTCCCATGTTGTTAAACTACTGGAAGAGTTTCCAGGGTTTAAAGCTGTAGTTACTCCCTCTCCTTCAGAACTTTATGCAATACTCTGCTAGTCTCCAGGGAAATGTCCACGTACTCCCCCTAGTGATCACACTGAGCCAGGGGCTCAAGGCATCTATGTCTGCAAATTTACTTGATTTTTTTGGACCCAAGGACTGGTTCTTTGGGAGGGAATCTGGCTTTTCTCTATTTTATACTAAGGGGTCTTACTTTCTACAGAGCAAAGAGGGAAAGAGTCCCCTGCATATGGCTGCCATCCATGGGCGTTTCACCCGATCTCAGATCCTTATCCAGAATGGTATGGACCCAAGAGATTATGAGTTGTCTTCCTTCCCATAGGGATTTTAGATCTTTATTCTTTGTGGGCTTTCCAAAGACTCTATTATGTTGACCACTCTCGCTTGTCTTCTTTCTTTTAAAAACATTTTATTGATATCTTTTGTTTTTATGTTGCTTAAATTTTCTCCTGTATCTCTTTCCCTTTCCCTTTCCCAGAAAGCCATCCCAGATAATACAGAATATTGCCTATCTTCTTTCTAATTCTCTGTCTTACAATCAGGCCCTTTCTGTTATCTGACTTTTTATAAGTTTGCTCTCCAAAGCTTGTTACTAGCTTAGTCCTAAGGTCTGTTCTGTGTCTGAGTTAGTATATATATCTTTCTCAGGGAGTGAGATTGACTGTGCTGACAAATATGGGAATACACCATTGCACGTGGCTGCCCGCTATGGACATGAGCTGCTGATCAGCACCCTTATGACCAATGGTGCTGATACCGCCCGGTGAGCCACCTCCCTCATCCCCAGATCTCATAGCCCAGCCCTACCAGCTTCCCATCTCTTTGCCAGGCAGGTGGTACTGGGACAAAAGAAGTTGCCGCTAGCTCTCTGCAGCTGCCTTCCTAACCCCAAGGGCTAACTGCTGTCCTCTCCTTTCTGTAGGCGAGGCATCCATGACATGTTCCCTCTGCACTTAGCTGTTCTCTTTGGATTCTCAGACTGTTGTCGTAAGCTTCTCTCCTCAGGTACATCCTCTTTGGATTTTTAGCTGGGGATTGGTGGGTAGTAGTATCATCCTTTCCCTGATTATTGCCCAGAGGCCTGAACTAGGGAGATTCCTCCCCTTGCAGGTCAGCTGTACAGCATTGTGTCTTCACTCAGTAATGAACATGTTCTCTCTGCTGGTTTTGACATCAACACACCTGATAACCTTGGCCGAACCTGTCTCCATGCTGCTGCTTCTGGAGGGTGAGTTTCCTTTTCCTTGTGCTCCAGGGTAGAGACCTGGACTGTGTCTTGGAAGTCATTGTTTTCTCTTGCTCAATCCTATTTCTTTGCTTCCAACAATGGAACCTTCAGGTAGGAAGTGCTAACAGTTTATTGTCCATTCTCAGTCCTTCCTGGGATGTCTGCTTCTTCCTTAGAGAGTGCCCATTTCTTCTTAACCCTTGCTCATCCCTCCCCCTCTTTACAGGAATGTTGAATGTCTTAATTTGCTGTTGAGCAGTGGAGCTGACTTGAGAAGGAGAGACAAGTTTGGAAGGTGTGTGGGAAGGGCTTGGTGGGACACGAATGTGATTGGAGGAATATCGTAAGGACAGCTTCTGACTTGGCTCTTAGCCGAGTTAAGAGGTCTTCATCAGTGCCTTGCCTCCCCCTCACCATCTTGTCGTCCTCCACCAGGACCCCATTGCACTATGCAGCCGCCAACGGCAGTTACCAGTGTGCAGTGACGCTGGTGACTGCTGGAGCAGGCATCAATGAGGCTGACTGTAAAGGCTGCTCCCCTCTGCACTATGCTGCCGCTTCCGACACCTACCGGAGGTGAGTCTCCCTTTCTCACAGCCGGCCTCCCATCCACACCTTCGACACCCCCCTAGCTTCCAGGCTGTCCTCCCTCCTGCCCCACGTAAGTCTGCTCTTTGTGCCTAGAGCGGAGCCGCATACAGCCGCCAGCCATGACCCCGAAGAGGATGAGCCACTGAAGGCATCCCGGAGGAAGGAGGCCTTCTTGTGAGTAGCCCCCACATCACCTATGTTCCCTCGGGTTCTGTCCTCCTCTCCTAGGCTCCCCCTAGTCGTTTTCTGTGCCATTCGGTGTGCATTGAGCTGGGTCCCAGGGTCCTCAAGGAGTGTGAGGCAAAGGGCGCATGCTACCATTGAGATTGAGGCAATGTGATGGGTCTACACCTGTGAAATGTTCCACAGTCTGTAGGTACTTTTAAACAGTTGTTCTGTTGGTGCTTCTGAGGCCTATGAAGGAGACAGTGCAAAGTCATCATCTCCATTTTACAGATGAGAAAACTGAGGCTCACAGAGGTGGAGTGATAGGCTCAGGGTCACATGGCCACTGAGTGAGGGAGTGAGGTTCTTCCTCTCACACTCTGCCTCTCAGTGAAACTCCAGCTGGGGATGTAGGAGGTTAAAAGAGAAGAGACCAGGGAGGGCTGGTCTGATGGACAAGCTGGCATCCCAGCTGGCTTGGAGATAGGGAAGGGCATCCTAAGGGTGGGGAGCCACCTGAGGAAAAGGAGGGAGGACAGGTGTGAGCTGAGGGCTTAGCCTGAATAGAGCAGAGAGTGTGTCCTGGGGACTAGTGGAAAATAATTGCTCCCATCTTACCTGTCAGCCCTCATCTCTAGCTTGAGCTCTGGGTTCTCCTGGGGGCCTTCTCTGATATGCTTTCTTTCTCTCAGCTGTCTGGAGTTTTTACTGGATAACGGTGCAGACCCCTCCCTGCGGGACAGGCAGGGTTACACAGCCGTGCACTATGCAGCTGCCTATGGCAACAGACAGAACCTTGAGCTGGTAGGTGGGAGATAGTACTGGAAAAGGTCTAGGAGCTAAAGAGACCTAACATGGCCTACGGGGCCTCAGATCCAGAAGAGGTGGGGTTCAAGATGAAGTAGGAGGACGCTGGGGGCATCCCTAAGGCAGCTCCTGATCCTCACATTCAACTCATCCTTTTCAGCTCCTAGAAATGTCTTTTAACTGCCTGGAAGATGTGGAGAACACCATTCCAGTCAGCCCTTTGCACTTAGCTGTGAGTCCTTCTGTGCTAATTCCCTCCCTCATAGAAGCATAGTCCTGGGTGCCAGTGCAGGTTTGGAACTGGCACAGCTGAGTCCTCTTCCTAGCTTAGATTCCTCTTTTTTTGCCTTCTTTGGGGGAGTGGCCTTGGGGGCAGTAGTCTGGGTAGGCACCTACTTGGGAAAGGGAGTTAACCAAAAATGTCAAGCCTGCGGTACCTAGCAGTTTAGGAGAAATTTTGTCAGGGTCCCTCCCAGTTAAGGGTAAGGGATCGGCCTTGTACATCAAAGACATACTCTGTTTTGGTTCCCATGCTCTCCCAGGCCTATAATGGTCACTGTGAAGCACTGAAGACACTGGCAGAGACGCTGGTGAACCTGGACGTGAGGGACCACAAAGGCCGGACTGCACTGTTCCTGGCCACAGAACGGGGCTCTACCGAGTGTGTGGAGGTGCTCACAGCCCACGGAGCCTCCGCCCTGGTCAAGGAGCGCAAGCGGAAGTGGACACCCCTCCATGCTGCTGGTAGGGGCCTCAGAAATTCACTCAGCCATTTTGTACAACAGAGGGGTCAAACGGGTCAGAACCAAGTGAAAATAGAATTGGAAAATGTTGAACAAAATGGATAAAAATGCAATTGAACATTCATTGATAATGTTACCATGTGGTTTTCTAAGTCACTGTGCAGCCTGCAGGAATCCTTACGTGTGATTAGTGGCACCCCTTTTCTGTTTGACTTTGACAGCTCTTCTGGACACCGTTGGCCTCAAACTCCAATAGAAGTTGATCCCTGCTGTCTACTTCTTGGCTTAGGAAACCATAAATTAGCATTATCTGTATGATTGCGTTTTTAATCATTTTTGTTAAACATTTCCCAGTTGCGTTTCAATCTAGTTGCAGGAATTGGGGAGTTTTTCAAGCCAGAATTCAAACACCTCTGCTACACCTTAGCAAGCCCCTGTTTATGCAGGTCCAAAGTGTGGGTAGAGGCAATCTAGAGAATATTTAGCATTATCTTTGTCAAGCTCTGTGTCTGTTTTCTTTGGTGTTATTCTGAATCACATTTTAATAGGATACTAAGTTCTGGTGCTGGATCACTACTCTATGTCCCATGAGGTCCCTTCCTTCTCTGTCTTCCCTAGAAGAACCCCTAAAGAGAATCTCATTTCCCTCCACACTGCCCCTCTCATGACCTGATTCTGCCTTTCTCTGGGACTTTTTCCCTGTTGTCTCTTTCCCTGGTCGCTTGTTCTCCTTTGGCCTGCCTCCATTCCTCATTCCCTGTCTCCACCCTGCTCTGAAACTCCTCCTTCTCCTCCAGCTGCTTCTGGTCACACAGACTCCCTGCACCTGCTGATTGACAGTGGAGAGCGAGCTGATATCACTGATGTCATGGATGCCCACGGACAGTGAGTGTAGGGGCTGAGGGTCCAGATGCTTTGTTTATGGCAGACCTTCTCATCTCTTAGCCTGATGCTCTTTCCCTTTTTCTGTCTTGCCTTCAGGACCCCACTAATGTTGGCCATCATGAATGGCCATGTAGATTGTGTGCATCTCCTGCTAGAAAAAGGATCAACAGCGGATGCAGCTGATCGTCGGGGTCGAACTGCCTTGCACCGTGGGGTGAGTGATGGATCTTCCTAGGCAGGGCCATGGTAACAGGTAGAAGATTTAGTTGCATGGGGCTGCCCAGTGTTGGGGAGTCAATTTGGGGACCCCCAGTATGGCATGGGCAGCGAGCCATCTTATCATCCTCTAGGTAGGTTATTAAAACCTCCATTCTATTTTCTTGACATCCCACTCTAGGTAGGTTATTAATACCATTCTATTTTCCTGACATCCTGCTGGGAGACCACATAGTGTAGTAGAAGGAACATTGAACTTGGAATCAGGAGATCTTGGGTTCAGATATGGTCTCCAACACTTTATGATCATGGGCAAGTCATTTAATCTCACTGAGCTTCCTCCTCTCTCAAATGGGGTTATTAACTCTGGCAGAACTTATCTCATAGGGTTATTCAGAGTACAGTGCTTTGTAAACCTTAAAATTATAGAATTTATAGGAATGTGAGCGACTGTTATTATATGTGGTTATGTATGTAGCTCACACACTTATACATCCCCATCAACCCACTCTTTTCCCCCACAGTACTCTTGAACTGTTCTGTGGGACAGCCAACTAATGGACTTCAAAGTTTTCACCACTTCATTCTTTGTATTTTCTTCCTCCTTAGCTCCCTCTCCTTGGCCCCTTTCTTCTTCCTATTGTTGTATTTTTCAGTTCCCATGTCAAAGTCTTTGGATCAATCCTTTTTGTGCTGTTTGGCTTCCACTGATAGATAAGATGGTGGGTGGTGAAGAAAAAGAGAAATTCACCCCAGCATTCAGTGGTCAGGGTCAGGTTCTTAGTACTAGGGTTGAGAGATAGGTTAACTACCCCTGTTGCTGGCTCATAGGCGGTGACTGGCTGTGAGGACTGCCTGGCTGCCCTTCTGGACCATGACGCCTTTGTACTATGCCGAGATTTTAAGGGCAGGACACCTATCCATCTGGCCTCAGCCTGTGGCCACACAGCTGTCTTGAGGACCTTGTTACAGGCTGCCCTCTCCACAGATCCCTTGGATGCAGTAGTGGACTACAGTGGCTACTCTCCCATGCACTGGGCCTCCTACACTGGTCAGGGGCCTGGGGATGGGTGGGCACTGGGGATTAGGGGATGGGACTAAGGCTGAATGTGCTTCAGGGCTGGAGAGAGCTAAACTGAGACCTGGGAGTATGATGGGAATGATTTGGGAGATGGCTGGATGACAGACTAGATGGAGGGAGCTTTGTTCTTACTTTCTCCCTTGCTCTCTGTCTCTCCCTTCTCTCTTCTCCCTCGTTCAGGACATGAAGATTGTCTGGAGTTGTTACTTGAACACAGCCCGTTCTCATACCTTGAAGGAAACCCCTTCACTCCTTTGCACTGTGCAGTGTGAGTGCCCTCCCTCCTATCCTAGCCCCAGAGGGCAGTGACTCAGGACCCAGAGTCAGGTGGTCAATTTCCCTTTCACCTCAGTAAGACCTCTTTTTCTTTTTCCTCAGAATTAACAACCAGGACAGCACCACAGAGATGCTTCTGGGAGCACTGGGTGCCAAGATTGTGAATAGCCGAGATGCCAAAGGACGGTGAGTGATCCAACCCTGGGGAGTGATAACTTGGGCCCCTACACTAAGTCCTGCCCCCCTCACCACTAGCCTGACTCCCCTAGGCTGAGTAGCCTCCCCTGCTTTTTCTACTCCCTCCCCCACCTGCAGGACCCCCCTTCATGCTGCTGCCTTCGCAGACAATGTCTCTGGGCTCCAGATGCTGCTGAGGCACCAAGCTGAGGTGGATGCCGTTGATCAGGCTGGCAGAACGGCTCTCATGACAGCAGCTGAGAATGGGCAAACTGCTGCTGTCGGTGCGTGCCACGTGTACCCGAGGGGGAGCCGTGTATGTGGGAGGGCATGGGCAGAAGAAGCCCAACTAGGAGTTTTTCCTGGGCTGGGCTGGCCTGGCCTCTGCCTGAGAGCTGGGTGGGGGGGGAGTATTTAGGATAGGAGTCTCTAGCTGATTAAGAGCATCCTAAGGAGAGATACAGATGGCAGGCATGTGGGTCAGGGATGGTCAGGTCCGGTGCCTATTGAACTTGAAAAGGTAGAGGGGCAGCTCTGTGGCCTTAAACTGTGTGGTTTGTGATGAGCTTTCTCTTCCCCCGGCAGAGTTTCTGTTATATCAAGCAAAAGCGGACCTTACTGTGCTGGATGGGAATAAGAACACTGCCCTGCACTTGGCATGCAGCAAGGTAGGATGTGGGGGGAGGGGCGAGGGGAACACCAGGACAGGAGGAGGAAAGGGTCATCCGTTCGGTAGCTAGGACAAGGAAACTGGAAGCAGCTTGTGGTGGGGGATGGGGGGCAGTGTGCTGGCACCGTGGTCAGACTCAGGAATGCCTGTTGTTTCCCCCGTGCTACCAACTTTCTTCTCCCTTTTGAAGTCATCCTTTTATGCCCTCCCTTCCCCCACTTTTTCTCAGGGCCACGAGAAATGTGCCCTGTTAATCCTGGCGGAAACTCAAGACCTTGGCCTTATCAATGCCACCAACAGTGCGCTGCAGATGTGAGTGTTCACACAAGAGGGCCTAAGGTGGGGCAGCAGGTGGGAAAAGAAAGGGGTACTCCCAGGGGTGAGGGGATCCCAGAAGGCCTGGATGGGTAATGCAAATGCCTTAGCCCTCTGGATTAACTTCCAAGGACAGCTGAGCATCCCACTAAGTTATTCCTCTTTTTTTCCTTCAAGGCCACTCCACATCGCTGCCCGGAATGGCCTGGCTTCTGTGGTGCAGGCGCTCCTCAGTCGTGGGGCCACAGTGCTGGCTGTAGATGAAGAAGGTGGGGTGGGGCCCAGAGCCCCCCCTGGGTTGGGGTCAGGGATGCTATACAGGAGATAATTTCCTGACTTGGGGTGTACAAGCTTCTCCTCCCAAGGGAGCTATTCAGGGTAGGGGGCCTGGGCTCCCCCATCACTAACATTCTGGGGCCACCGAAAGGGGTTCCTTTTGGGGATGAAACAAAGGAGAGCCATCAGAATCCCCAGGAAGGCGTGCTTCCTGCTCCCTCCTTTCTTGCCCTCCCATCCCAGACACACAGATGTATACACTCTTTCCTAAGGATGTGTTTACCTGCACATTTAACGTTCTAGAAAAACTTGACTGCCTGGGCTTACCTCCAGACTTGTGGGGAGCCAGGCTGGTTGGGGAGGAGATTTAAGAGCCCGTACCTCAGTTTCCCCTGATCTGCCCTGCAGGTCACACTCCAGCCCTGGCCTGTGCGCCCAACAAAGATGTGGCGGACTGTCTGGCCTTGATCCTCTCCACCATGAAGCCTTTCCCACCCAAGGACGCCGTCAGCCCCTTCAGCTTCAGCCTGCTCAAGAACTGTGGCATCGCCGCTGCCAAGACAGTGGGTGGCTGTGGTGCCCTGCCCCACGGGGCCTCCTGCCCCTACAGCCAGGAGCGGCACGGCGCAATCGGCTTAGACGGCTGCTACTCAGAGTAGATCCTCCGCGGGTCTCCCCACACCGGTGACCTGATATCTTATTCTATTTATTTAGAAAATGTCTATAAATATAGGGCACTTTAAAGGAGAACACGACTTGGGTGATGGGGGGGCTGGGAGTGGGGATAAGTGAAGGGGAAAGGAGGGAAAGAGTCGGAGAGAAACTGCTCACCCCTCTGCCCCCCAAACTGAGCAGGGTATTAGTGGGCTACCAGGGAGTTCCCCGATGCTCTTGGTGCCCCCAGGGCAGACCCTTCTGCCAAGTAATCTGAGAAAATTACTAAATGCCTGGCTCCCCTTAGCTCTTCCCCTTCTCCCCTCCCCCACATTCTGCTTTCAGCTCGACCCCACTTCCTCCTCTCTCTCTCCCTCCGGCTTCTTCCTTGTTTGTCCTCTGTCCAGTTTCCCTGCCTCTGGAGCCAGGCAGTTACCTGTTCCCCATCCTGATCACTGCCCTTCCTGCTCGGCTAGCCTCTCTACCCCCGAAGCAGTGAGAAGCCTTAATTTCTGGTACTGTGTGAGCACTCTGGAGGTGTCCCCCCACTCCCCGTAGGGGCAGTTGGGTGGTGGGGGGAAGACTTTTAGCACTGAGGCCTGGAGCTTCTTCCTCTCCCCTCCAATCTCCCCTGTCACCTCCCACCCCCTCCAATTCAAATGCAAAACACTTGAAGCAACAACTACTGTACCTGGGACTCTGAAACCTGCGCCCTTCTCTCCCCACTTCCTCATATGCAAATCAAGGGCTGGCTCTTCTCCTTCCCCCCCAGCTTGGCCCTTCTTGGCCCCCCCTCACCATGCACTTTAACCTTGCTTCTTCATTTGAACTCCTTTTGGGGGAGAGCAGCGTCTCTGGCTCCCTCCTCAGCTCTTCACTTTGAGGCTGGTCATGAATTTTTAAGTAGGTGTTTACCCTTTAGTGGAAGAAACAAATGAATTTCCTGTCCATTTCAAAGCCACAGCCCTCTTGTATTCTCTGTGTATGTTTCAAGCATGTGCTTGTGTGTGTGTGTGGAAGGAGGGCCATCCCTATCCATGGTTCCTCTGGGCCTCCCTCTTTGCCTCTCCATCTCCTTATGTCCAAGAACACCCCCACCCCCAATCACCGCAGATCTGAAGCCAAAGATGGTGGGAGGGGTAGGGGCAGATCAGAGCCCTCCTCCAGAGCTAGGGCCCTTGGCTTAGGAGTGGGAAGGTAGACCAGAGTCCGACTCCCAGTGACAGGGGTGTGTGGGGGAGGGCCAGGGGCCCTACCCTAGACACCAAACTAGGGAAGGTGAGGGGGGCACATTTTTCTCTAAATGTAGCATTGAATTTGGCCCTGGTCCCCTGAAATGCCCTAACCATCCATCTCCCAGCTAAGCCTCCCAGAATATTCCTGTGACCCCTTCCATCCAGTGTTCCCTTCCTCACACGCAATACCTCAGCCAGGAGCCAAGACACATAACTTGAACAGAGGCCATACTCTTCCCCTCCCTCACTATCCCCAGTCACCATCAGTATTGTTTCCTGAAAACTGGACTGGCCTCGTTTACATAGTGCTTTTGTCCCCCCACAGAGAAACACAAGGGCCTACCCCACCCCCAACCTTGCTTGCATTCTTCACAATCTTACTTTTCTGTTTTAGACTTCTGCCATTTCTGCCTAGAATGATGTTGGGGCATTAGGGGACACCCCAGGGCCCCCTTCCTCTCCTTTTCATGTATCTCTGTAGTTTGTCTGAGACCTCATCTCTGCCATTCCTCTTGGTCTCTTTGTGTTCCCCACCATCTCTCTGTCCCCCCCTTATTCTCTTCACCTGCCCCCCAATCACTGTTCTAAAACCATTTCAAAACTTCTAAATGACCATTATTGGTGAGAAGGATTGTGCAGCTTTTAGTTTTCGATCCGATCCTGTTAAAGCCAAAGGGCCTTGTGCTGCCCCTTTCCCCTGTGTCCTTCCCTAAATGACAATCAATGTGACCTCTCTCTAAGGGCTGCAGCCCCTCCCCTCCAAAAATCTCCCTGCTGGCTTTTCCAAGTGCACTCGCCCACTCTGCTGATCTTCCTCGAAGCCTTCTCACTCTCCCTTCCCATTTTCATTTTATGCAGGGAGTTGGGTAGAGGGGACCACATGGGTTCTCCAGAGGAGCCCGTCTGTGTGGCAGTCGTGTTCTCCTTTATTGATGCTCAAGAACATCAGTAAGAATCTGAGTGTTTGCAAAGCGCCCCCTTATTTTGCTAAAAGAGATTTCCGGTGGCTGCCCAGTCTTTGCCCCTTCAGCACAGTGTCAGCATTGCTGGGGAAATAGGGGGAAACCCTTTGCCCCTCATGTCATTGGTGAGGGGGCCTGGAGGATGAGCAGCCTCCTCTCCTTATGCCAAAGGAAATTCCCTGCCCCACCCTGGGCTCCCAAGCCCCTATTGTTTTGAAGCATCTTGTCCCATACTCATGGCCACTGCATATTTATTTTAATTTTCAGGGTTTTTTTTTAAACCTTTTTGACTTAAACGGGTGTGGAGAAATTAAACAAAGGCAGAATGGCCCCCAGTCCTCCAGGAAGGGGAGGGAGTAGACCTCTCTTTCCCCTTCCTTCCCTAGGCTCTCCTCCCTTCCCTCCCCACCCCCCCCCAAAAAAGCTCTAAAGCACTTGCTTCAAGTAATAAGCACTTTTTGTGGAAAAGGCCTCTCTAGGGAGGTCCTGGATAGCAGCCCCAGGGTCCCAGCAAAGAGCGCTATAGAGGAGACAGACATGAAATTGGTAGGAAAATGGAAAGACAGCTAATGAGAGCCAGTTTTTAGTTTCTGATTTGGGGGGCTTTTCTGATCTAAGGGACATTGGGCAGTTGGAGGGGTGGCTGTTCCCTCTCCCAAAAAAAAGAAAGGCACAAATTGTGGGTCCTGGTAGAACAGATAGACCGGGGTCACTGCCACTTGTCCAGCTGAGACTGATGGGGCTACCTCCCCTACCCTGCAACCCCCGAGCCATAGGACTGCTGAAAACCACTGAATGTACAGCCCAGGTTGGGGTGGGGAGCAGCCCAGAGGGGAGGGGCTTCTATTCTTCTTGTTTGGTGCTGTGGGGGGTGGGGGAGATAACATTGAGGGACCCCCACCCCCAATAAGACTTGTGTTTCTTGGGGTGGAAGAATGGAGGAGGGTCTACCTTCCTTCATTTCACCCTAGGACCCTTTCCCTCTCTTCACCCCCTCCGTTTAGACTGTAAGTCCAGCTCACCTTTGCCTTCAATATGTTACCAAAGGAAAACTCAATACTGTTTCCACCAATGTTGCCCCACCGGACCACCCATGTGTTCCCTCGGCCTTGAAGGGGAAATGAGGACATGAGGGCCGTGGGAAGTGTTCTGCAGAGCCCCCAGTGTCTTCTCTACAACCCTTAACGTGATCCTGAGAGCTGGGCTGGAGAGCGGGGGACGGGCGGGCAACTGGGAGAGAGAGGGTGAATCTCTGAATATTGTGCACACAAGTGTTTCTTGGTTAACGACAGCTCCAGCCGACCTCATGTTCCAGTAAGGAAGTCCTTCCCTCCTTTCCCCTCCTTGGCCATACCCGTCCCCAGTCCCCAATGTGTGTTAATCCTCTCCCCCTTCCCTGATTCCAGCAAAGGAAAATAGCCTTACAGACAATAGCCCAGAAGCCCCCTTTGGGGGGAAACAATAGTTTGGGGATCTCCCCACCCCTATCTTTTCAGAATGTGGGGGATGGGGAGGAGAACAAAGCAACCCCTTCCTCTGCCTGGTAAAAGTGGTTCCAGCCCTCTCCGTCCAAGGGGTCCTTAGCGTGGTCAGGTTGGCACTCCACTGGTGAGTAAGGGTCAAGGCAATGAATACTTGAGGTCCAAACCCAGAGGTCTGAGAGGAGGGTCTGGCTTGTCTCCCCCAAACTCCTTCCCAGAGAAGTGACCAAATGCCAGGTTTGGGGAGGGCAGGGGCTGGGAGGGGTGGTAGTGGGGGTGCTGCTTTTTTTTTTTTAACTACTTGAAGGTACTAACTCCAAGGCTGCTGTTGCCCATTTGTGTGAAGTGATAGAAACTGTAACTAGCACTTGGGAGGGCATGTACTAGTGAGGGTGGATTCTTCCCAGTCCCAGTCCTCCCACCCCCCTCCCTTCCCCTGGGCCTGAGCACTGGACTGCCCATTCGGAGCCTCCCTTCCCTGGGAGCAAGGAAGCTCGTCTTGGCTCCCGGGGAGCTGGCTCCCCCTCGTTCTGGGCACCACCTCCAATTGCACTAAAGTAGCTGTTGTGCCAGTCTCGCCCCCACTCCAAGGTGGGGTCTCTGCTTCCAAACCCTGCTCCCCACCCTTAGTCTCCTCATTCCCTTGTCACACCTGGATATCTCAGCATTGTGTATGTGTCCAGGGCAAAGGAAGGGGGGAATCTGGCTGGAGAGGGGTCAGTTATTGAAGATAGGAAAAGAAAAAAGAACAAAATCCTCCCTTAAGCCATGGGAGCCCAGGAGTGAGGGTATCTACCCTCAATGCTATGTGTCTTGCAGATGTGCCAAATTGGGGTGGGGGTGGGGATGAAGTAGGGCTGCTCTGCTAGCGGCTCCTCCCCCCAAGGTGGCTCTCTCAAAGCAATACAGTTCCCCCTTCCTGGGAGCCAAGCAAGACAGGGGAGAGGGAAGAACAGGGCCTGAGGATTTCCTCATGTACAGCTGTGTATATGGGGGCATGTGAGAGTGTTCTTTGTATGGTGCCCACTGTGGGTGTCTCTGTGTGTCTGCTCCTCTCCCCTCATGACCTGCATGACCTGTGATGCTGCAAACACCACCATCCTGTGTGCAGGTGTGTTGGGGGGCAGCGGGGATGTACCATGTCCCTTTCTCCCCCCAGCCCCACCCCGTGACCCATGTACTCGGTTGTAGGAAGTAAAGAGAACTGAGCACAATTCACTGGATTCTAGTTGAATCTTTCTCTAAGCAATTGTCACACCTGCCTCTCCTCCCTGCCCCAAACCCACCCCGTGGTGCTAGTGTTGGAATCGGGGAGGGGTCTGAGGGAGAGGGTCTAGAACTACTGGGCAACAATAACAGGTAGAGATTCTGCCTGGGATGCAAACACCCAGAGTGTTGAGGGCAGCGTGGGGAGAGGGAGCTGGGAGGGGCATCACATGCAGTCCCCCTAGCCCTGGGGTAAAGCACAAAGACTCCCTGCAAGTGGACATACCCATGCCCCCATCAAACCTAGGCTGGGGGTGGAGGGTCAGGTGGAAGAAAGACCCCTCCTTTTCCTCCCCATGGCCTCCTGCTCTGAGCCTCAGGCCAGACCTTGGTTTTCTACCCTCTTTTGGTGTGAGAACAACTGTTAAGTCATCATGGCTTTGGGATGGGTTCTGTTTATTAAAGTCCTATTGCTCCTATTGGCCCTGTGTCCGGCCTCCGTTCCTGGGATGGAGGGGTGGGGAGTGGGGAAGGGAGAGTAACTATGACCCCCTCCTGTGGTTCCACTTCAGCCATCTAAGGGCAGGGGAAGCAGCTGCTCCTCAAACAGGGCAATAGTCAGCATGAGACATCCCCCCAGCAGTAGTCCCAGCCCCTGCAGTAGGATGTGGGATGTAGGCAGGGGGTCTGGGGGATGAAGCAGGGTAGGTAGCTAAAGGAAAAAAATGGCAGTCAGATCCAAGGCCTTGGGCAGCAGAAAAGGTGTAGATGTGATATTTAGCAGTCTCCATGGCCCTTCCCCATAGGGCTACTCACTTCGTTCATTTATCTACCCAAGCTCTTTGAGCATGAAGTGGGGAGGGAGCGGGAGCCCAGAATCAGACACCACCCAACCCCCACCATCAATTTGCAATGATATTCCCCACCACCCCCTTTTTAATCTCCATATTTGTCGGTGCCAACCCCATGCCTCCTTACCATATCCACAAGCGAGACATAAAGGAAGACCCCAGCAGTGATCCCAAAAGCCCAGGGAGTGAATGGGGCAGGGCCCTGGCTGAGACTTACTCCTAGGGCTGCACCACCCAGCCCCAGGGCCCCTGACACCAAGCTTAACAGCAAAAGCCTTTTGTAGGGTAGTCCAGCCTGGAGTAGCATGGCAAAATCACCTGTTGGGAAGAGGGAGATGGTGGTATGAAGAATGAGGCAACCCTCAGCCCCAGCTGAACCCAGCATCTCCTTAACCACTAACACCCAAGGCAGGCCTTTATTCTGATTACTACCCTCCAACCTCCAATCCACAACTGGGGGGTGTGTCAGGGGTGGGGTGGTATTCTGGCCTGCCTTCTGGAAGGCCTGCCTTGTTGTCTTGTTTCTATCATCTATCCCTACCCAATTCATGAGGAAGTTCATGGCAGAGGACAGCCAGGGTAGTGCTGATACCACTAGAAAAACCATCAGAGAAGGCAACCCCTGAAAGGAAGATATAAAAGGGATCATGAATCGGTTATTAGTCACTGAGAGACTCTGCGTACTGTAGGTAGCAGCTCTGTACTCTACCTAAAAGTCCTCCACTCAGCCTCACCACTTGCATCATTTCTTCCCAGTACTTCCATTCCCCTGCTCCCTCACCAGTATCCAAGCACCCAGTCCAGCCCTCTGTCATCCCGTCCCCTTCCCAATGGGCCCTCTCTTTCACCAATGGCAAGTCCATCAGTGAAATTGTGAAGACCATCTCCCAGCAGGACCATCCATGTGACTTGAGTGTTCCCACTGCTTGGGTGCCCATGGCCATGTCCGTGGCCTTGATGTCTTATTGGGATTGGGGCTGGGGAATGTTGACCACCCAGCTCCTGTGATCCTTCAGTCACAGTATCTATAGGGAGAAAAGTAAAGGGTTTGTATGCTACTACTGAATTCGGGGAACTTCGACTCCTGTTTATCCTTTCCCCAAAGTCTGGCCCCGATTAGGTCTTACCTGGGCCTTCCCTCAGGGGCTGAAGAGTTGTTCCCCTGCCGTTTTCTAGGTCCTGAATTCCAGGATCTCTTCTTGTTTGCTTACGGCATCTCTAAAACGGGAGTGAGACCAGGACTTAAGAGGGAAAAAAGTAAAGCCAGAGGGCTAAGGGGCAACTCTCTTGGTTTCTTGTCTCCCTCAGAAAGGAAAAAGAGGTAGAATGCCTGGACACTGTCAGGAGGTAAGGTGAAAGGAGCTGCCACCAACCAACAAGTTTTATTATGGGCAGCTCGTAATGGGACCCTGGAAGGGCCCTGGTCTCCTAAAGCATCCTGGACCATCTCCAGTCATCCTGGTGAATATCAGGCCACTAGAACCAGATGGTTCTGGAGGAGAAAGTGAGGCTGGTGACCTTGCACAGCTCTCCCTCACTCAAATCGAAGTCAACTGCAAGTCGTCATCATCTCCCCGATGTCATGGTCCTCTTCGAGAATGAAGGACAAACACAACAACCAACAACAGGAAGAAGATATCACCCCTTACTCCTCCCCACCCCCCCACCCCCACCTCTGCTTATTTTGTAGACAGTTGAATGAATGGGTTCTGGACTCCTCAGCAGGAGGGGAGTTACTCACCAATCTTGGCCCACCACGCCGAAAAATCCCAAGTAGATTCTCCAAGACAAAGAGGAGGAAGAGGCCTCCCAGCACAGCCAATCCAGGGCCTAGGTCCCCCCCATGAGGTCCGCCCTGAGCCTGAGACATGGAAGTCTGAAGATGAAGCACAGGCCCAGAAGAGTCTCCATCCTAGAGAGGAAGCCTCGCCCCACACCTCAGAGTAAGACAGCTTCTTCCCTCAACTCATATTTCTCTCTGAAAAAACCCATGGATTTAGGTAGGGTGTGGAAAGAAGGGGGCCACACCAAGGAGACAAGGAAGTGAGATGCTCAAAAGCTATTGGAACAAAAAATTGAGATAGAAACCCAGGGGAAGGTTGGAGAGTCTCAGAGGTCTGGGGTTTTATGTCACGTACGTGTGGCAGCAGGTGCAGCAGAGCATCTCCACAAAGTGTGCCCACAGCCAATGCCCCCAAGAAGCCCAGCAGGGGATGCAGCAGCCAGGAGCCCAGGAGTCGTAACAGTAGTATGGAGAAGGGAGCCAGAGCGCTGAGCACCAGGACAGCCAGAGCACTATGGGCCAGGGCTGGGGGTGGAGGTGGGGAGAGGGGGTGCACAGTCAAAGGTCAGGCTGGGGCTAGGAAGGTCTCAGAGGAGACAGTTGGGAATAAGGACTAGAAGGGGGGGGGGTAGGAAAAGTAGGGGGCTTGTCTGATCTCTTTGCCCAACCATGGTACCCACCTCTCCCCTGAGAATGAGGTATCCAAGTTTAATGGGGACATAACCACCACCACACCCCCAGTGAAATTTCTACCCATCTAGGTCACTGACCTGACAGTAAGTCCCCTTGCGGGGCAGGATCTGGGGTTTGGATGCAGACCCGACTGTCAATCTGGTAGAGCAGGGCTGGGCACAGAAGGGCAAACTGACGGGGGGTCAGTGGAGTAGCTGGGCTTAAGCCAAAATTGACGAGAAGCTGGGAGCCATTTAGACACTGGGGAATTTGGAGATCAGAGGTCAGGGGACCCTTGGGGACAGTGAGGACCTTAAAGCTCTGCTCACAAGAGCATCTCCCCCAAGGTTTCAACTCTTGGGCCAAGGGGCTCTTGAAGCCATCGGGTAGCATACACCATGTCTGTCCTGGTCTTTCAAAGTAGGACCAACACAAATGGACACACGAGGAATTGGGAGGAAGGGATGAGAGAGATTTCTGTGCATTTGAACGTGAGGAAATACTGGCCAAAGTATGGTCTGCATACACTAACAATGGAAATTACATACAAATAATCCTTCTTTCCCGCGTAATGTCTCAAGTCAACTGCTGAGGTACTTTCTGTGAATGGATGATTCTGTCGTTTCACCCATTCTCAAATCTGAGAGTCCTAGAGTGAGAAGGGTCCTTAAAGTCTATTTAGACTAAAGCAATCTCTAGTGGCAGGAAACTCACTCTCTATGAATTCAGCCCAATCATTGGAAAACTCATTTTTATAAATTTCTTTTTCACTGTCTCCCTGTAATTACTGTCCATTTGTCTTATTCTGCTCTCTGAACAAATCACCATGAGACGTCCTTTAGATACATGGTGACAGTGATTACACCTCTATCCCTAGTCTGCAGGCTAAAAGCTGTCTTCATATTGGTCAGCTAACACTTGCCTAGACATTCTTTACTTTGTCAGAGTCCTTCAAATGTGGTGACTAAACTTAGACATAATTCTCCAGAGACCGTTGTTAACCAAAGGGTTATGGTCCTAATGGGCATCTGATCGCTGTAGATAACATATTTCCATGCTCTGGACACCAGCCTTCTGTTAATGCAGAGTAAGATGGCTATTGGTTCATATTAAACTTGTGGTTAATGAAAGCTACTTGATTTTTCCCTCCTCAGGGTTCCCCTACTCACATCCTCATTAAGATGGTCAGATAGTGAGTGGTCCAGCAGCAGCAGCCTGTGAAAGAGGCCAAGGCCAGGGGATGGTGGCCCCTGGGGCAAGTGGGAGCCCCCTGGCTTCTCTGGATCCCTCCACTCTGAGGATCCCAGGGGCAGACCTGCCCAGACATCCACACTCAGCCCAGGGTCCAATGGTCTGAAAAGGATGGCAATAAGGAGTGGAAAGGGTCAGCTGTGGGCTTAGAAGACCTCTTCCAGAAATGTTAGAAAATCACTTATCAGGAGGTCAAGAGGGCATGAGGTTGGAGGTAATGGGGTGGGGGTGGGATAGGGGCTATGGCTGCCAGGGTCTAGATATTAAGGATTGGGGAAGATTTGAGAATTCACAAATAGAAAAAAGGTGAGATTGGATCGAGTGACAGTGGATACTGAGTGTCAGTGCAGGGAGAGTTAGGGAACAGCTCAAAGTGGCACATTGGACAGCTGTGGGAACAATGATCAGAAGGCCTTCGGGCATGAAGTGGAGACAGATTTATTCAGGGACTGAGAATGGGGGAGAATAGTACTGAGGGAATGGAGAATTTGGAGAACTAGGGAACTGAAGATCGGAGGGCCTCAGCACACATCAGAAGCTAAGAGATTTGGTGCTCTGGGGACTTAGTACCTGTGTGTGGAATTGTCCCCAGGGGGGGGCCCAGCCCTACCCCCTGTGGGGCCCGAGTGGCCCAGTCGAAGTCCCTGAACTCGACCTAAGCCTAGGCTATGAAGGAGCCTGGCAAGACCACTGGCACTCAGGGTTCCATTCTCTCCATATAAGCCAAACAGCTGTGCCAGATAGTGTCCCTGTTCCTGTTCAGCGGGACCCAGGGGAGCTGCAGGACCTGTGGAAGGGTCAAAACCCCTCACCAACCCTAGAGCCACCCAAAGACACAGTCCAGCCAACAGGGGCCCCATAGTGGAGCAGGAGAATGGGAAGGTAGTCCCCACAGCCGAGGTTTCAAGTGTTGGACTTCTATTCCCCCTGGGGCATCCTGGGGCCTAGCCACACCTGAGAGAACAAGGGGAGAGGGGAGTTCAGAGAAAACTTCCCTCCACATTCAAAGCCACTTAGAGTCCCCCTGCCCATCTTATAATACTCTCATTTATTCTTTATTTTACCCATGGCCTCCCACAACCAAATTTACCATTCTAGCCTACCTCGAGTCCAGCCTACCCCAATCTCCCTCCTTCCCAGGATCTCCTTCTCATAGTACACTACTGACCCCTGCATTATCACCACTACCCCCACCCCACCCTGTCTGCCAACATCCAGGATTCTTCCTTCTGGACTTCCCCTTTCCGAACCCTTGCTCCCCCAGCCTTCCTCCTCAAATGGGACCTTATTGATAGCCTAGTCCCCATCCCTTCTGCCCTTTGCACTGCCCAGGCCTCCCTAACCCCACCTTCCCAGGGCCTCACCCACACCAGCAGAATAAGAACCTTCCACGCAGGTCTGTCAGTGTCTAAGGATAGATCCTGTCTGGTTCTCTTGGGGAGCTCTGCGTTTGGGAGTCCTCTGAGGGGAAGCCTAGCCTCAGCTTCCAGTCTCCAAAGTAAAGTGTAAGACACGTCAGGAAGGCTGGGACTGCCACCCTAACACACCTGTCTGGGGGCGGAGTGAGGGTAGGAGGGCTCATATCTGGAGTTAATGGTTCACTTGATTCTGTGCTAGGGTCGAAGGCCACTGGACAGGGAAGGGTTACCCTCTGCCCCTTTTGGGGAGCCATATAGCTAAGGAGGGCCAATTTAGGGAGTGCAGGTTTCAGATTTGGAATCTACGGCCCCACCCTCCAATCCCTGTTTTGCCACCTCTCACATCAGCTGTTCCCCACTTTCCAGTTCTTTTTCCAAGTACAGCACCCACCCCAACCAAACACCCTACTTCCCCCAGGTGGAGTACTAGCTTATTCATCTCCCTGTTGCCCTGCTTTCAGCTATTAGCTTGGGCTAGGACCAGGACCCAAGAATCTTAAAGGTGGGCCGAGGATGACCAGGCTTAACAACCCAGAAGTCCCAGACTGCTGGGAAGGGCATGGCTCATTCCTATTCCCTACCCAGAAATATCTAGAGACTAAGGAAGGGAAAACCCTTATGCAGAGAGGAGACTAGGTTCCTCACTTCTGGCCTAGAGCCCAACGGGCAAAGGCTGGCATTACCTGACCGCAGCAGAGATGTAAGGAGCCCTAATGGCAAGAGGATCCAGGCTTCTTACTTTCAGCAAAAGGGGTGGGGGGTGTCAAGGGTCAGTAGCTGAAAGCCTGGGGGAGGGACACTACCTTAAAGGGGCAGGCTTGCCTTGCCTAAGGTGCCTTTCTTTTAATTTCTCTCCCCAGACCTCTCCCATCCCAAGAATACCCCCAACCCTTTCCAAGTCCAGAGGCAGTAACTCTCTGCCTTCCCCCATACAGCAAAGCCACAGAGCACAAAAAAAAAAAAATCAGGCACACTGGGTATAAGTATTTATTAGGGAAGTCCCCTATATCACACACATTTAACATACTCATCCCAAATTTGGTTTCTAAAAATGGTAGAGGAAGTTTGGAGTGCCCAGAATGAAGGGGCAGGAGACAAAGTACTCTCACTTGAGTGGGAGGGTGGGGTTTGGCTTAAGAAATAAGGGGGAGAAATGACTGCCCCCTTATACATCAGCTCAGAAAGTCTGAGGCTAAAATACCCCACCCCCATACCATACACACACAGCTAGCTCCCAGTGGGGAGACAGATAAGAGGGTTGTCTTCAGTGAGGAAGAAGGGTGTCTCGCTATCTCTTGCTGCTCCTCCGGGTCTCTTTGCCGTTGCTGACAGGGTTGGAGGAGGGGCCTGGAGGGCCAGCAGGTGTGTGGCTAGGCTGACTTCGAGTAATTCGGGTGCTGATAGGGTGAGGGGGGGCGTGGGGTGCATGGGGGCCACTGCCTGGGCCAGGGGGGGTGGTTAGGCCGTTCCCATTTTGACTCTCAGAGGCTGGTTTTAGGAAAGGGGGAAGAAATATAGAGGATAGGAATTAAAACAAAGGACCTTCTGTTTACCCCCAGCCCTGCCCTCAAAAAAAGAAACAAAGGTACAGATGGACCCATGGCTACAGCCCCCCCAACTAGGGTACCCCTCCAGCCACTCCACCTTGGGGAACAGTAGGAAAAATGGTCTACTGGCTCTAGAACATGAAGTAAAGGAGATGTGGACATGGAGACGGATGGCAAGCAGGACAAAGTGCCTTGTCTCCTGTCAACCTGTGGCACTCAGGCTTCCCCATGACTGTTTAATTCTGGGCTCGAGTATGGCAACATCTTCCCTCCATTTCTAGATGCAAGCAGATATTTAATTGAAGTTGGGTAGGGACTGCCTTGAATATGATGGGCACTCTGAATTGAGGGATCTGCATCCCAGCAGCCTGAAGACACAAGGCACAATGGTGATTTGGAGAGAGGAGAAACTGTACAAAGCCAGACAATGCTTGGATAGGGGGAGACTGGCAAAAGAGAGACAAAAGGCAAGTGAGATCCAGAGCATGGGGACTGAGCCACAACCTAAGAAAAGAGAGAACAGAAGAGCCAAGATGAGCTAGAGAAGAACAGGTGCCACTGATGCAGCCGGAAGGGAGGGGGAGAGAAAAGAGGAGATAGCATTCAGGGGAACACCAGGGTGGTTGGTGAGGAAGACTACAGGACCAGTTTTGACTCAAAGGTCAGGAGGTCCTCTTCAGAAAAGACCTTACTCTTCTGGATACCCAGACAGAGGCTAAAGAGACCTTTGCTCAGTCGGGGCACTATGCGTGTGGCTCACTGTATATACTGTCAAGACTCACTTGATGTTTTACTTGGGTTTTGTTGTTGTTTTCCCCCCTTTCTTATTCTTTGGTACGGGGAATGGTTCCCTGGGTTTTTCTGGTTGTTGTTCAGTCATTTCAGTTGTGTTCACGTCTGACTCTTCATGACTTCCATTTGGGGTTTTGTTGGCAAAGATACTGGAGTGGTTTGCCATTTCTTTCTCCAGTTCATTTTACAGATGAGGAAACTGAGGCAAATGGGGGAAGTGACTTGCCCAAGGTCACACGCCTAGTGTCTGAGGCTGGATTTGAAATGAGAAACTTGAGTCTTCCTGACTTCAGGTCCAGTGCTCTATTCACTTTACCCCCTCAGTGCCCCAGTTCCCTGGGTAGGGTTAAATATATTTGGAAAGGGAGGTGGTCAAAAAATAAAAGACATCATTTTAAAGGAAAAGAGACTAGCTGGGTGGGCCTGAGATTAGAAGATTAAAAGGATAACCTCAAGGCCATATCCTAGAAGGGCAGAGCTAGCCAGTGTGGCAGGTGCTGGACTTGGAGTCAAGACTCCAATTTGAATCTTGTCTAAGATAAGATGGTAGCCATGTGGAAGTCACTTACTCTTTCACCTTCAGTGGCCTCATCCGTAGAGTAGGTGTAACAGCAGTGCCTCCTTCAGGGTTATTGTGAGGATCAAACAAGGTATTTGTGAAAGTGCTGTATTCTAACAGGGCAGAACTAACAGATGATGGCCTTCACTTGCCAAAGAGAAGAGTACTTAAAACTTTCCTGGAGTGTAAGGGAATTTGAGGGGTAAACAATATATGGCTGAAGCAGATAAGCAAAATTTAGCTTTATACCTAAACTGACTGTATACTGGACAGACATGAAAAATGTGGGGTAGAAAGGGGTGGGGGTGGAACTGATTGCCAGAGAAAAGGTACTGGGGAAGAAGCTGGTAATTAGGGGCTTTTCTCTAACGGAAACACTTTTAAATTTTTTGTTCTTAGGTGGCAGCAGCAGAAGGATGCCCTAAGACCTACCAGTGGACCAAAGAAGGTGCCATACCCTGTTTCATCCCAGGAGCCTGGTGGAAGTAAGCAAAAGTAGAAAGGAAAGAGAAGAGTTTTGGGAGTGTGAGCCCAGATTTCTGAAAGTTTTCCAAAAGGTGCTGATAGAGAAAGAACCATCATCGCCCCAAGAGGGGAGGGTCAAGATGCTGAACATTCAAGAGCATTTCCTGATGTGTCTCCCAAATAGGAAGAAACAAAATAAGGGTTTGGATGTCACCCTAACCAAAAAGCAGAGTAGGAATTCACATCTGTGTGGACCGACAATACCAAGGGATGGGGTTACAAGGAATGATCTCCAGAGGGCCCCTTTTCCATTCATTGAGGAAGGTCAAGGGAGAATTTTACCTGGAGAGACACCAGAAGGGCCAGAAGGGGCCTGGGAAGTGGCAGAGGTACTGTCATTCTGTACCTGAGGAAACCAAAAACACAGTTAAACCCTGTTCCCTTGCTCCTCATCTGAACTGTGAACTTGAATTTAAGGAAGTGCCCATGCCAGCTATCATATTCTTTTCAAACCTCATTTCCAACCTTCCCTGGCTTCAAGTCCCACCTAAAATCCCATCTTTTATAGCTTTCCCAAGCCCTCCTAATCCTTGTGCCTCTCATCTGTTAATTGTTTCCTATTTATTCTGTATAGCTTGTTTATACTTATTTGTTCACATGTTGTTTCCTACATTAGATTGCAAGCTTTTCTTGAGGTTAGGAAATTTTTTTTTACCTCTTTTTGTATCCCCAGCACTTAGTGCAGTGCTTGGCACACAGTAGGCACTTAATAAATGTTTACTAATCGAATGAAACCCAAAGCAGTCCAAGATGCCCTAGACCAGTTTAAAAAAACTCAAATAGAAACAGATTCCTGTGGCTGCTTAATGGCTTAGAAAATCACAAGTTAACATTATATTGTATTGTATTTTCATTTATTTTTGTTAAGCATTTCCCAATTACATTTTAATTTGGTCTGCTACTCTTAGAAACTTTGTTCGGCAGCTAACAACCTGCAAATCTGATACCTCTGCCCCAGACCACCCATCCCCCTTGCATCCCTCCCCACATTTTCAGCTCATTTTATGGTCTGTCTTCTCCTACTAGATTACAAGCTCCTTAAAGGCAAGCGCTGCCTGTACCTATCTACCTACAGATCTCTTTGTTAAAGCAAAAATATCCTTCTTTTTCCTACACTTTACAAGAATCTCAGGGACTCACCGTTTTGTTGGGGAGCTGCTGGGCACTGTACTCGGGGTTTGGCTCACTGAAGTTGGGGACCTCAGAATAAACCATACAGAATCTAGCAGGAAAGGAAACAACCAAAACCTAGGTCAAATCCTTATGGGCCAGTCTCAGTTATTAAAAAAACATTAAATAAGATCATAGTTTTGGAGCTAGAAGGAGCCTTAGATACCTCCAAATCTAACCTCTTCATTTTACAAATGAGGAAACCAAGACCCAGAGAGATGGCTTGCTCAAGTTCATATTGGGAGTTAAGTGGCAGAGCAAGATTTAGAACAGAGATCTGATAACTACAAATCCAAACGCTCCACTATACTTTGATGCTCCTACTAATACAAGTTATTAATACTCCTTTGTTACGACCCCCCCCTTAACAACACTGCTTTCTCCCTTTCCTTAGGGGAGAGATGCTTCTCCAACCCAATCCCATCACTCCCATCTAGCCCTTACTCTCCAATCTTCTGCAGATCACCCCCACGGCCAGTGTACAGCGTCAGACAGCCTTTAAATACTGAAGCGTACCTGTGGGGGGAAGACAGCACATAGGGAATGCAGCGAGGACAGAGCCTTCTCTTCCCCTGCCTTTACTGTGACTCCCACACTTAGATCAAGGAGTGTTTCACTGGCCTTACCCCTTGGTGAGTCGAATAATGTCCCCAGGCTGGATCAGGTTGCCAACATCATCCCAAACAGATATATTGATGCTACCTGTCTTATCTGCTACTTTGCAGGTCCTCACCTCATGTCCATCTTTCGTCTTGGTGACTCGGCCTGGGAAGGGTGGGGAGGTGAGGAAATCAGAGGTAGATGAAGAGATCTTAGTGACAGGATAGGTTTCAGCCCCCTCACAATAGGAAGGACACAAGCTGCCCCAGCACCACTGAAAGAGTTTAATGAAGATAACCAGTGGTATCTGGAACACATATACCGCTGGGTTCCAGGGACAAGGGATAAATACCATCATGTACTCTCCCCCTCTTCTGCCCCCCGCCCCCAACACAGACACTCTGACCTTTGCTCCAAATGCCCGAGCCTGAGCAGGCATGTGTGGGTGGGTAGCCATTCTGAATTGCCTTTGGCCAATTCACTTTCATCCCCGGACCCCAGTGCACAGCCAGATCACAAGCGGTTATATTCTCCAGACCCTGAGACACCCCTCACCCACCTGTCTCTAGCACGATGAAGATAAGATTCAGATTCTTAAGTCCTGGCTTGATATCTTTCACAAAGGTCTCCGTCGTCATGCTGCCCAGGCCTCCACTCCCTGCTAATGGGAAGGGGGTGAGGATGGGGGAATGCAGCAGTCCACGGTCCAGCTCTTCCAGAATATTCACCAGCCTCCCTCCATTGTTAAAATACTGCTCTTTATTTTGAAATATCGCCCAAATTAGGAGTGGAGGATCCCAGAATAGGTTGCCCCAAAGCTTGGAGGCGGGTGCCTAAGTAGCGCGTCCTGAGCCTGGGGCCGGGGGAGGGGGGGGGGGCAAGAGGGCCTTCCCATTCCTAGGACGGGGAGGAGTGGGAGGAAGGAGAACAGGGCCCCTCCCTCACCCAATAGCCCAGACCTGCCTCCCGCCTCCCCCCCCACCTCCCCAACTACCACCCACCCAGCGGGGAGGATGGTGCACGCGGCTTAGTCACCCCCAGGGGGAGCCAGGGTCCTGGCTTCTGCCGGATGCAGCCCAATGGAACGTAGAGTCGCGGACATTTCAGGAAGTATCCCGGGTCCGGCGGGTGGGGGGCCAATCAGCACGCTCGAGACGCCGCTCGGGTGCGCGCGACTCCTCCTTTCCCTGCGTTCTCCCTCCCTCCGCATGGTCGCCCCCGGGCTCCGGCCAATCCGGGGTCGGCGTTGTCCCGGGTCGGGAAGGGGCGGGCCCTCGGCGTTAAAGGGACCTCAGAAAGTTAAAGCTCCGGCGGAGGGAACGCCGGCCCACCACTCAGAAGCCTCTCCTCAGCCCCTCGGTCCTCCCCCTTTCCTGTCATGGGACCTCTAATTTTTCGGGCTCCGCAGTGAAAGTGACGGGGCATAAGGCCGAGGCGCCGGAGCGCGATGCGCCCCTTCTAAGGAGGGTACTCCCGCTCCCCGGCCCTCCCGACCCGGGCCCCCGGAGGGCCTGGACGCCAGGCCGTTCCTCGAAGCAGATGCATCGGCTGCCGGCAATATCACCCGCTTGTCCCCCGGTCCTGGCCTCTCTGGCCGGCCTTCAAGTTACAGTTAAAATCGCCCCTCTCCCGACCCTCCGTAATCCTAGTGCCCTCCATTGGGGGCCATTTCCAGTTTGTCCCGTATCTCGCTTATTGGACATAGCTGTTTACGTGTGGTCGCCCCCCACTTAGACCGTGAGCTCCTTGGGCACTAGGACTGCCCTAACTTTTCTTACTATCAACAGCGCATACCACATAGCAGGCACTTAATAAATGTTTATTGACTTGACTCCAATGCCTTCGCTGACATTTTCGGAATATGGCATAATTTAACCCCTGGAGGATGAGTCCAGTCCCTCCTCATCTGGGCAGAGGAGGGAGCTCTAAGACTATTCCTCTGTAGTACTGACCCATCCTTGGCTCCAGAAGGAAGCATTAACACAAGAATATCCACATCTCTCAAGTATCCCCAAACTCGTCTTTATTCTGCTGGGAAGGGGGAAAGGGGACTTAATTCCATGTCTTTGGAACGGGATGCCAGATTTCCCTTGTTCCACCACAATCATTAGGAGACTGCCACTAACAACAGTAAACGACTGACGTGCAAGAACCCTATCCATCAGAAAATAAAAAAGTTTTTATGCATAGCAAGTGTCCATAATTATAATGTAAAACCTAGATTGAGAAAAACAGCCATGATACCCTTGGGTTTACAGAGCACCTACCTTCTCCAGTGGAATTTAAGTTCCTTGGGGGCAGGGACTGGTTCAATTTTTGGTATCCCAGAACCTTTGTACACAGTAGGCGCATAACACAAACTTGCTGAATTGAATTCTCAGAAATCAGTGTTTTACACTGGTTACCCGCAAATCCCGAGGATCAAACGAGTCACATTTGTAAAGCGCTTAGCGAAGTGCCTGGCACACAGCAGGCCCTTAATCTCCATTCCATTCTACCTGGGCTGTACTCATTCAAGAAGTTTGAGTTTCCCCCAAGCTCGGTCAACCTCGGTTCCTCATGTTCCCTACATCTGTGTCCCTGAGAACTCTCGGAGTATCGGAGGGAATACATTCAACGAGCGGCCTTGGGCAGGAGGTAGCTTTTGAGAGGTATACGGGAGAGTATAAATGTGATTTCCGGGGAACAAGTCTAGACCTCTTCACCAAACTTACCGAGGCCTCCCCAGGAGACAGACATGCCGTATTCTCAAGTACAAGGGGATTCGACCTCCGGCTGGGGAGATGGGGAAGGTTAGGGGAGCCAGCATGGGAAGACGGGAGACCAGCAGAAGCCTCCGGACGGCAGAGGAGGCCCGGCGCCCAAGGGGAAAGCCTAGGAGAGATCTCGCTTCCCAGACGAGGTTCTTTTCACGTCTTCCCACCACACCTCCAGCCAAACAAGCCCTCGAGGCGAAACACGTGCAAGCGAGCTGCACTACAAAGGAGCCCCGCCCCCTAACGACACCCTTCGAGGTATTTCAAGTAACAAAATATCCTTCCCAGCTCCGGGAGGCGTGCCGCAGGGGGGGGGGGGGGGCGGGCGGTTGAGGAGAGCGACAGAGTCTTCTCCCCTCCCAGTCAGCTACGTTGTCCTCTTTCGGAATCACGAAAACTTCCGGTCGGGGAAGGCGGGCCAAACTAGAGCTTCCACCTTTCTCATTGGCCAGGCGAGATCTCCCCTTTCCGGCCAGAGATCCCATTAGGAGGCGGGCTGTGTCGTGGCGACGTATTTCCGGTGGAATGCGTAGCAGTGGTAGGCGGAGCAAAGAGTCTGGCTTGGACGGATCCGGTCTGGGCTCAGAGTCCTCCCTTCCCTTTCCCCCCTCTCCGAGGAGCTACGGGGAAGAGGCCTTTAGAGCCCAGCACGCGGCCGCAGCCGCTTCTCCTGCAGAAGTAGCCCGGAGCGCAAGGAGGCCAGGCCAGTCCGAGCCCGGGGAGCGACGGGTCCAGACCGCTCCCAGGGCGGTGCGTACTGCGCCTGCGCGCGAGATGTCTGGGAGGTGGGGCTGGAGGAGTCCGGGTTTGGAGGGGTGGGCGGGCAGGTGGGGAAGATCAGAATTGGGGAGGGGTGTTGGCTGGATGAAAGGTGGAAGGGACTGGGGGAGGAGGAGGAGGGACCCGAAGAGGCAGAAAAACTGGAGGGGCTGGAGAACACAGTGGTGTTAAGTAGAGAGAAGATGAGGCAAGCCTGGGAGCCCGAGCTTGCCTCCCCACCTGGGACCTTCTTAATTTTAGTCCCTCACCCACTTTCCATCAGTGGGTAATTGAGCCTCTCTTCCCCACTTCTTGCCTTGCTCCCTCACTCACCCCTTCCTGCTCCAAGGAGGAATCCCACATTTCTTTCATCCGTCCTCATGGTTTTCTGCTTAGCCTTTAAATATTAATGCAAAGAAATCTTCCCAAACTGGAGGCTGAGGGGAGACTAGTAAGAGGAGAGGAAGGGCTTTCTCGGAGGGAATTGGCTAACAGGAACAGGCAGCTTGTTTTGCCTAACAGTACTCAAGTAACCCCACCAAAAAGTTGATTAATTAGGTCAACAAAATGGAAGATCAAGAAAGATATTCTAATAAAGGACGGCTGCAGAACCAAAGGTGGTCCACGGGATGGAATTTCAGAGAGGAAGTATAGGACTAATTCAACTATGTTACTTTTCTTGAGTATACAGCCAAGATTATCTTCCACTTCGGAAGAAGCAGCAACTTAAGACTCTCCGGTTCCTCTCATCAATTTCTACCTTGATTCCCCAATACTTGGAGGGCAGAACTCTAGAACCAACTAGCCAATAGTAAGACAGAAGGTTACAGGGAAGTAGACATCACCTTAACACACAGAAAATTTAGCATTTACAGCTGACCAAAAACAAAATGGGTTGCCCTAAGGTTGGTGAGTGCCCCACTAAGATTCATACTTTAGAGCACCGGGCCCTGGAGTCAGGAGGACCTGAGTTCAATTTGGCCTCAGACAGTTGACACACTTACTAGCTGTGCGACCTTGGGCAAGTCACTTAACCCCAATTGCCCTGCCTTCACCCCTCCAAAAAAAAAAAAGATTCATGCTTTAGTTTGAGGTTGGACTAGATGCTCCTTACCTCTCAACTTGTCAACTCAAATTTCTTTTGCATTGTGTTAATATAGTATGAATACCATCTCACTTCGTTATATTATGTTTCCCTGCGCATCCTCCTATCTTATTGAATTTCTTAACAACCCATACATTGGGAAAGTATGATCTACATTTGACAAAACAAAGAAATAGAAGTATGAAGACATCAACAGATCTAATTGAGGTTAGACAGCCATGGCAGTATCAGTACAACCACTCTGACCTCCTGCCTTCCAGTTTTATACTTTTTTGGAAAATTGTGAAATGTTATATGACCCTGGCCTGACCAAGGGGACTTAGAAATTGTAGGATTTGTGATACCTAGGGAAGTACTGGCTGGGGGGAAGGGAAGGGCAGAATGAGGCTGGTTTAGTGACGTATCTTTAGAAACACTAAGGGCATGGTGAGTGCCTGCTGAATCACCAATTTTAGGCTTGGGCCATGAATTGAACAGCTAGTCTCTGAAACTGATGGGGTGTTGTGAAATGGAATGAAATTTCTGAATGAAAGATGTATGACATCTGATCTTCTTTGATACTGGAAGAAGAGAATGGGCCATGTTTTATCATTTTGTGGAACCAAAGAACCTGCAAGATGACAGACCATGAGTAGTACTGCCCTTACCCTTTTATCGGAGAGTCAATCTCTGGTTTAAATAGTGCTTCTACACTTATGTCATTATTGCAGACCAGTGTCAAACTAATTGACATTTACTCTAGGCTCAGAAGATGAAACATACCTTTTATTATACATAATAGCAATAATTACCCTGCCACTTCCCTTTAAGATTATTTAACATGAGAAGTATGTGTTTGGTGTATAGCTAAATGTACTTATGGTACAAAAAGCATGATTGGGCCTTATCTCTTCTCTCCTTAATGCCTTTATCTGTACCTGTGTAGACCTGTGTCTACACAGCTATCTTTTTTTTATTTTTTTAGCAAATTAACCTCTTGATCATTTAGTCTTACCTGGTGTTGTAGGACTGCTTCCTCCTGTATTACCTCAGCCTTTCTTATCCTAAAGCCTGTTGATTATTTTCTGAGTAGCTGGGAAGTGGGGAATTTCTATCTGAACCAAGCATTCCCCAACTATCCTCTCATTTTTCCATACCTAGAATGTTCCACCTCCTTAACTTTGCCTCCTGGCTTCCTTCAAGACACAACTCAAATATCACCTTTTGCCCTTCCCTCCCTCTCTCCCCACAGTGTCTTCCCTCTGAGGTTACCTTCCATTTGCCCTGTATTCATTTTGTACATAGTTACGTGGATTTTGTTTCTTTCATTAGAATGTGAGTTCTTTGGGGACAGAAAGTTTTTTGTGTGTGTGTTCCTTGTACCTTTAGGGCTTAGCACAGTGTTTTGACACATAGGAAGCCCATAATAAATGCTTATTGATTGACATCTGAGCAAGTGCATAGCCTGTGAGAAAAGTCTTGCATCTTCTGTTTGGAGGTAGGGTAAGTGCTTTCTACGTGAGACAGTGGATATGAAAACATTTGGTAAACTTTTAAACAATGGCTAGAACTTTGATGAGGTAGTATTACAGGACCTGGGCAGTGCCTAGCTGAAGGTTTACCACTTTTAAGAATTGAAGTGACATTTCTTCACAGACTATCTTAAAACACAAATGATTGTCTATTTCAGAAAATGCCTCATTTCTCCCTTTTTTTCCCCCTTTAATTTGTTCTCCTCCCTATCCTTTTACTGAAATCTACGTTTGAGCCTCCTCAGCTATGACTATGATTATGTATCCAAAACTCTTTTCCTGATAGTGGGCAGGCCTTTCACTGGAAACTGTCATGTTGCCTCATCTGTCACAGCTGCCTCATCCTCCCCATTTGATTACCAGTTTCAAGTCTGTTTACCTATTTCTCTCTCCCTCCCCGCTCCCCATTGAGTAGAGTCGAGTTTTCTCTGACTCACCTTTCTTTTCCTTGTTTCTATTAATAGAGCAATCCTGATTATGACATCACGGCCATCCCCTTGGTGATGGAGCTCATCATTAGGATGGAAGAATGAGTCTGATCATAACATACAAGATGGGTTACTGGGAGCATATCATGAGAGGCACCGAGTGGAGTCGTGAGGGGGCTGGAGCCTTGTGAACAGGGACCCTGCCCCACGCCATCTGCCAGGTAAAAACAGACCATTGGCTCAAGACCATGCTGTTTCAGCTCCCTTCTAACAAGCCATGTCCTATCCCTTCCTCAGAGTTCAGTCTTTCCAGTCAAAAACCCTGATTCACTGCACAGAGCTTTGTCCATTTCTTCGTTCTTCATTTTCAGTGTTTCACACTCTGGCACCTATGTTCGTTTTCACTTGTTTTTAGTTGCCTAGGAAATCTTAATGATTTTCACATGTGTCTGTCCTGTCTGCCAACAGGACCAAGGCTGCATCTTAGATGATAAATTCTTTGGGAAAAGGAATTGACTTAGATTCCTTTTATTGTGCCCTTCTCCTCTCCTCCCCCCTTCCCAAACACAGAGCAAGGAGAGTAGGAGAGTTTCTGTTCTGAGTGTTCAGAATGTTATTTAAGTGATAAATAACTGGCCTTTTGATGTCGTTAGGCCTTGTTTTATGTGTTAGTTTTTTCCTAGAAAATTGTGTACAAATTGAACTCATTTCTAGATGGGGTTATATTTTAAATATACTAAGGGAGCTTAGCCTCTACAGAGGCTCTCATAGCACATGGAAGCATGGCAGTGACCCTGGGACCATGAAGGCTACTAGTGCTAGGAGAATATAAACTTGAGTCAGAGTCTGCCCTGGTGGCAAGGGTTTGAGTATGGCTTAGCAACAGACTGAGTCTGCCTTCTAAGGAACCACCAGCTAAATACAGTAGGTTGACCACTAGAAGAGGAATTAATTGGCCATGACAGCCCATGAAACAAAGAAAATTACAGAATGGCCCTCAGTCCTGTTTGGTTACTTTGCTCTCTGTAGTGATGGTCACAGAAAAATGGCAAGGGATGTTAAGAACCACAGTTTTTAGACCATAGGAATTTTCCCTTGGCTGTTGGTACTCTAAATGAGAAATCTTGGTCCTGTGATCAGCAAGTATACTCAATGCTGAAGGAGACAGGTCACATCAATCTTGTCATTCTCCTTATAAATGAAACCGAAAAAAGAGGTTGCGGTTAGCTAGACAGAGGGATAGCTTACAGACACTTTTTAGAGAGACAAAGAATTGGTTTTATTTCAGTGGTAGGGATAAATATCATTTCATGGGATACCCATTCTTTGCCCCAAAAAATCACCATAAAAATGGTTGCAATTTATGCACCATCATTGGTTGGAGGTGGGGGGAGGCAGGAAGTTGAGAAATTTCTTAGAAAAACTAGAAAATGCTCTTGCATTCAAATCATCATCATCTGATACACTGTGACTTAAGTGTAAAAGTTGGAATAGGTGATGGTGAAAAACATGTAGGTCAAGAATAAAGGGATGGGAGAGATCAAAGATTCATAGAGCCCAGAAGCTTCTGTGTAGTCTTTTTTCATTAATACTTTATTCAAGAAAAGAACCAATAGGTTCCAGATATAGTTAGCACCAAATCACATCACAAAACATTAAATTGGTTATAATTGAACAGCCGACCAAAGATTAGGTACTGTTGTAAAGCACTTAGCACAGTGCCTGACACATAGTAGGTGCTTAATAAATGATTATTCCCTTCCTCCCTGTTTGGGAGTCATTCCTGAAATGATTGTCTCTCTATGGTCAGACTGCCAAATTATCAGAGCAAAGGGCAAACTAGCTTTAGCTTGAAGAAAAAGTGATAAAGATGAAAAGACATGGAACTTAGTCCTGACCTAATCAAACAAATTATTGATAATGAAAAATAGTAAAGGAAAGGGGCATAGACATTGATTATAATTTTATACAGAAGTTTTTAACTAATATAAATCAACTGCCACAGTGAGAAGACCAAATCAACCTGAAAAACATCCCCCAGTGAGCAAACATGTGACTTGTGGAGAGTAATGACCCTCAAAGGAAATGCCATTTGAGACTATAAGTTCTTTTGTTATTTATACACACACACGTTTATACTTTTTTTTTTAAATTTTATTTTAGACTCAAACACCAGAACACAAATGCAGAATAGAGAAAAGAAACAAAAACGTATCATAAACTCAAATATTGGAACTTAAATACGTAAACTTACATGTTGGAACTTAAATACAAAGTAAGAAAGGGGAGGAAAAGCATGTCATGTGCATAGCAGAACATAAGAGAGGATTCAAAATACGTAACAAATTTTCATTTCAAGAAAGCCTGTACGATAAATACTGCACGTGTTGAGAGCTGTCCATCTTTTCTTTGCTTCCTTGTAAGTTTTCTTTTGTTCTCTGGCTGTGCACTTTTTTACTTTGGTATTTTTTCCCTCCCCCAAGGCTACAATAAAGTGTGGATATATTTCTCTATAGCTATACATATACACGTACGCATATACATACCCACATTTATACTTATGAAGAAAGATGATGGAAGTCTGCGAGAGAGGTTGCCTCAAAATAGAGAAGGGTTAAGATCAGTTTTAAGAAAGTATAGCAAGGAACCTGATGAAGAAAAGTCATTCTGAAGCCATTTAAGGGGAACAACGAACAAGAGTAGAAGAGATCTGCAAAGATAACATGAAAAACTTTTCACCATCAGAGTCAGTGTGGTGACACATGGGCATCACCTTCATAGTCCTGGACGTACTTACAAAAGGAGGTAGCAGTAAATGGAAGATGAACTAAGACAAGGAAAGCAACTGGATTAGATTCATTTCAATTCAGTAAACATTTATTAAGCACCTGCAATGTGCCAAGCACTATGCTAAGTGCTGGGGATACAAAAAGAGGCAAAAGACACTCTTTGCCCTCAAGGAGCTTCAAATCTAGTGGATTTTAATAGATCGGTGTACATAGAGTAGATCTGTTTTCAGGGATCATTTACAAAGTATCCGAAAGATAAGAAACCAAAGTTTTGAGGGAAAATTCAGACATTTATTAATCCTGAAAAAGACAAGCTGACCTATGTATCTACTTTTCTGTATATACAAAATTTTCATGAGAATTCTCTCCATATACTGTACAAGTAGAGAAAAGATAGGCTTTTCAGATGATACCACAGCAGCCTTTAACTTTTACCACCACAAAATTTACTGAAAGCTCTTGAGAATATAAAACCCGACTGTGCTTATCATTTCGTTACAAATAGTACTTAATTTTGGTAGAGCAAAAACCAATTTAAAGGCTCTCATTTGTACATCAAAATCATTTAAGGTTTCTTAATAGACTTAACAATAGAACCTTTTTGGCCCACCTCTGATCAAAGTATCAGGTGAGGAATATAACAGGGAGAAGATGTATGCTTGCCAGCAATATTTGATACTTTGAATGGAGAAGGTCCATCACAGAAACCAATGTGAATTGGATGATTAGATGCTACAGTTTCTATTTGCAGATAAATGATGCTGGTGCATCAAGCCCCAAAACATTTCTGAGCTTCATATGAGAGCTCCATAACCACTTGGAATGATTTGGCTTTATCACAGTATCAAGTGGGTGATAAATGTCTATTGCCCAGATTGACTTGGAGTTGGGTGGACTTTTCCACCATTATGTACATCTGAAGGGGGGGGGGGCAGGGAAGAAATCCGGTACAAATGGATCCAAATTAAGTTGGATTCAGAAGGAAATGAGAAGAGGAGGGGGCTGGATTGACTTCAAGAAATGGCAAAATTCTTTTAATAACCCCAAACTTCTCCCAGAAACAAAAGCCCATCTTTTTTAATACCAATTCTTACTTATGTTATATACCTGTAAGACATGGAATAGAAGTCTCCAAAGAATTAAAAATGAGTATTATACAGAGAGTAAAATGCAGGTGGTAGGTGTGATCTGCCCACAGTAGAGAACAAATAAGGAACTTGGAAAAACAGGAGTAAAAGACGTGAGGAGATCATAAGAGCTAGTCATAGGTGGGATGAGGGAAAATACGTGGATGGCTAAGGTGAATTTGTGGAAAGACGAACAAGAGTCATGTGGCTAGGCTGGTCTGTATCCTTGCAGGAAATATTCAGATCGAAGTGATCATGGATCCTTTTGGGTGAAAGGAATTTTGGTGTTTTGAAAATTCCTTGTGGTAAATCCTTTTGTAAAGTAACACTTTGGATCTGTATTTATGCTTTTTTAAAATAAATATTTGTCTATCAACCATTAAAATTCACTGTAATATATGAGATGCTAGTCTAATTTTTTTTCTTGCCGTATTGCTAATTAGTTTACCCAAGAGCATTTGTAAAAAGAATGAATGCTCCCCCTAGTTTTTACCTAAAAAAATTTATTAAAAAATTTAAAAAAAAAAGGCACCTTAAGAAATGATCTCAGACAACCTCTTTTTTCCCCCGAGGCCCAAGAAAATTTAAGTATAGGAAATCACAGCTGTTAAGGGTCAGACCTTATGTAATGTGAATAAACACCTTCTCTAATTTCTGGGGTTGTGTATGTGTACACAGGCACATTTGGGAGGGGACATATCTGTACTTGGTACTTGTATTAGTCTTTGGTTTTCTTCTGGGCTTTTTCCCCATCCTAATTGAGAAGTCGTGGTAAAATGCCATTACATATTTTGAGAATACCCATGATGTCTTTAAACAGCATCTGTTTGCATCGAAATAGCCTGTCCATCCCTTGGCTGGAGCAAGATGTCTATGGCTAGTACACAGGAACTCTTTAATTTTTTTGAGACCTAAGGATTGGTAGAAAGTCACAAGGGAAACCCAAAACATGGCTGTCCAAAGACAGCACTCTGGCAAACTGGGGAATGCAGAAACCTGCATGGTGGCCAGAGCCTAGGTGTTATTGGGTCCAAGGTATGTTATTCTTTTGTGTGTTACTACTGAAAAGTCTCCCAAGAGGTTTTCTGGGCCTTGGAGAATGGCAGCCTTCTGCAAACCCTAAGACCTCTCCCAAACAGATAAGCAGGCTAGCTGATGTGCTGCTTATTGTTTGTTCAGCTTATTGGATGCACAAGCCACCAGAGAGGGACTCCCACCCCTGTGGGAGCAGGCTTGCTTCCTTGAGGGATTGAGATGTAAATGTGGAGCTTCTCTTCCTTTCCTGGATACTCGACTGGCCTGCTAGACTCATTAGGGAATAAATAGGCTCTCTTTTCTCAGATCTTCTACTCTGAATTTTGATGATTCAGATGTATATGTGCTCTTTCCCATTAGAATGGGATTTCATCAATTTCTTGATGGTTGGGATTGTTTTTGTTTTTTCCTTGTATTCCTAGAACTTAGTATAATGCCTGGAATGTAGTTAGTGCTTAACAAATGCTGGTTGATTAAAAAAAATCATTAAAAAGAAAGGCCCTGGGCATAGGGAACAATTTAATGACTTGACTTGTCTCTTAGAGAGGGCTTCACCAGATGGTGGAGGGGAGTGTCTGATTACACCAAGATTGTTGATTGTTTTCCGCTATTTCTTGCCAAAGTGAGTGTGAGTGTGTGTGTATGTGTACACTGAAGGACAGGAAGTGAAGTGATTAAAAGAAATTTTCCAGGTTCTCCTATTGCTCTAGAGGCAGACTAGAAAAGACGGGTCCAGCCAAGGGCTGTGAAGATGTTGGAGCTTCATCTGTGCTAGCAGCCCAACAAGAATCTGAAGAGGACAGGAGGGACACCAGGCCTTGAGAATGAGGAGCAGGGCTAGCCCGTGGTCTCCAGGCCATTTGCAAGACCTCATGGGCCCCATTCTGGAAAGATACTTGGGACCAGAGGTGCTTTTTCCTTTATGAGACCAATGCTGTCTCTTCCCTGCCTCCCTTTTTGATTTCTTTATTTAAAACAAAACAAAACAAACTCCAGCTTTGGTTAGGCTTACTAAGCCAGAGAATGGTGCTTGGAGATTTCATGGGCCCAGAACTATTCAATTGGATTTGTTTACTGCCCAAAATGCCTCCTCTGACTTTGAGGGCCTTGTATCTACTCTTCTTCCCTATAGCTTTTTGTAACTCCAGTACTTCCTTCTGGAGGATAGAGGAACATATTAAGAGGGTATCGAATCCCCAGAGATTTAGAGTGTTCCTAGTCCGCTCCCAGGCATTCAGCTTCTTGGTACAATCTTTGTGGGAAAGATTATTGACACATGTAAGTGGAAGCAACCTTAGCCCCTCTGTGCTCTTCATCTTCCTGTCAGCCTGTTCCAACTCCAGATAGACTAAGCTAGCCAGGTTCCTGAGATCTCTCCAGACCTTAGGAGATCCTGGTACTGCCATGGCAGTGACACTTTTGCAGGGGACCAAGCATCTTATCTGTCACTAGGGCAGATGTATGTCTCAGTAATCATGTAACTAGAAAATCTCCATAGACATGGGCAGGAAATGACAGGTTTCCAGGAGATTCTCAGGTTGGGAGGTGGGGTGGGGGGCACGTGTCAGGGAGGAGAACTAGATGTTGAGCCTTAGTAGAATTTGTCTGAATTGGGGAAGTGAATTGAGTTCAGAGTTGAGATATTAAAACACTTTGGAGCCCCTTTTTTTTTTTTTGCCTTTCTTAACAATTATTTTATTATTTAATATTTTAGTTTTCAACATTGATTTCCACATTTTGAGTTACAAATTTTCTCCCCATTTCTACCCTCCCTCCCACTCCAAGATGGCATATATTCTGATTGCCCTGTTCCCCAGTCAGCCCTCCCTTCTGTCACCCCATTCCCTCCCATCCCCTTAATTTCCTGTAGAGCAGGATAGATTTCTATGCCCCATTCCCTATATATCTTATTTCTCAGTTGCATGCAAAAAAAACCAACTTTTTTTTTTGGAGTATCTGCTTTTAAAACTTTGAGTTCCAAATTGTCTCCCCCTTCCCTTCCCACCCACCCTCCCTAAGAAGGCAGGTGATTCAACATAGGCCACACGTGTCATTATGTAAAACCCTTTCACAATACACATGTTGTGAAAGACTAACTATATTTCCCTCCATCCTATCCCCCTTTATTCAATTTTCTCCTTTGACCCTGTCCCTTTTCAAAAGTGTTTTGCTTTTGATTACCTCCTCCCCCTATCTGCCCTCCCTTCTATCATCCCCCCTTTTTTATCCCCTTCCTCCTACTTTCCTGTGGGGTAAGACACCCAATTGAGTGTGTATGTTATTCCCTCCTCAGGTCAAATCCAACGAGAGCAAGATTCACTCATTCCCCCTCACCTGCCCCCTCTTCCCTTCCTACAGAACTGCTTTTTCTTGCCACTTTTATGTGAGATAGTTTACCCCATTCTATCTCTCCCTTTCTCCCTCTCTCAATCTATTCCTCTCTCATCCCTTAATTTGATTTTTTTTTTAGATATCATCCCTTCATATTCAACTCACCCTGTGCCCTCTCTGTATATATGCATATTCCCTTCAACTACCCTAATACTGAGAAAGGTCTCATGAATTACACACATCATCTTTCCATGTAGGAATGTAAACAAAACAGTTCAACTTTAGTAAGTCCCTTATGATTTCTCTTTCTTGTTTACCTTTTCATGCTTCTCTTGATTCTTGTGTTTGAAAGTCACATTTTCTATTCAGCTCTGGTCTTTTCACTGAGAAAGCTTGAAAGTCCTGTATTTTATTGAAAAGCCATATTTTGCCTTGGAGCATGATGCTCAGTTTTGCTGGGGAGGTGATTCTTCGTTTTAATCCTAGCTCCTTTGACCTCTGGAATATCATATTCCAAGCCCCTCTGTCCCTTAATGTAGAAGCTGCTAGACCTTGTGTTATCCTGATTGTGTTTCCACAATACCCAAATTGTTTCTTTCTGGCTGCTTGCAGTATTTTCTCCTTGACCTGGGAACTCTGGAATTTGGTGACAATATTCCTAGGAGTTTTCTTTTTGGGATCTTTTTCAGGAGGCAATTGGTGGATTCTTTCAATTTCTATTTTACCCTCTGGCTCTAGAATATCAGGGCAGTTTTCCTTGATAATTTCTTGAAAGATGTTGTCTAGGCTCTTTTTTTGATCATGGCTTTCAGGTAGTCCAATAATTTTTAAATTATCTTTCCTGGATCTATTTTCCAGGTCAGTGGTTTTTCCAATGAAATATTTCACATTGTCCTCCATTTTTTTAATTCCTTTGGTTCTGTTTTATAATATCTTGATTTCTCATGAAGTCACTAGCTTCCACTTGCTCCAATCTAATTTGTAAGGTGGTATTTTCTTTAGTGATCTATTGGACCTCCTTTTCCATTTGGCTAATTCTGCCTTTCAAGGCATTCTTCTCCTCATTGGCTTTTTGGAGCTCTTTTGCCATTTGAGTTAGTCTATTTTTTAAGGTGTTATTTTCTTCAGTATTTTTTTGGGTCTCCTTTAGCAAGTCATTGACTTGTTTTTCATGGTTTTCTCGCATCCTTCTCATTTCTCTTCCCAATTTTTCCTCTACTTCTCTTACTTGCTTTTTCAGATCCTTTTTGAGCTCTTCCATGGCCTGAGACCAATTCATATTTTTCTTGGAGGTTTTTGATGTAGGCTCTTTAAGTTTGTTGACTTCTTTTGGCTGTATGTTTTGGTCTTTGTCACCAAAAAAAAGATACTAGAGTCTGACTGCATCCTTTTTCGCTGCCTGGACATGTTCCCAGCCAACTACTTGACCTTTGAGTTTTTTGTCAGGGTATGACTGCTTGTAGAGTATAGAGTGCTTTGTCCCAAGCTTTGGGGGCTGCGCTGCTGTTTTCAGAGGTACTTCTACTCCACAGTCACTGCAAGCGCTGCCACAGCAGCGCTTCTCCTCCCCCAAGAATCGCCAACCAGGATTGTGGCCCAGATCCAAGCAGGGCAAAGCAAACCCTGCACTCCCTCTCTGGTCTGCCACTTGATTCCTCCCACTATGTGAGCCAGGGATTCTGGAAGCAGCTGACACTGGAGGTCCACTGCTACACCACCTCCACCCCCAGGGCTGACGGCCAGAATGCTTTCTAACGTGATCCAGCAGTTTTCCCACTCACCTGCTCCATGGTCTTTGGCGTTTGTAGGTTGAGAAGTCTGGTAACTGCCATGGCTCTAAGGCCTGCTCCGGTGGACTCCTGGTCTGGTCTGTCCTGGCGCAGCTCCCACCACTGTGAGATAGACCCTTCCAGTGACCATCCAGGCTGTCCTGGGCTGGAGACCTGCTTCCCTATGCTATTTCATGGGCTCTGCAGCTCTAGAATTTGTTCAAAGCCATTTTTTACAAGTGTTTGGAGGGATTTGGGGGAGAGCTTAAGCAAATCCTTGCTTTCTAGCTGCCATCTTGGCTCCGCCCCTGGAGTTCTTTTCACTCCCTAATTTAGACAGACGCAAGATACTGCAGCATCCAGAACTGGTCATTCCGAAACCTCAGATGAAGGCAGATCACATTTGAGATGGGGAGTTGGGTCAAATGATATCTAAATTCTTTTCTGGTTTTAGATTCAGCATCAGTCCAGAAGATTGTATTTAATCACTTTTTTTCTGCAAAAAGGCCACTCATATTTTTAATAGACTCTTAATGAAGTTTTTACATTTTTTTAAAGTAATACACCAGCAATTTATTTTGATACTTAACTAGATTTTGCAGCTACTCTAGAAAAAATGTTAGGATTTGGTTGTTTTCTTTATCAAAACTATTTCAAACATTGTGAAAGTACAAGGTAAACTGTCTCAAATTCTGTAGATTAACCATTAGATAGTGTAATATTTTTGTTATGGTTTGGAAAAAGCTGTCAGTTAAAATTGTTAACACAACCTTAGGATATCTTAATAGAAGCTTAGTGTCCAAAGCAAAGGAAGTGGTAGTTCTATTCTCTATACACTGCACTGGTCAGACCACATGTAATATCCTCTCTTGGACACTAAATTTTACCAGCCGCATTGACAAAAAGGGCAACCCCTCTATGGTGAAGTATATGGAAACCAGGTCCATATAACTCACATTTAGTTGGTGTCTTATAGTGGTTGAATGAACTGGATATGTTTAAGTTGGAGAAGACAGAGGGAAATAATAAAATGTCATTATATTCTTGAAGGTTTGTCGTATAGGAAGAGGAATTGTATTTCAGTAGAGAGCCAGAGGATGCCTTGGGGAAGGTACTCAATCTTCTGGGCTTCAATGATCCTTATATAAAAGATACAGGACTGGATCTTGCCTCTGAGATTTCTTCCAACTCTAGATCAGTGATCTTATGGTGTTAGTAGTTGGTTAATAGGACTGGTTAGGATATAGAGCTGGATAATACAGCTCTGAGGGTGTTAGGTGATTTGTCCAGGGTCTGATATTAAGTAGCAGAGTTAGAATTTGAAGCCATTTCCTCTAACAGTAGAAGAGAAGTGCCACAAATCTGGCCTCAGTATGGGGGCGGGGACAACAACCCTCTGTAGCAGTTAGCGCTGGCCAACAGTGAACTTCCTGTCTATTGATAGCCTCCTCTAGGAAGTTGTAGTGAGGACTTTTCCCTCAGGTGGAAGTAAATGAAGTGACCCCTGAGGGCCCCAAATTATTAGGAGTCCCTAGTTCTTAGGAGTTTTATTTAACTGATAGAAGCAGCTTATGTGTCCTAATTTCTAAAGCCACAAAAAATATGTTTATAGATTTTTAAAACTTTGTTTTCTGTGTAAAGATAAACTCAAATTCAATAGAGTACTCAGATATTGGGATGGTTTTGTTCCTATTTGGAAAAAAACTCAGTAAAAACATAAGTAGTTAATGCAGCCTTAGGGAGTATTACCAGCTTCAGTAGTCCTTCCCACGGAGACTAGATACTGTATCTTTAAAAATCTTTAGGTGCTTGAACAATGATGGTTTCATTGTTATTCTGTGAGGAGACTGAGAGTTTCACTATCTTTCCTCAAAGACTGTTAACTATGGTTGCTGAAGGTGAGAGGACCAGGAAAAAATGGCTACAAGTGGACTGTTTTAGCCTGGTCATTAAGAGGAAAATTTGAGTATGGAGCTAATTCCGTTTTCATCTTTTCTTAAGTTTAAAGTCTGGGGGAAATTTTTCCATTTTAAAAAATTCCCAAATGATTTTTTAAAGAATTAGCTGAAGAGAAGAAAATATTTTTTTCTTACATAGTTGCACTTGTTATCTCTGAATCCACATGATAAAGTGCCTTCCACTGGTTCACTTGATGTGATACTAAAAATTAAGCATTCAAAACAATTTTTTTTATTTTTTAAAATTTAAGCTCTTATTTTAAAAGCATATTTCCAGTTAAGAAATTGGAGTAGCCTGAAAGGATTTTAAATAAAACTTTAAAAAATATGTAGATTTAAGGGCAGCTAGGTGCTGAAGTGAATAGAGCACCACCCTGGAGTCAGGAGGATCTGAGTTCAGATCCAGGCCTCAGACACTTGACACTAGCTGTGAGACCTTGGGCAAGTCACTTAGCCCCAACTGCCTTGCCTTCCCCCTCCAAAAAAATGTAGATTTATTCATGTTTGGAATATTGGATTTCACCTTCTTGGGAGGAACTGCAATACTGATTTCTTGTTCTTGTTTGGCACAAATAAAAAGGGTATGAGTTACTTTCCCCCCACCATTGTGCCTTCTTCTCAACAAATTAGGGCCACAGAAAATCTTTTACAAGAGGCTTTGGATTGGAGTTTTACTTTTGGTTCTTTTAAAATCACCTCCTGTACACTCATAATCAACATTTGTAGATTGAAGGATTAATCTCTTTGGTGTCCAGCCCACTTCATTCTCTGCTTATCTAGCTTTTCTGGATCTGAAGAGTAGCAAAAGGTAATGTAAAGTAACTTTCCATTGTTAGCTGAAAGAATCTGGGTGCCAGGTGCTGCTTTGCCCCAAGACTCCCTCCTCTTTCTGATCCATTCCTAAGTTTGATTAGACTAGATGGTGGTATCAAGTTAACAAGCATTTATTAAGTGTTTTCTATGTGACTGGAACCCTACTACTTATTGTATACCTGAGGATACAAAGACTAGCAAAAACAAACAAAACAGTCTCTGCCCTCAGGGAGCTAATGGTCTAAAGGGGCAAAGACATGCGAACACCTGTATTCAAATGAGACATAGGCCAGATAAACTGGAGAGTGTCTTTGGGGAAGGCCCTAGCATTAAAGGGGATTGGGAAAAGCTTTTTGCAGAAGGTGGGATTTTAGCTGAGAATTGAAGGAAGCCAAGAAGCAGAGATGAGAAGAAGAGAATTCCAGGCATGAGAAACGGCCAGCAAAAATATCTGGAAATGGAGTATCTTTTATGAGGAATAGTAAGGAGGCCAGCATCACTAGCTTACAAGGGTGGGGGGAGGGAATAAGGTCTGAGAAGAGTGGAAAGCTAGGAGGAGGTTGCATTATGAAGGGCTTTAGAAGCCAAGGATCATGCAGCTAATTGAATGAGAAGGGACAAGGTCAGACCTAGCTCTAGAAAAATCAGTTTGACAGCTGAGTGGAGTATTGCCTGGTGTGAGGAGAGACAGTATCTGCAAACCAAACTGAGTTGGACTCTAGGCTTTAGTCACAGCTTTCAGGGTCTCATTCAGCTCCTTCCTCTTCCCGCAATTTGGACCTAGAAGAAATTCCTGGTCAGATTCATCATGTGCTGCAAATTTAAACTGGTGTCCCCAAAGGGCACCTCTGGTTGACAGCAGTCTTTTGTGTCCAATCAGCCCTGGCTTTGAGATTACCACCACTACCCCCTTTTCATGTTTTCCTGTGAGTTAGGCCATGTGCTTGCTCCATCCCCGAAGACCCATCTCCAGGTATCTGTATTTATAGTTACCCTTTCTTCCCCTCTCCCCTATACAAGTTACTAGCCAAAGATCATTGGGATGATACAGCAACCTTCACACAGGGGCTGTTGGGATGGTACTTTCTAAGCCATGTTTAGGTGATGACTTCCAGCACAGTTTTTCATTCTCCTTCCTGAGACCAAAATGGTCATATTTGAACTTAGGGTTTTTTCATTTGCTTGTAAATAATTCCATAATCTTGTCTTTAATTGTTGGCCAAGCCAGAGTATTCAGGGACCCACAAGTATATTCTTAGGCTGGTAGACTACCCCCTCTTTGGGGCTCAGATAATCCTTAGCCTAGATTCTTTGCCCAGGCCCTTATTATAATGAACCCCATTTGAGGTGAACCCTGATTTTTCCCTCTGTATCCTTTGGGTCAGCTTTGGATATGGTGGGAATTTAGTCAGTGATAGGTACAAACCCTGGGGGAAGAGGATGAAACCTTAATGTGGAGTGAATCTCTTCACATCTCCCACCTCTTACCTTTCTCTGCTCATATGTCCCTCTACAAACTCCCCGAAGTACTACCTCAGCAACTCTGAGTTCTTTGGAAAATGGGGGGACCAGGGAGCACCTACTTCCTTTCTTCCTTCTCCTTCAGCATGTGTAGAGGAGAATTAAAGCATGTAGTAGGTAAAGCAGTTGCTGCCAGAATTTAGGAGCAGTACCATGCATGGGCTGAGCTGAACTAGTTGATCTTTCTATGCAAAAATGGGTTGAGTTGTACAACCACGGTGTAAAAAGTGGTTGAGGAGGAATCTCTCTTCCTTCCTTGGCAAATCAATTATCCAACTGAGGTGAGAAGTTAAATTACCAACCAAATATACGTGCTCTGCTCCAGCCCTAGGTTTGGAGAGATGTGGCCTGGCCCATTTGTAGACCACCCCTAATGCTGCTTCTCTTCTCTTCCCTGCAGGGCCTGGTCTCAGTGATGAGACATGGGGTATGATGTAGCCCGTTTCCAGGGGGATGTTGATGAAGACCTTATCTGTCCTATCTGCAGTGGAGTTCTGGAGGAGCCAGTACAGGTGAATTGGCAGAGTGGAAGAGTAATGGGTGTTGTGTTTGAATCTCTCACATAGTGCTTGTTGAATTGGGATAATGAGCGGGAGTTCCTGTGTTTCTAGGCTTCACTTTATCCTGAACCATTCTTCATTGAGAAACAATAGTGTTAATGAAACTCTAAGGCCCAGAGAATGGAATCCCCATGAGTATCAAGAAAGCCAGCCCTGAAACAAAAGTGTCCCAATTTATGGTTTCTTATCCTCCAGTACAGAATGGATAACAGAGAAGCAGGGGAGGCTGCCCAACCTCCCCAAGGTCTGCCTGAGTAGAGGGGAAAATCTGTTGATCTTCTGTTTTCCTCAAATACCTTGTATTAATTGAGATGGAAAAGCTCCAAGTAGAATGTATAGACACGTGGCCTTGGGAGCCAGGAAAACCTTGGTCCAAGTCTCACTTCTGAGATATTAGTTGTATGAACCCTGTGCAGAGCACTTAACCTCTCAGTGTTCTATTTAACTCTCTAAAAGTGTCACAGAGAAGGTGCAGATGGAGTTTCCTCTTCTGAAGGTTCCCTCTATCAAAATTTAATAATGGGTCTAGTCTCTATTCCTATCAGATTTTTCTGGGAAGATAGTTCAAATGTTAGCTGATGAGTGGAAAAAATAAAATACTATAAGATGTATGTGCTGGCAAAGAAGCTCTAATTAACCATTAAAGTTGTAGTTAATGAAATACAAAAAAAAAATTCCTCATGGATGGAATCAAGTGGGTATGCAACCATCAAATAATATAGCTGCCAACCTGAATAGATGGCTGGAGTGATGTGTTTGCACAGTTATGTGACTATCAGTCATGACCCCATGCTTAGATTTCCTGACAAGTTCCCCTTAGCTCCTCTCTCTGTGTTGGTATGGCCAAGGTCTTCTACTTAGGCCCTCTCTTCCTGTCCATGGCTTCATCTCTGGCCCCTGTAAGTGGGAACTCTGATTTTATAGATCTTGACAGGTGAGAATCTTTTGGTGCTCTGCCCCATGCCCTTCTGGCTGGTGCCTGCCTCTGGTGATTATTTACCTCCCCTGTCATCAGCGTATGTAACTGGGGAGAGTTAGCAAGATTCATACAGCCTCTTAATTGGTCCTCATCGTCCCTTGGTCTAGAAGTCAACCTGCCTGTCTTCCTTCCTAAGACCTATTTTTGGCACCAAGCTTAGTGGAGACAGAAATCACTCCTCCTCTTACTACAGATCAGTCACTTGTGTCTGACAGAAGTGAGAAGTTCAAGTACTAGCCAGAAAGCTTGAGTAAGATGAATTCCTAATGATTTTTAACCACAAGATGCCCTGTTGTAGAATCCTTGGTGCTCTCACTTAGTAAATACTAATTGAAGGATGCTCTGGTGACACCTAGGGTTAGGGCAAGTAAATACAAGTTTCCAAAACTAGTAGCTCCCCACCCTAGTCAAACCCACAGAATCGCAAGTTGGAAGACCACTTTAGAGAGATCTGTAGTCTCCATCATTTTACCACAAAGGATCCCCTGTGGCTTCAGCTCTTGGATTACCTCTTCTCCCTGTCCCTTCAGCCACCCAGAGGAGGAAAGGTGCAGTGTCTAAACAAATTCAGTTTCAGTGTAATTGAAATAAGCTCTATCTCTGCAGACTTCGCAGTTTCGTACCAAAAACAGTAGTGTAAAATATGGGAGGAGAACGTTCTGAGACCGTGTCAGGAGGTCCCTGGGTCTTTGTGAGTTTCCCTATCCCTTCCGCCCAATCTGAGCTTTGCTGTCATTTAAAATGAATCAAGTGGGTATGGAAGACCTGTCTAGCTGTCCTCCATTCTTGAAATACTATCCCTCCTCCGTACCCACTACTGACCTCCTGGGCTTCCTTTAAGTCCTATTTTTGGGAAAGGAAGCCTTCTCCAACGCCCTTTAATTCTAGTGCCTTCCCTCTATTATTTCCTATTTAGTATACATTTGTTCACAGGTTGTCTTCCCCATTAGACTGCAAATTCTTTGAGGGCAAGGACTGTTTTGTTGTTTGGGTTTTTTTGGCCTCTTTTTAGCATAGTACCTGGTACATAGTAGGTACTTAATGTAGTTTGATTGATTGAAATTGCATGGGTGACTACCCTTCACCTCCAGACAAGACTTTGCAGAATGTTTCTCTTGTTCTAAAAGAGAGATTCAAGTGTGTCTCATGTATAAGAAACTCACAGCTATGTCAGCCTTTTTGTAACAAGGGGCCCCCTTAGTACCCAGCAGAACCTGGTTGTTAGGTGATGACCTCACAAAGGCCCATTGGTTTTTCCTACTTCAAATTTACTGGCCCCTAAGGACTTTGAAAGGCTGAGCAGCAAGAAGGGAGAGGGCAAGAACAAGAGGAATCTTATTTTATCTTTTCTGAAGTGGAAAATACAAAGTCAAGGAAGAGTCTGGTCTCAAAAAAGTCCAGTGGCCTCTTTGTTGAGGCTAACACGAAGTGTTGGACACCAGCAGAGGAATCTCAAGTAGAAAGGTAGCAAAGTGGCCTGCATAGTGGGGATGGGCAAGTTCCAAATCAGGGACTATGTTTCAGGTAACACCTAGGAAGTAGTTGGCACTCCTAAGGAAAATAGCCTCAGTCTGTCTAAAAAGAGACTTGTAACCTCAGCAAGGGCAATCAGTTTCTTTAATAACTTTCCTTTTGCCTGGAATGACCCCCTCTTCTTCCATCCAAATCCTGTCCCTTCCAAAAACTTCTACTCACAAAATTCCACCCACTCACCAACCATCCTATCCTCTTATATCAATTATTATCTTTATAGTTTTGTTAATCATGTACTGCCTTGTGATATCTTTTCCCTTGTGTTGAAAATTACTTAAATCATTATTATTTAACTTTTGTTTATGTTTCATCTCCCCAGCTAGATTATAAACTTCTTAAGGGAATAGAGTGTAGCTCTTTGTAATTTCCAAAGTGCAAGGTGTGTTGCAGATGCCCAATAAATATTTATCGATTTGACCTGCTTCAACCCTAGAGAGCACTTGGTCTCAGTTGGCCAGGTCATAAAAATACTTGTTGGGGAGAAGGAGGGAGCCCTTGTGATTCCAGGGATCTCTTGAAGCTCATTACCTAGGAGAGTTCTGACTGGCTTGGTCTGTGGAGATGGTGCCAACACTGCTCCCAGGCCCTGCTGACTCTCCTGGGTGACTCTCTCCCTGCCAGGCCCCTCACTGTGAGCACGCCTTCTGCAATGCCTGCATCACCCAGTGGTTCTCTCAGCAGCAGACGTGCCCGGTAGACCGAAGCGTAGTGACAGTTGCCCACCTGCGCCCCGTCCCCCGGATCATGCGGAACATGCTGTCAAAACTGCAGATTGCCTGTGACAACGCTGTGTTTGGCTGCAGTGCCGTTGTGCGGCTGGACAACCTCATGTCTCATCTCAGTGATTGCGAGCACAACCCCAAGCGGCCCGTCACCTGCGAGCAGGGCTGTGGGTGAGGATTTCCGCCTGACCCCTGCCTCCAATCCACAGAGTTAGAGGTTCTTCCATCTCCCCATTACTGTGCCCGTAGTCCAAACAGATGAGGGTTAGCCTACATCCGTGCCCAGAGAATGCCAAACTAAGGTTGTCTCTTGGGCTATAAAATCTCTGGGCAAAGTAATGTCCTTCCCAAAGTTTAACCTTCATGTGGAATTTTTAACCCTTTTCCTCTTGCTCTTCCCATAATTGATATGGTGAAAGGCAAATTCTCTAACCCTATAGAATAACCTTTTAGAGAGCCATGAAAAATGATTGCACATCTCCCTCTCCTTCCCCTCCCTCATCAAGGGGTCTCCTTATCTGGCTTAAGTTCCATCTTTCCCATCCTCATCCTCTTGATTCAGTGCTCTTTCCAGCTCACATGAGTCAGTGTGGGTTGGGAATGTGGGGGAGCAGAGTTTGGTCATGTGTAGTTGTGGCAGTGGTTGGAGGGAGGGCTTCTGAGAAAGGGTAACTGTATAGCTGAGGTCTACACACAGGAAGAGAGAACACTATCTGGGTAGGTTTTTAGAAGAAGGGATGGCAGAAGGGAACGTACAGGAGTGAAAGCTATAGTAAGCGTGAAGGCTTTGACTGGGAGAAGGTTCTAGCCTACATAGCACATTTATGCAGTGGAATGGGACTCCATGCTCACAGTCTTCTTGTCGGGCTGGGCATTGGAAACTCATTCTTGGTCACTGAGCCTCCTGTCATACTCTCTTCTGCCCTGTGGTTGTAGCCTGGAGATGCCCAAAGATGAGCTGCCCAACCACAACTGCATTAAGCATCTCCGCTCAGTGGTGCAGCAGCAGCAGACGCGCATTGCGGAGCTGGAGAAGACGTCAGCTGAGCATAAGCACCAGCTGGCTGAGCAGGTACATCTGAGGGCCTTTGGGAATGGGGTGGTTTAAAGTGGCAACGATCCTGTCATTGAATAAGGTGCATATGAGAAGACCCATCATCGTGTCATGTGGATGCTTAGAATGGAGTCTTCGCTACTTCCTCTTCCCCTTAATTTTTGCTGAGAGTCCTCACCTTGAACATACCACTGGACCTAGGGTTTATCTCCCTAAAAATCCCCCTAAGCTGCCCTACCCTTTTTCTTTTTGCCTGCTGTTTCCTATAACTCGTCCTGGCTCTCCTTTCTTCTGACAGAAGCGGGACATTCAGCTGCTGAAGGCGTACATGCGAGCTATCCGCAGTGTCAATCCCAACCTTCAGAACCTGGAGGAGACCATTGAATACAATGAGATCCTAGAGTAAGTGGAATTCCAGACTTCAAGGGAATCTCTAGGTAGAGTAAACCCTATGGGCCATGGGAGGGGAAAAAGACTTCTTGGCATCTTGTCAAGGGTGATAGAAGGCAAAAATAGAAAAGATGGGTCCTTAGTTTCAACTCAGAATTCTCCTGATTTAGATTTGTGTAGTGGCTTAGATGACAGTAACCACCCAGAATTCTGTTTTGGATTCTAGACACAGGTAGAAATTGCTATTTTTGCCCCTCTAAAGCTCATGGTCTTAAGGGAAGACAGTATATACAATCAGGAGAAGAGCTGCTTAATATTTAAAATGCACCCAAAGCACACATGAGTGAACTTTTTGGCTAAGGCTCCTTTCTTTGTCTGAAAGTTTGTGTTAAGGAGTAGGAAGTCAGGTGGGGTAAAGCAAGGAAACAGCTCCTGAGCCAGGTTTGGAAAGAAGGGATAAACACACAAGCTAAGCCTTGCACGCAGTGTACTAAGAGCTCATGTTTGTGTTGCCATTTTAAAGTTTGCAAAGAGCATTTTACAAATCTCATTTGTTTCTCACAAGGACACTGATGGAGGTGCTCTTGTCCCCATTTTACAGAGAGAGACTTAGGCTCAGAGAAGGCATGGGCCATGCCCAGTGTTTATAAAATTGCATAGAGTCCAGGGCAGCCTGGGTTGGAGGGAGTGGGACTAGAGTGACTTCCTCAATTGCCCTCCACACAGGTGGGTCAACTCCCTGCAGCCCGCACGGGTGACACGCTGGGGTGGCATGATCTCCACGCCGGACGCCGTGCTACAAGCCGTCATCAAGCGCTCTCTGGTGGAGAGTGGCTGCCCAGCCTCCATAGTCAATGAGCTCATTGAAAATGCCCACGAGCGAAGCTGGCCCCAGGGCCTGGCCACCCTAGAGACACGTCAGATGAACCGGCGCTACTATGAGAACTACGTAGCCAAACGTATCCCTGGCAAGCAGGCAGTGGTAGTGATGGCCTGTGAAAACCAGCACATGGGGGATGACATGGTGCAGGAACCGGGCCTTGTCATGATATTTGCGCATGGCGTGGAGGAAATCTAGGAAACCACAGCAAGACTATAAAGCGAGAAGGAAACCTGAACCCCTACCACTCCACTGGGCATGTCCCTCTCACCCCCACTTGCCTATATTCAAGCCCCAGCTTCCCATTCTTCTGGCACTAAAGTGCCCCAGGGCATTAGTTTCTTCTCCTACATACCTCTAGCCCCCTGTGCCCAAGAGGGAGATCCAGATATGGATGCTATTACTCTTATCTCCTTCCCCCCCAAATTTCTGTACATTTTCAGCCTGATTGGAAGGGCCCCCACCTCCACGTCCTCTAGGTCCAGATGTTTGCAGAAGGCACAAAAACATCCATTGCTCGTTGCTCCTAGAGGAGAGGGTGAAGTGTAGCACCACCTCAAACCAAGAGGTTGGAGCAGGTAGGCATTCTGGTCCTTAGCAGGATTGATGAGGAAATGTGAAGGGGTGGGGCAAGGTCAGAAGGAAAGAGATAGGAGTGGTGAGTGATGCCAAATAGAAACTGATCAGCACTGGTGACTGGGGGTGGGGTGGAGATGGTGCTCATGACTATTGTGCCAAGCAGGAATCTTTCCCTCCACCCTTGGGGAGGGTGAGGGGCAGGTTTTAGCTGAAATGGGTGGGTGAGTGGTTACTGAAATGTGTCAACTGAGCCTCTCTTCTGTCCCCCGTTTTCATAAATAGAATGATGGGTTCTGGGAGTTGGGGTGGGGGTGGGTTGGTGCAGCCAGGAAAGAGCCCTTCCCTGCCTGGCCTTTGCCAGAGTGGGGTGGGCTGATGTCCTTTATGGCTAGGGCAGTGGTAGTTCCCAGATTCCCCTTCCCCCTCCCCTTGTGATTGTGGTTCAGTATTTTTTGTAATAATTTGCTTTTAGGTTTTGTTGTGTTTATATTTCTCCCCATTTGGCGAGTTTTGTGTTTAAAAAGAGTGAGCCACCTCTGGCCTCTCCCATTCCCCACTCAGCCAAGTGTTGGGTATTTAATTTATTTACATTATTTTTTCTTTCCTTTTTAAACTTTATTTACATTATTTCTTTCTTTCCTTTTTTCTGCTCTTTCCCCTCCCCCCCCCAAAAAAAGACCAAAAAAGCTTTCCCTTTCTCCTCCTCATCCAAACTCTTCCCTCCCAAACCCACAAGAATTAAAAACATTATTCCTTTGCTGTTCCTTTTGTGGGGGATCATCTTGGGTGTGAGGGTTGGGATGGGGCCTGTTCTTCCCCTTCATTATTCTAATCTTTTGCTTGAGCATAGGTGAACACAGTGGCCCTTGGCTGATAAGAGACCTACCTATGTGTCTATTCCCCAACCCTAATTTCTCAGATGTCTTCTGTTTGACTCCCATCAAAGACCAACATGTCTCAGCCATTTGGAAAGCTGGAGCCTCTGGCCCTCTCACCCTAAAACTTCTTGGAGCTTGCAACATTAATTTTTGAAGACAAGCTTCTCTTTTCCCTTGAGTTGTGGGGCTGGGTTTGGGCAAGCTGCTATAGCCACTTTGGCATTGGTTAGGTTCAAGCTGGTCATCCAAACTCTGAGCTGGCTACTGGGATAATTGTTTTGTTTCTCAAGGCACAGCTTGAGGTTGGTTATTTCATAGCCATTTAGTTTCTGTTCTTTTTGGAATTTCCTATGCTTGCAGTTGGTGAGTGGTCCCCTTTCTAGGGTGCCTCTAGAACCGGACAGGAAAGGCATATGTTCTGGCTGCCATCAGGAGCTCGGAAATTAGACAAAAGCTTTTCCACCAAGCAAAATTATTGTACCTAGTAAGTTTCCCACTATCTGACCCCAAGATAACCCCCTTTGTTTTTTGCCTGAAAACCTAAAATGAATCTGGGAATCATGATTCGGGCAATCTCCATCCCTCACACCGGTGTCTACAGGTTCTGGCTGTGTTTGTGTTCATGGTATTGACTGCATTCATAATAAACCTTTTACTCTACTCACCAAATTTTTAACTCAGCCTTTCTACCAGGGTTTCTCCTCTGCCCTTTGTCCCCTTTTTATCTCTCTTCATTACTTCTTTGCTTCATAAACTGTTTTGGTCTCCAGTGTGTAAGTTTATGAAGGTCGCACCTTTTTTTTTTTTTTGGAGGGGTGAGTGTGTGTGGCATTTTAGGGTGTTTTTCTTAAATCTTTTGCCAGCTACCTGTATCTTTATGGCACAGACTCGTATCTTTACCTTCATACAATCCTTTCGTTTTTAGCTGTGAATTATATATCCAAGGCCTCGAATCCTACCTTGATCTTCCCTGTCTCTGATACCTACAGTGGGAACTTTCCCCTCTTTTGTTACCTTTGCTTTGGGAACCTAGATTCTATACTAAAGAAGGGAATTGTGACCCCCTTTCACTTGCATAATCATTCTCATGGAACGAAGGGGCAACCTGAGGATACAGTAAATAGTAACTGTCACCAAGAGGAGTGTGATGTACTCAATAGAGTTGGCCTTGAAGCCACAGAGACCTGCCCAGTGAATCAGTGCTGGCCGTGTTACCTGGGTTAGTCGCCTAGTCACTCAGTGTTCTAAACAGCTACAGCGGTTTAGGTTTATCAAGAAGGTCCTGACCTGCATCGGTAGTAAGAGTTTCCTTATGCAGTGCCTCCTGCTACTAATGAAATCCTAAATAACATCCCTCTGTGAAGAAAGTTACAATCTCTGGTACCACAGCGCGTAAGTATGAAGTGACCAGAATGTAGCGACTGACCTTAAATGTGGTTCTGGGCTGAGAGCAGGAACGTGGAGTAACCCTGCTTTTAGTGGGGATGTTATTGCTCAAAACATATGCAGAATTGGCTGCAAAGTCTTTGGAATACCATTCAGTGCTACCTCCATTCTGTACTTCTCCCAAAAAGTCATTTGAAGCCCAAACTGGCCAATTAGTGGTTGATTAGGCCTTTTTTTTTAGAGACTTGAATTTGTTGGCTAAGGACCAGTGTAGCTCAGTGCGGAGAAGCTTATCAAAAATAAGTTGGCTACTAGGTGACAGAAATTTTTGGCCATGGGAACACGAAGCAATGAGAGAACAGGGGGCACTATGCAAATGTGATTGTAAAACATTGCGTTTGTAAGTGTGAAGAGGCTTGTGGTCAAAAGGTTGGAGTCAGTGGCTAGTTCTGATCCTTTCTAGCTGTGTGAGCCCTTGGGAAAGTCACTTCATCTCTCTGGGCTTCATTTTCCTAATCTGCAAATCAGAAATGATACTTGCACTGCCTACCTCACAGGGCTGTTGTGAGGAACATGCTTTGTAAGCCTGAAAATGTTTTATGGTTTACAATGTAAGTTATTAATAAATGTGAGTAAATTCTAAGAGAAAAAACAAGATGGTATTTTAAAAGCCTTGAAAAGGTACCCCATCCCTTGGTATTTGGAGGATCTATATGTAAGAGAAAAGGAAAAAACATCAAAGGGGACTACACAAGTCTTTGCTACTGATCAAGGATCAAATGATACATGTACCCTAAAATTAAAGTTGCTAGTAGAACTTGGACGTTAAACTCAGGTGTAGATTTAAACTAATAAGAAATTGTAGCTTTTTGAGCAGAGAAGTTCTGTGATGCAAGTGTTTTACAGTCTGTTAGAAGCATATGAGACGGGGACAGCTAGGTGGAACACCAGCCCTGGAGTCAGAAGGACCTGAGTTCAAATACGGCCTCAGACACTTGACATACTAGCTGTGTGACCTTGGGCAAATCACTTAACCCCACTTGCCCTGCCAGCCCCCCTCCATATATATATATAATGTGTGTATATATATATGTGTGTGTGTGTATAATTTAAAAAAAAGTATATGGGACAAACCTAGAAATGGAGAAACTGGAACCGGGGAATCAAGTTAGAAGGCGATTGTAAATGAGGCATAAGGATATAGAGGTATGATGCACTGGGAAGAAGACTAAAGCATATGTTTGAAAGAGCCAAAGTGTTCCCCTCCGCACACACTTTGACAATAATGGGGGAGTGAGCTAAATCTATGGGGGGAAAGTTCCAACTAAGCTAAGCTCCCCGGAGAAACACCTCAGGAACAATAAAGCTTCAGATGAAACAAAGATTGAATAAAACCAGAAAAACAGTGAATATATTTATTCATTCTAGGATCACACTAGGAAATTGCCTGAAGCCTACAAATATCCTGGTCAGGAGAGGGGCCAGGGCCTGAAGCCAGCACATTTCACCAGTTGGTGCTTCATCATGGAATGTGATGGAGGCTAATGTGACCTTTTGATTGGGGCCCCACTAGGCCGGAGAACTGACTGGGAACAAACCACAGGTTGCAGCAAGAGTAGGGCCTAGTTAGTGTCCTAGTACAATGGTGTCTTACTCTGGGACAGCAGCAGGGAGACAGGACCTAAGCTAGCTATGCCATCCAAAATAGTGTGAAGGGGCACAATAGCCTGGCACAAAATCCTCATCCAGGAACTGAAGCTGAAGGCAAATAGGAGAGAAAAAACCGTTAATGATATAATGTGACTTAGACTCCCAAGAGGAAACCTCAGAAGAATAGTTATGTAAAACAATTAGAACTAGAGCCCCTGAAGAAAAAAAAGGTGAATTAGATACAAGGACTGCAAGAATGAATCTAAGAAACTTAGCTGAAAGGAAATAGAGAATTCTCGTGAAAACATGAGAAACATTGCCGAAGTAGTGGACTCTGAAAACTAGCACAGAACAAACAACTCCAAGATAAAAAAATTAGGCTGAAAAATTAAAGCTTGCGGTATTTTTAATGACTTAGAAAACAAGAGAATTTAAAAACCTCAGCTCTGAAGGAGGGAATTGTAGGAAGAAGGTTGCAGACCAGAACCCAAAGAGCCCAGATCCCTTGCAAAACACCCCAGTAAAACTTTAAAATGTAGCGTTAACTGGAAAATGTGGAAAATCACTTATAGACAAAATCCTCCACTCAGCCTGGGGGTGCACAAAAGGACTACTTGAATCTTGTAGGAGCTCTGAAGTAGACAAGACTGGGTATGTTAAAATTTCTGCACAAAGCCTTAGGGCAACTGGAGAGGCCCAGATCTGTCTGGCAGGAAAAAAAAGCTGAAGGCAAAGACCTGCTAGTGTAACCCTGAAACTGGGTGAAGAAAGTCCAGTGGTAGGGACTGAAGTCAGAGCCTAATACAGGTGTCTTCCCTAAAGCCCTGTGGCTAGGAGGCAGGCCGAAGGCAGAGTCCAGATCAAAAGTAACCACATTCCTTTGAAGAGCCTAATCTTGGCTTTCCCATGCCATTCAGAAGTTAAGGAAAAGTCCTCAATGCAAGCATGGATCTTCTTATGGCTCCCCACCCTGTTCCTTCCCACCCCCACTCCTCCCCTCAAAAATACCAAATACTATGAGGAAATAACTTGGACTGAGAAACGCCCAGAGGGTAAACCTGAGGAAGTGATCCTACAAGTGCAACCAAAGCATCAGAGGAAAAAACCATCCTGGTTATGACTACAAAAATACCTGGGAAAAAATGAAACAGGAGGCACAAAATGGATGAGCAAGAGAGGAAGGAATGGCAAGGAAATCTTACGTCTCAGATAGTAGAAAACTACCTAAGAACTGAATGCCCAGAAAATTAGAATGAGACATGGAATGTGTGTGTTTGTGTTTAAAACTGACTTCCAAAACAGGTTAAGGAGAAAGATGTAAAGATTATCCAACTATCTGAAAACTGTGACCCCCTCCTTCAGGTAGGTATCTCCCCAGTACCTTCCCCCCAAATACCCAGATACTGCATTAAAAGAAATTATAAATAAAAACTGCCTAGAATTCTTTGAACAACAAAACCTCAAGAACCAGATGGTTTTACGAGAGAATTCTATTAAACATTCAAGGAACAATTCCAAAGTTACATGAATTGTTGGCAGTAATAAGAAATAGGCACTGTTCCAATCTTTATAATACAAATATAGTCATGATACCTAAACTAGGAAGAAAACAAAAGTAAAGATCAATATCCATGATGAATGTTAACACAAGAATTTTAAATAAAATATTAGCGAATAGGCTACAACAATAGGAAGATTACAAACTATGACCTAGTTAGATTTATATTAGGAATGCGGGGTTGGACTTTATTACTTTTCAGAGGTTCAAAAAGCCTTAATGCTTTTTAAGCTTAGAACTACACTGACTTACCAACACTATAATGAATCATGTTAATATAAATAAAACCATATGATTATATCACTACATGCTTAAAAGGCTTTGGTCAAATCCAAAACACATTTTTGCTGAAGACAGTAGAAAGCATAGTAATTAATGAACCTTTCCTCAATATAGTAAATCATACAAGCAAACAGAGGCATCTAGATGGCTCAGTGGATAGAGCACTGGGCCTGGAGTCAGGAAGACTGAGTTCAAATCTGGCCTCAGACACATAGCTATGTGACTCTGGGCAAGTCACTTAACTTCTGTTTGCTTTAATCCACTGGAGGAGGAAATGACAAAGCACAATCTTTGTCAAGAAAACACCATTAGACAGTGTTGGCGTGCAATTGTCCATGGGGTCATGAAGAGTCAGATGTGACTCAAAATAACAAGCAAACATATTTAATTCAGAAAATTTAGAGGTCTTCCCAACAAAATCAGAAATAAAGCAACCATTAACACCTCTACCATCTCACATAATCACAGAAATGTTCACCATATTAATAATACAAGGGAGAAATCAAGGGAATAAGTATACAGATAAAGAGGAAACAAAATTATCACTTAGATTATTTAGAAAACTAAAGAGATAACAAATTGATTCAGCAAAGTTGCCGGATATAAAATAAATCCATATATACCATAATCATTCCTTTATGTTGTCAATAACCCAGCAGGAAATGCTAGAAATTCCATTCAAATAAGGACAGAAGCAGAATTAAGATGGCAGGAGGAAGCTTCTTCCCCTTTCCTTCTTTCCCTCCCCCACCCCCAACACACCCTTCCTCAAAGATCTAGAGATTGCAGTAGCCTGAATTCTGATCAGAAAAGCCAAAAAAGTCACAGTAATTTTTCCAACCAGTGTGGCTTAAGGAAAATGAAAGGTCTTCAGATGGGAAATAGGTCTGGCCAGGAGTGCTTGAGGCTTGGAAGGAGATGAGCGCTGATTTTGCACCACAAAATTCTTAAAAGTAAAGTGAGTTACAGAAGGAAGTAGAACAGGTACAGCTATAATAGTGGAGAACCTCATATAACTTTCTTAAATCTAGACAAAATTAACCAAAATAAACAAGAAATTAAGAATGTGAATAGAATTTTTGAAAAGTTAGATATGATAGACTTCTTAGCTATGTATGGCACCTTCATAAAAATTGACCATGTATTGGGGCTAAAAATCTGACAAATGCAGAAAGGCAGACATTAAGGGAATCCTTTTCTGACCATAATGCAATAAAAATTACATTCAATAAAGGGCCTTTGAAGCAGAGATTAGAAACTAATTGGAAACCAACTTAATCCTAAAGAACAGGTGGGCCAAAGAGCAAATAATAAAAACAATACCTTCATTAAAGATAGTGGCCACAAAGAGGTGACATAACTACAATTTGTGGGATGCAGCCAAAGCAGTACTTAGGAGAAAATTTATCTCAATAAAAGAAAAAGAACAGATCAACATGCAACTTTAAAAAAACCTCAACAAGTTAACACATACATCCTAATTAAACACTAAAATAGAAGCTTTGAAATAAAAAATAAGATCAAAACTGAAAGTAAAATTTAAAAAAATCACTGAAGTAGTAAAATTAGAAGCTATTTTTTAAAGATGAGAAATAGAAATAAAATAAACTATTAGCTAATTTGATTTTTTAAAAAAGAAAATAAAATTACCAGTATCAAAAATGAAAAAAGTGAATTGACCACCAATGAATAAAAGTGATTATTAGTAGCTATTACACCAAACAATATGCTAATAAAACTGACAATCTAAGTTAAATAGAAGAATATTTACAAAAATAAAGATTGTCCAGAATAACAGAACAGGAATACTTACATACCCCTATGGAAGAAAAAGAAATTGAACCAGCTGTAACTCACAAAGGAAAAAAAAAACCCAGGGCCAGATGAATTTACAAGTGAACTATACCAAACATGTAAAGAAAACTTAATTCCAATATAACTTAAGCTGTTCGAGAAAATAAGTAATGAGATCCTGCCAAATTCCTTCTATAATATGAATATAAGTGACATTTAAGACAGGGGGAATCAAAATAGAGGAAGAAAATTAGACCAGTTTCCCTAACAAATTATGATGCAAAAATTTTTAAACTAAAATATTAACAAGGAGGTTACAGCAATGTATCACAATTGTCATGTACAATGTCCAAGCTGGATTTATACCAGGAATTCAGGGCTGGTTCAATATTAAGAAAACTATAAACTATTAATTTTTAAAAATCATATTATTCCAATACTTCAGAAAAAGCTTTTCACAGTGCTATTAAAAACAACAACAACCTTAAACAACAACAAATAACACTAGGAAAGCATGGGAAGTAATAAAATTTTTCTTCATATGATGAGTAGTAGTATCTAAAACCAAGAACAAAAGTCTACAATGGGGATAAGCTAGAAGTCTCTCCAATAAGATCTGGGATATAGCAAGGATGTTTATTATCACCATCATATTCAATATGGGACTAAAAATGCTAGCAGCATGACAAAAAGAAATCGAAGGAATAAGTATAGGCAAATAAGAAATTAAATTCTCACTTTATACAAATGATGGTTTACTTTGAAAACCCTAGAAGCAACTAAAAAACTAATTGAAACAATATCATCAAAGTTTCAGGATATAAAACAAACCCCTATATATCATCAGTATTTCCATATATCACCAACAAAACCCAACAAAAAGAGATTGAGAAATCCCATTCAAAATAACTACAGCCAGTATAAAATACTTGGGAGTATACCAACTGAACACAATTCCAACAGACTACACACATACACACACACACACACACATACACACACACACACACACACACACACAAATGACATTAAATTATTGGAGAAATACTGCTTGTTCCTGGGTAAGTGGAGCCAATGTAACAAAAAGGACAATAAGTTAAATTTCATTACTTATTCTGTATCATAGCAATCAAACTACCAAAGAATTACTTTGTACATAGCATGCAGAAGCAAATGAGCATAGTAACCTAGTGTTTGATAAACTCAAACATCTCAATGATTAGAGCAAGAACTCTCTATTCAACAAAAACTGTTGGGAAAATTGGAAAGAAGTCTGGCAAAAGCTAGATGTAGACGAATATCTTATATCATATACTAAGATAACCTCAAAACAGAGATGTGATTTAGACATCAAAAATAACATCATAAGTAAATTAGTGGAGCATGGAAGAAATTACCTGTTTGTTCTATGGACAGGGCAAGAATTTATAACCAAACAAGATACAGGGAGGTTCACAATAAGTGAAGAGAATACTTTTGATTACATAAAATTAAAGTTTTTACACAAACAAAACCAATGCAGCTGAAGTCAAAAGAAAAGCAGGAAACTGGAGGGGGGGTGGGAAATATTTGCAGCACGTTTTTCTAATAAAGATTTCATTTCTAAGCTATATAGGGCACTGAGCCAAATTCACAAGAATAAGAACTATTCCCCAGTTCCTAAATGGTCAAAGGATCTGAATAGGCAATTTTCAGAGGAAGAAATTCAAGCTTTCAATAGCCATATGAAAAAAAATGCTCTAAATCACTAATAATCTACAAATTAAAACAACTCTGGGGTATCACCTCACACCCATCAGACTGACTAAGATGACCAAAAAAAAAAGGAAAATGATGAATATTGGTGGGGCTGAGGAAAAATTATTGATGGAATTGTGAACTAGTCCCATCATTCTGGAAAACAATTTGGAAATATTTCCCCATTCCTAGCAATATTGCTTCTAGATCTATACCTCAAAAAGATGAAAGAAAGAGGAAGAGGATCCCTATCTGTGGCAGCAAAGAATGCTGAATAATAGTATATAAATAATGGTATATAAATATGATGGAATACTATTGTGCTATAAGAAATGATAAGGGGATGCTTTCAGAACAACTTGTATGAACTGATGCAAAGAAAAGTGAGCAGAACCAGGAAAACAGTTTATATAATAACAGTAATATTGTAAAGATAATCAACTTTGAAAGACTTGAGAACTCTGATTAACACAATTAACAACGACCAACTACAATTTCAAAGGATTCATTATGAAAAATGCTATACACGTCCACATTGAGAGCTGATATTCTTCTCCCTTGTTTTCTCCCCTTTCTCCCTCCCTTTCTTTCTTTCTTTACATAGATAATGTGGGAATTTGTTTTGTATGAACAGATATAGATATGTATGTGTGTGTGTATATACATATATATACATACATGTATTTGTAATGGGTTCTATTTTTCTTGCCTTCTCAATGAGAGATGGGAGGTAGAAGGGAAAAAATTCATAATTGAAAATATCAAATTGACTTTTTAAAAAAGTAATGACAGAAAGTATAAAATATTTGGGAGCATATCTACCAAACTACACCCAGAACCCCAGAACTATATGAATCCAACTATAAAACACTTTGTAGAAATATACATACCTAAATAATCAGAGAAAGCAATCAGGTAAGGCCAATATAATAATAATAATTTTACTTATTTGATAAATTAACTTACTTATATAGTACCAAACTACCAAGAATTATTTTATAGGCTAGAAAAAAAATTTATATGGCAAAACAAGAGGTCAAGAAACTCAAGGTAATAATGAAAAAAAAAGTGGGAAGGAAGGGAATCCATTAGTACCAGATCTGTATTACAAAGCAATAATTATTAAAATATTTTATTCTGGTTAAAAAAATGGGTTGATGTGAGAAAAAGGAAAAGAAATTATATGTTCTAAAATATTTATAGCAGCTCTCTTTGTGGTGGAAAGGAATTAGAAATTGAGAAGATGCTCATCCACTGGGAATGAGTAAGTTGTGGTATATGACTGTGATGTAATACTACTACGCTGTAAAAAAGGATGAGCAAGTGGATTTTAGGAAAACATGGAAAGACTTGCATGGAACAATGAAGACTGAAATGAGCAGAACCAAGAGGATATTGTATACACTAACAGCAATATTGTATGAAGGAAGAATAAATGTGAATGACTAAGCTATTCTGAGTTATAGTAACGTACAAAAGACCCATGAAGGAAGATACTATCTACTACCAGAGAACTGATACATGGAACTATGTATTGTATAGTTTCACATGTATATCTGTGTCAAATGTGGCCTTGTCTAGTTGTAACCAGAATGGCCTTTGTTTTCTTTGAATGACTCAGCTTACCTCATTGAGCCTCTGGATGCTGTGGCTTGCTCTTCTGGGGCAGGAAGCCCAGAGAGCATGTCAGGAAGCAGAAAACTTCCTGTGTGATAAGTCATGGGGCTGGCTGAGGGGAGGTGTTAACGTCTACGCTAGGGGGAGGGGCCAAGTCAAGAACCAATCAGCCCTGGTCATTCAGGCGGTGCTTGATGATGTCAAAAACTCTATAAGAGGGGAGAGGACAGCTTGAAGCTCTCTCTTTCCTCTTCTGGTTGGTGCGGGAAGCAGCGGCAAGCAAGCGTGACTCTGGGCCAGCCCTTGCTCTCGGGCTGAGCCCAGATGTTGGTAACTATGAATTGTATTGGGTCTGTCTGTTGATATTTGTAATTTGTTTGTGTTTTGGTTTTGAGGTTCGGGGTGCTGGTTTGTTTTCCCCCGAACTAAATGAATGTTTTGAACCTCAGGGTGCTGGTTTTTTCCCCTGAAGTAAGTCAATGAATCTGTATTTGGTCTGTCTCTTGATGCTTGTCTGTATGCTCCCCTGAACTAACTGAATGCTAACTGAATGCTAGCATTTTTCCCTGAACTAAATGATTGTTGTCTGTATGCTAACTGAATGCTGGATTAAAGTAAGCTGGTCAACCCCTTCACCGTGCTTTCCTTGTTTAAGCAGATAAAAAGAACCTGTGCTTTTCCGGTGTCCCGGCAGCGTCCTGGGTCCCGGCAGCATCCTGGGTGCATCTTACGCCCCCACAGAAGCTGCTAGCTGGGTTGTTAAAACACTAGTGCAGGATTGGGAGAGAGAGAGGGAAACAGCTTGGAACTCAAATATAACAATCACCACAAAAAAAGGTTAGGTTGCTCAGTAAAAGAGAGTAGGTACAGAAGCAAATGAACACATGAGTAAAATATCTGCTAAACCCAAAGATCCCAAGTATTGGGGTAAGGACTATTTGACAAAATTGTTGAAAAACCTGAAAAGTTGAGCAAAAATTAGATATTAGCCAACATCTTACCCTGTATGCCAAATGAAACTCTCAAATGGATATGAGATTGTATATCACAAGTGAATCAGGAGAGCAAGGAAGAAGTTTTCTTTCATATCTTTGGAGAGAAGAAAAATTTAGTTCATGACTGAATAAGTGATAGGATCACAGAAGATAAAATGGACATTTTTTGATTATGTGAAATTGAAAAGATTGTGCACCAACAAAATTAATCTGGTTAAAATTAGGAGGAGAAACCAGCCAAGATGGTGTAGGAGGAAGCAATATAGCCCAGCCTTCCCTCATCGCTATTTCCTAAAAATTTAGAAAATATACCAGATTGAACTGGGATTGGGAAATCAGAGGAAAAAGAATAACTCAGTCATTTTTTTCCAGCCTAGGTCAGCACAGGGACACAGAGAGGTCTGTGGACACTGGGGATGAGGTCTAGCTGGAAGTACACCTCATGGAGCTTTCTAGAGCAGAGAGATTGAATGAACCAGGTCCAAGATCTGGCACAGAGAGGGGCTTAACCTTATGCAAGGAGCAGAAACAGGTGCCAACCATTGCTCACACCCCAGAAAGGATGAGTGCAGACTGCAGGGGGACACTTGTGCCTGGGGTGGAGGATGCAGGCAAAGAGCCTAATCCCCCTTCCCCTCCCCAAAGACTGAGGTGTGAGGGGTGTGGGAGTGGGAGAAGAGTGAAATGTAACATACTTGGTCTTCTAGGCCGTGAAGGTTGCAGTGGTCTGTGTTACATGTGCAGGGTCAGAAGGCATAATCACAAATATGCCAATATACTCCTCCTACATGCAGAAGGCATAATATTCCATTCCGCTGCACCACCTCAGTCTCTGGGGAGGGGAAGGGGACTAGGTTCAAAGTTTAGTCTGGTTCTCATATAACATAACCGCAGCTCCAAGTCCAAAACCACCCCCTCGAAGTTGAGTCCCAGGCTCCCAGGTTCCTCAGGGTTTCCCTGATTTGTAGCTGCACCACACTTCCTGTAATCCTGCTCCAATGTTAGTATGGCTTAAACTCCCCCGTCTGGTGGAAATCTCCTCCAGCACCTGAAACTGAGGACAAACTACAGGGTGTCCCTAAACTCTGGACACATAGGGGGAAAAAATGCATATTTTTCAAGAAATGAAGTATTAACAGACCTTAGCCCCCTTGACTTCTTTTTCTGGGGTATGCTACAGGAGAAGGTGTACTCAACGAAAATCACAGATGCAACACACTTGATTGAATGCATAAAGAGTGAATGTGCTGAAATTGACAGCAGTGTGGAGTTATTGAATCGAGTTCACGTGAATCTTGCAAAGAGCATCAACCATTGTATCACAAATGATGGAAATAATATTGAAGATGTTATTTGTTAATATTCCTATTAAATAAAATGTTGAAAATTTCATTCATTTCATTTCTTGAAAATATGCATTTTTGCCTATGTGTCCAGACTTTAGGAACACCCCATACATCCCAGGCCCATTTCTCAGAGTCAAGGTAAAAGAAAGGAAGTAGGGA